>NW_008352891.1:15004536-15014068 GCF_000622305.1 Nannospalax galili | reverse complement strand
GGGTGGGGGATGTCCATTCGGCTGCACTCCCACGTTCCGCAGGCGCTCTCGTACTTTTCGACCTTTTGGGGTAGGGGGCGAACACGCAGGGGCGAGGACGGATCTAAGAGCCCAAGGTGGCTCACTTTTTCCGACGCGAATTGAGACCATCCAGGACTACATTTCCCAGGATGCATCGCGGCGCCCCGCGCGCGCTCGCGAGCGCCGGCCTCCTTGGCACGCACGTCCCTCGCAAGGGGAGGTGCGCATGCGTACCGGAGTAATTCGCAGGGGTGGGGTTGCGGCGGGAGCCAGGGCTCGTCTGCGTGGGCGACCGGCAGGCGCCGGGTGGCTAGTGACGTCGACCGGCAGGGGCCGGCTGGCTAGTTACGTCACGCAGGCCCGCCTACTGCTGGGTAGTGCCTGTGGCTGTTTTCACCTAGGTGTTCTGCTGTCTCCTACCTCAGGATGCTCCTCGTCTGGGTGTGCTAGGTCGGACCGGGCCGGCCTCACGCCGAGTCCGTGGGGCTCCTCTGTGGTTCTGATCGAGGACGAGGACCATGCGCCCGGCCGAGAGACGTGGGCTGAATCTGCGGTCCTGAGTAAGACAAAGTCAGGGCTCCCCAGGCCTTTCTGCCTGGGAAGCAGGTGCTTGTGGCTTTGCATAGTGTCTTCCTAGCATGTGCTCAATGACCATATCATTTCTTAGGGTAGAAAATTTACAAATTGCAAGGGCCCGCGTTCCTGGCTTTCAAAATATAGCATGGTTGCATGCCACATTCATTTATGAAGTGGGTTTATTTTTAATAACTTTGATGGCAGAGTGGGCAGGATAATATCTATTCCTTGCTCTAATCTAAAGCTATTTATTAGGAAAAACCAAATCAAACCAAAGCCTTTGTTGCCCTGAGTGGTTCTGCCCGCCTGGAACCTAAGACTTCCTGGAGGCTGAAGGAGGACCAGTTCAAGACCAGCTTATCCTTTGCAAGACCCTGTTTTAAAGAGCACAACAAAAAGCCAACCTTTTTGCTCCTCATTTATTTACATGGTATTTTTCTCAAAACTGCCCTTGCCATTCATATTTTCAGTTAAGATTCAGCAGGGCTGGATATGGTGTTTTATTGTTTTTATTTTTGAATTGTTCTTGCTCTGTAGCCCAGACTGGTTTTGAATTCCTGACTCCTCAGCCTCTAAGTATGGTCTTAAAAAAAACTTGGAATCTCTAGTTCCTGGCTCTTTTATTTTCAACTTTAAAAAATCAAAATAGCCGGGTGTGGTGGTACACTCCTGAGCACTTGGGAGGTGGAGGCTGATGGATCTCTGTGAATTCAATAGCAAGTTCCAGGCTAGTTGGGGCTACAGGGATACCCTGTCTCAAAAAGACAAAAGAAAGAAAATCAAAATAATTGGAGGGGTGTATGGGCTGTGTTTTATTTTGAGACAGGGTCTCCCTGTTGCCCCAGCTGACCTGGGTGGGACTCCTATGCAGCTCACCCTGTCCTGGATCTCACAGAGATGTGCCTGTCTCTGCCTCCCAAGTGCTGGGATTAAAGGTGTGTGCCATCTGCTGGATTTACAAGTTTAATTTTTTGTAGTTTTATCTTCCCGTGAAGTCTAGGTTTGTTAAATTAATTGCAGTTAAATATGTCATCTAATATGGCAAAGGTTAACATCCAAATTACATGTATAGTTCCTAACCAAAGAATATTAGGAATGTGAAAAATATCAATTAAAAATACTATTTTTATTTCATGTGTATGCATGTATTGCATGTAGATAAGTGCATCCATGCCGTGCAGTGCCCTCAGAGGACAGAAAAGACTGTCGGATCCCCTGGAACTGAAGTTATGGATAGTTGTTAGTTGCCATGTGGGTGCTGGAATTCGAACCCAGGTCTTCTGCCAGAACAGCCAGTGTTCTTAATCTCTGGGCCATCTCTGAAAAATATCAGAGTGTTCTTAACCACTGGGCTGCCCATGAAAAATATCAATTTTAACTATATATTAATAGTAGAAGGAGGTTATTAAAAGAAAAGATGGGCTGGTGAGATGGCTCAGTGGGTTGAATACCAAGCTTGATGACCTGAGTTTGATTTCTGGGACCCACATAGGAAGAGAGACCTGACTCCTGCAAGTTGTCCTCTGACCTCCACATAGGTGTGGAAGTCCCTCCCCCACATTAAATAAATAAGTTTTTTTTAAAATGGGTCTTTATGGAGCAGTTAAGAGTGTTTGCTGCTTTTGCAGAGGACTAGAGTTCATTTCCTAGCACCCATGTTGGATAGTTGACAACCACCTATAACTCCAGTTTCAGGACACACACACACACACACACACACACCAAATCTTGTCTTTTTGGTGTGAATCTGAGCCTGTAATAGCTAAGTGATCTCTCTGGCCCCCCTCCCCTTTTTTTGGACGCAGGGTCTCACTATACAGCCCTGGCTGAGTGGGAACTTGTTATGTAGACCAGGCTGATCTCAAAATCACAGAATTCTGCCTCTGCCTCTGGAGTTCTGGGATTAAAGGCATGTGCCACCATGCCCAGCCCTGATAAATTTAAAAAAAGAAGAAAAGACAGAACAGGGACGACAAGATGTCACTTAGAATGCTAACAAATGTTAGATTAGTTAACAGTTACCTCTATAACACACCTTAACCTTTTCTTTCTCTGTTTGTGTGCATACACAGACACACAAACTTGTGTGGATACCTGAGGATAACCGCTGATGTTTTGCCTTAGGTGCTGTTCATTTTTTTTTTTTTTTTTTGAGACAGAATCATTGCCCTGGAACTCAGCGAAATAGGCTGGATTGACTGGCTGGTGAGCTCCAGAGATCTGCCTGCCTCTGCCTTTCCTCCCTTGCATGTAGGCCACCATGTCCCAATTTGTTTGTTTATACATGAGGGTTCTGGGGAATGGAACTGTAGTCCTCATGCCCTAGTACCTTCCCCACTGAGCCGTGTCTACAGTCCTCTAACCCCCTTTAAAACATCTAAGTGCTACTTTGTTCTCCGAGAGAACTGCTCTTCTTCATTTCATTTAGTTGTCCATGTTGCAAAGCTTCCTGGATGGTGACTTGTACATACCGCTGCCTCTTTTTCCTTCTCTCAGCACTTATTTGTTGAACTCTGAATTTTTTTCAGGCACAAGGTCAGGGATTTCAGGTACACATCCTAAGTTAATGAGGCGATCTGCTTATCAATATTGTATTTGAACATCGCCTCACTTTGCTTAGGGCAGTGCTTAAATAGATGTGGGCTTATCTCTGGAAAAGAGATTACAAAATTATCCTTATTAGTTTATTAAGTAAGTCCCCAACTTAGTGAAATTACTAAAATGGAAATATGTTAGCGATTGTCTTACTGTCTACAGTGTCAACTTAGCCATTGTAAAAGCATTTTGTAGAAACAAAGGTCTATTCACTGTAGGAAATATGTGAACTGCATGGAAAACAAACTTCCCAAGACTTTAATAAAAGATGTGAAATAAGAGTAAAGGCTAAAGAAGAATGGAAATGATTCTACTTTTAGATTAAATGTACTTGAAAAAAATCTTCGCTGGGAGCTTTTATTGGTGTATTTTAAGGACTCACATGTACCTTCTTTTATCTCTTTCAGTGTTGTGAAAGTAGCTCATTCCTTTTCTTCACAGTTTGTGCAGAAAAGCATTTGTTAAAGGTGAACAATTCCTGAAATGTTGGATCTCCTCAGTTTTCATGAAGTGATAATTCAAGCACCAAAGTCTTGTAATAGCAAACAGTTTAAATAACAGTTGAGGTTTTGTTTTAAAAGCATTTTAAGGGAAAATAATTTTCACATTGTTAACATTTCCCTTGTGTCTATAGTGACTTGCTCTCTCACCTGCAATGGTCTGTGTATCAGGTCTTCTATTAGCCTAGGCTGCTCAGTCTTTCAGCTGTGGATATGGTCCAGCAGGCTCCCTTTGTCTGTACTGTGTGCATATCGCTTTGATTTGGAATCAACAACCAAGAACATCATTTTTGCTTCTCACCTTTCTGTTGCTTGATTTTAACCTTTTGTGTTCCACATTTTATAAAAACTGAACTCACAGTTAAAGGAATTTTACAGTATTTTATAGACCCCATTCATCTAGACCCTACCCTTATTTTTTGTAGACAGCGTCTTGTTATATAAACTAGACTGGCCTGGAATTCCAGTTCCTCCTGCCTAATCCCTAATATTGGATTACAGGCATGAATAACCCATACTAGCCCTACCATATTTAATTTTAATACATATTTGGCTTGTTTCGTGTTTTTGACATTTCAGTCTACATTGTAGACAGTATACTGTCCCCCAGAACTTGAGTGTGCACATGTAGTAACTAGATTTTAGTATTTGTTTACTTTTTTCTTTTGATGTAAAATTTACAAGAAATGATATGTTGTGCCAGCAAGATGGCTCAGCAGGTAAAGGAACTTAACCACCAAGCCTGACAATCTGAGTTCAGCCTCTGAGTCCTACCTGGTAGGAGGAGTGAATCAACTCTTGGAAAGTTATCTGACACCCACATGTGTGCTGTGGAACATGTACACAGACACACATGTGCATAGACATGGATGTTACACTAAAAAAAGGACATGTCCAAATCTTAAATGTTTTTTTTGCTGTTTTGACAGGTGCACAATCCTTGTTTTTAAGTTTATCTTGGTCATCTTTGCTGACTCCAGAGTTTTAATTTTGTGACTGCTTTTGGCTTTGTGGCTTCTTTATACTGGTCATTCTTTTCACTTTGCACATGCCCAATACTGATGAAGAGAACCAGCTTTCTTTTATGAAGAGACATATACTCATGTGTCACTTAAAATGCTGTTTTGTCTAATCCTTACTCATCAGTGGGAACTTGCTCACAGATACTGGGTCTTTAAAGTGGATTCAAGGGCCAACACTCTAGGAAGCAGAAGGGTAGCATAGTGGGTAAAGTACTGACAAATGCCAGAGTGAATGAGCATGGAGGGGAACATAGTGCTGGCCTCCTTCTAGAATGTAGAATGAGACTTTGCCAACTCTCACAGTCTCATCAGGGAGTAAGGGAGACAGACAAATCAGTACTGGTGATATAGGCTGAGTGTTGAAGCATGGTCAAAGTATTCCATGATAACTGGTGAGGAGACAGGGCACAGGCTTAGACTGCAGTTAGCATTTAAGTGAGTTTAGGACCCAAAAAGAGAGTTGGGAAGCTTGTTTACCAAGTGATTTTATGGAACTATGCCATGCATTCATTTTACTTCAGACTTTAATAGCCTTCTTGATTTTTGACGTTTTTTCAGCCCATCTCTTCCTTTCTAGTCGGCAAAGTAATGGCCTCTCAGAGATGTCCCCAGGACCTGCGAGTATTTATATGAAAAAAAAGGAATTTGCAGATCTAATTCAAGAGGACTTTGAGATGGGAAAGGTTACCATGTATTATTGGGAAGGGACTAGTATAATTAGAGGTATTTAAAACAGAACAGGGAAGCAGATGATGAGCGTTAATGATGGAAAACTGTGCCGTGATGTGGTGGTGTAGGAGGCTCACTACCAAGGAACATGGCACCTCTAGAAGCTGAAAAGGACACAATACGGTCTTTTGTTTGGGGCTCCAGAGGAACTAACCCTGCTCACATCTCATTTTAGCTCTATGAGACTTGGGTCAGAATCATTGAATGGTAAATCTGTGTTATTGTAAGCCATGCAGTGCTATGATTGTTATATCAGAAAACTGGGGCAGTCCTAATACTTTTAAATTCATAGTGTAAAAATGGGCTTTCCTGTCTCACTTTGACACAGAAGAAAAATAGAGTAATTATAAATTAAATACTTGTTTTTAAAATTTTTAAAAAACTTTATTATTTTTAGTTTATGTATATGCATGTATTGCTTGCATGTAGGTAAGTGCACCTGTGTCGTGCAATGCCTGCAGACATCAGAAGAGGCTGTTGGATCCCCTGGGACTGGAGTTAAGGACAGTTGTTAGCTGCCATGTGGGTGCTGGGATTTGAACCCGGGTCTTCTGAAAAAATAACCAGTGTTCTTAACCACTGAGCCATCTCTCCAGCCACAAATTAAATACATTTAAAGAAAGATTTATTTATTTTAATTTTATGTGTATGTGTCAGTTCCTGCATGTATGTATGTATACCTGGTGTGTAGTTGATTCCTGTAGAGACCAGAAGAGGGCACCAGATCCCTTGGAACTGGAGTTACAGGTGATTATGAACTGCCCAGTGTAGGTGCTGGAACTGCACCCAGGTCTTCTGCAAGAACAGTAAGTGCTCTTAACCACCGAGCCATCTCTTTAGCCCCCAAACAAAATACTTTTGTGGTGGCCACTTCTGGTGGAAAATGCAGGCTTTATTGTATTATTCGTTGAGCCAAATTTGTCTCCTGGTAGATTTTAGTTTATTTCTGGAGGTGGGAACAACCCCTGTCATGTTGCAGATTTAAGGCCTTGGTGTGGAGTGGTCTGATTATTCTTTTCTCCTATCAGTCTTTTTCCTGTATTGTTTGTTTTCCCAGCATGTAAAAAGTTCCTACCAGGTCACTCTTGTTAGCTATTTAAATGTCCTTTGTTCTTGGTTTATTCATTATAGACTTGCTATTTACCTTCCATAGGTATGCCTCATCTTACTGAGAAGATTGCTGGACTCTAGACTACTAGGACTGCCTCTCATCTTCCTACACAACAAAGTCCAAATAGGAAGATGGGCTTTGAGCTCTCCATTGTGACTCAGGCAAAGGGCACTGCTCTCTGGAGGTCAAGATCCATTGTACAGTACGGCCGAAGAGGACATGACCCAGCAGAGGGTTTGGAACCCTTCCTCTGTGGGATTGCAGTTTTGTAGGACTTTGATAGATGAGCTAAACCTGCCTCAAGCTTGTGTTCTCGTTCTGGGCCTCTTCATCACATCACTGCTGGTGCCATTCACTCCTGTGTGTCTGAGGCTTCTCATCACCCGAACAGCATTACTTCTGTTTCCTCCTTCCTGGCACCTTTACATTTTCATTCTCACTATGCCTGTTCTTCAAGATTCCGCTCAATCTCTTAACTCCTGTACGCACTCATGTTTGTGCCAAAATGAAGTACTGTTACGGACCAGTTGAGACTCACTGTGGGACTCTCGTCTCCCTTGCTGTGAAGCCCCTGAACAGCAAATTACAGTTCACTATCATGTCTCTTTCCTCTGCGAGTGCTGCCAGAGAAAACCATAGCCAGGAAGATGAGTTATGAGCATACCCCGTCCTCTCTGCTTTTCTTTTGCTAGTGCTTCTGTTAGTCTGGCACTGTGTGGCTCAGGCTTTTTACTCACTATCCTCAGTTCATGACTATTGTTGTCCCTCTCATGGATAGCATGCAGCTTTGCTTTCTGCTTTAGTAATATTTTTATTTATCTGAGAACATCCCACTATGCCTTTTTCTACAAGTACTCTTCCTGTACGAGCCTTGTTTTGTCTGCACTTGGGGCCGCCTGTTTTTCTTCCCCTTCGCTACCCTGTAACAACTCCCTTGTCTGTTGCTTTCTCCTCCTTTGCCTACAGGTGCATGGAAGTCTGCCGCTTACCGCTCCTCCCAGTTCTGCACTTGTTCTTCTTTTGCCATCTTCAGACTTTTCATGCATATTGTGGAATTAGTCTGCTGTTCCCTCCATTGTCTCCAAATCATTAGTGAGCTGTTACTTAACTAATCTATTTTAACCCTTAATTTATCTAATTCTGTTCTGATCTTGACCTCGAAATTTGCTGTCTTCCCATTGTCTGATGGCTCTTCCCTTCCTTTGTTTTTCTTTCTCCTCCATTTGCTTCCTGCATAATGATTTTCCTCACAATCTTACCTGAACATAACAGTTATTTTATTTTTCAAGTTCACTTTAGCTTTATGCCGTGATTTATATCTGAAAGTGCCATTACCGAGCTTCATTGACTCTTACTCCTTCTTAGTAGGCTTTATGAGGGATGTCTTCGCCTGTGGGTGGGAATGTCTGGCTCCTCTTCAGTTCTTCTCTCCATTTATTTTCTTCACTCCTGACTTACAGCTGGAGCACAGAGTTACTCTCAAGTTTGTCACAAAGATTCTTCCTACCCCTGGCCCACAAAAGGTGGTCCTACTGCCAGTCATCTTCTGTGCTTAGATTCATGGACAAGAGAAACATGGAAGCAGATGACACATTGATAGCGACTGCAAGTGACCCTCATAAATGTACCTTCTTTGTAGCCCATGCCCTAGATTACAGTCAGTCCTGTCATCCTCCTAGTACCTACTTCTCTAGTGTATCCTTCGCCACTTAATCATGCAGAAGTTGCCAGGCCTTCCTCACAATTGTCCATCAGTATCCGGGATATGCATTTCCCAGAACTCCCTGCTCTGCTGCTGTCAGTCCTACCTCAGGCTCCATCTTCTGGTTGGTTATATTAGCTTTTCCCTGGTGGCTTGTGCTGCCCTTATATTTTCCAGTAGTCCATTACTCAAGCGCTTACAAGACAGACCTGAAGTTGCTTCCTGGCTTAAAGCATGTAGAGGAATCCCCACTTCTGAGAATGGCTTCTTAGGCTTGGTGCCTTAGGCTTGGGTATGCACATCTGTCTCCACCCTTGCTTCCTGCTTCTCTCTGCCCACTCAATACACAGAGCTGCACTGAGCTCTTTCCATTTACACTTCATCATCTAGGCTCTGCCTCTGCTCATGCTGTTTTCAACTCCATTTGCACCACACTATCTGAGACCCAAGCCTATTCTCCTTGAAGCCACCAGGCTACAGGGCTTTTTCTGTGCTTGTGACCCTTGGGTAAACTATCATAGCAGTGGCCATTCTTAGTCCGTTCTTGGTTTTTCTAGCTAGACCTGACCCCTTGAGGGAAGGGACAAATACTTTTTCATTTTTGTTTTTATCCTTGGGGATGGTTCAGAGCCAGGCACAAATTAAGTATTCAGTAATGGCTTATTAAAACGGCAGGGTCAAATCTCTGAACACCAAGATAGTTATCAATGTATCAGATAGTTCCTAAGTAACACCCAAAAGTTAGGCCAGTGCCCCTGTTCTAGGTTAACTTAGTACTACAGAGATGTCAGTTTGGACCAATTGCATAAAGGACCCTTTGTGGGGCTACAGATGTAGCTCAGTTGATGGAGTGCTTGCCTGGCATATATGAAACCCTGGGTTTGATTACCAGCACTGTATAAACCAGGAATGGTGGTGTGTGCCTGTAATCTAAGAACACAGAAGAGGCAGGAGGATTAGAAGTTTAAGTTTATCCTCAGCTACAAGAGTGAGCTTGAGGTCAGCCTGGGCTACATGAGACCCTATCTTCTCTTCTCCTCTTTCCTTCTCCAAAAAAGGCCCACTCAGTGTCTGTGACTAATAATATGAATCTGACCACCACCACCCCCCCAAAAAAATGGAAAGAAAGAAAGTGAAACATATATTAATAGCTTAGATCAGTGTTTCTTTTTTTTTTTTTTCTTCATCTTTTTGAGACAGGGTCTCCCGGTAGCCGCAGCTGTCCTGGAACTCACTATGTAGACCAGGCTGGCCTTGAACTCATAGAGATCCGCCT
>NW_008352891.1:14998486-14999172 GCF_000622305.1 Nannospalax galili | reverse complement strand
TTTTTCATGTTATTATTTTTTCTCTGTGATTTTGACATGTGAATTTCTTTTGTAGTTTCTGACTCTTGTGTGATACTCGGGCCTTCAAGTTTCGTTCTGCTTCTTTTATTTTTGAGCTTTATTTGTCTTTGTGGTTTACTTTTTGGGTATGAAGAGCTAGTTCGTCTTAGCTTCTGGTTCTCTCTTTTGATTTTATATTGTCGAGGCCGGATTGATTTTGTCTTCAGGAGTTCCGCGGTGGCCCAACTCCAATGTGGATCAGAAGTTTTCAGACTTTCTCCTTAGGTCTGGAATCTTCTAAGATTGCTTTTGGCCTCAGGAACTTGGGTGGCACTGACCTGAGACCCTTGCCGTGGCGGCGCCACGCAGGGATGCAAAGGCAGATGGGGAGGGAAGAAGCCCCAAGATTTCCCAGGGAGTGGATTGAGTAGCTGGGTTGTACTGGATGCAAAGGATCAGGGAGAGTAAAGGTAATCCTCGGAGCCCCAGAAAGAGGCTGTAAGCCCCAGAAAGAGGCTGGTGGGTGTTGCAGGACCAGGGAAGTAGAGGGAGATGAGGGCGGGGCCAGGACCAGAAAGCGGTGCTCCCGGGGCCCAAGAAAGGCACTGAGTTGGTCTGGGTGAGAAGGGTCAGGAAGCAGTATTGGTTCCCCAGGTGTCTGGGGCCCCAAGTCTAGGGATGGCGCA
>NW_008352891.1:14993725-14998167 GCF_000622305.1 Nannospalax galili | reverse complement strand
GTATCTGGGGCCCCAGGACTAGGAATGGCACAGGGCCCAAACTAGGAGTATAGAATGGCGGGAGGGATGGAAGGGTGAATGTGGCTTAGGGAGTCCCGGCACGGAGAGCTGCGCTATAGACTTACCCCAAGAGGCCTGAGGATAGTAGTAGATCAGTGTTTCTTAACCTTAACTACATATTTGAATCACACTGGAGATTTTTGGGTTGTTTTGGTTTTTTACTTTTATCTGAGTTTATTTTGTGATCAATTTATTTCCGTGCTATAAGTTTTTGTTTCTTCAGTTTCTCCTGGGATATCTTTTTCTTTTGTGCAACTTCCTCTTCAGTCTTAGGAACAATTTGTTCTTTTCAGTGAGGATCATTTTGATATGGCAGGGAGAGCTCATGTATGGGTTAATGCAACCATGAGCTCTGTAAGTTCTGTGGCCCATCTTGGGTGATTTGTTCACCTGGGTATGCTCAATGACCAGAGAGTCTACATCTAAACCCTGAAGTTCAGTATTGCTCTCTGCATTTTTAAGCATGTGCAGCAAAAATTCAGCACTCTTTTTGGGCCACTGACCTTGTGTCCAGCCCCGCTGTTTGGCCTGGCTACCCCCACCAACTCCACCGTTATAATGCCAGGATTTTTGTTTGAGATGGGTTCTCACTATATAGTCCTGGCTAGCCTGGAAGTTGCTGTGTATATCAGGCTGGCTTTAAAGTCAGAGCTACCTGCTTCTGCCTCCCTAGTACTGGAGTTAAAGGTGTGTACTACCACATCTGGCTTGGGTGTTAGGTTTTTGTTTTTAAGAAGACTGGCCAATTCTCGGGGAATTAAATTAGAATATCTTGGTACGGGACTTGGATATCAATAGGATTGAAAGTCACTGAGTTGAGGGGTTAGATTATCCAGAAATTATTATTAAGAAATTAGGATGAAGTTAGCCCCATCACAAGCTACTTATACTTTAAGTAATAAAAGGGTGAGGCATTGGCATAGTCCTTGAATGTCTTTTTGTAAGATTGTACTCTGGTTTCTGAAGTAAGATCTTATTGCCAGATATGGTGGAGAATGCCTGTAAATCCCGGCACTGGGAAGGCTGAGGCAGGATCACAAGTTTGAGACTGGCTTGGCCTACATAGATGTTCCAGGACAGCCAGGGCTACATAGTCCCTGTCTCACAAAAATCCAAGCAAACAAACCAATATAAGATTTTACTGAAAAGTTATTAGTGACTAGAAATTTCATGCCTCCTTAGGTAATATGTTCCTTGCAGATATGCCATATGCTTAACAGCGTCTCATTATATTGACTCATAATTGATTTCCTTGTGATTCCATACATTTGTCCTAAGTCTGCCCCATGGTACAATTCAGAATTAGCATTATACATGTATGTAGTTTGAGTTCTGCCAAGAGACAAAAGGAAGACAATTCTTGGCATAAGATGGAAATGTCAAGGAAGTTCAAGACAGTAAGCACAGGAGCCCCTGCTTAGTGACGCACACCTGTAATCTCAGCACTCCCTGGGGCAGGAACATTAGAAATTCAAGGTTATCCCCAGCTTTATAGAGAATTTGAGGACTGCCTGGGCTACATAGTGAATTCCAGGTCAGTCAGAGTACATAGTGAAACCCTGTCTCAAAAAAAAAAAAAAAAAGTTTAGGTTGTAGAAAAATGATGTCTGAAATGGCAACACAGCTGGATCTGGTACCATGTCTCAGTGTTCCAGCTAAGCTACTTGGGAGGTTGAGGCTAGAGATCTCTTGAGCTCACAAGTGCAGACCATCTTGGATAACAATGAGAGTACTGCTTCAAAATAAAATCTGATACGAACATATGCCAGGTTAACTGCAGTTTAGATATGCAGAAGAAAAGGTAAGTGAACTTGAGGGTATAGTAGTGAAACTATCCGAAATGAAATGTAGGAAGAAAAAGGAAACTGAAAATAAAACTGAACAGGCTTTAGTGAGGTGTGGAGAGTATCAGGTGGCATTATAGGACTAGAGTTATGTGCTGCATAACGGCATTTCTGTCAGGGAGATAGACCATATGACTGGTCCTATGTAAGAGTAGAGTGGAATGGGAAAGCTACTGCCTAGTGAGGCGATAGCCTTGTAGTTCAATGCATTAGAAAAAGCAAGGCGGCACTGCCCGTCAGGTACTGGGGCTGGGGTTTAACACAGCCCTAATTTGATTCTCGGCACTGATGGGGAAAATCATCTGTAAATATATATACTACATATTTATTAGTAAACAACTGTTGTTTATTAAACCTTTTTTTCCTTTATTTTTTGTTTTTTGATTTTTTTTGTTTTTGTTTTTTGAGACAGAGTCTCCATGTAACCCCAGCTGGCCTGGAACTCGCTATGTAGACCAGACTGGCCTTGAACTCATAGAAATCCGCCTGCCTCTGCCTCCCAAGTACTGGGACTAAAGGCGTGTGCCACCACGCCTGGCTATTTTTTAAAATATTTTATTTTATGCGTATGAGTGTATTGCCTGTGTGTATGTGAGTGCACCTGTGTGGTGCAATGCTGCGGGGGGCGGGGAGGTCAGAAGAAGGCTTCCGATTCCCCTGGAACTGGAGTTAAGGATGGTTTTTAGGGTACTGGGAATCGAACCCAGGTCCTCTGCAAGAGCAGTCAGTGCTCTTAACCGCTGAGCCATCTCTCCAGCCCCTTTTTCCTTTTTTTTTTTTTTTTTTGGTCTTTTTGAGACAGGGTCTCCCTGTAGCCCCAGCTGGCCTGGAACTCACTATGTAGACCAGGCTGTCCTTGAACTCACAGAAATACACCTGCCTCTGCCTCCTGAGTGCTGGGATTAAAGGCATGCGCCATCACGCCTGGCTCTTTTTTCCTTTTTTTAAAGATGATTTTTTTGCATTGGGCGTGGTGGCATATGCCTTTAATCCCAGCACTTTCAAGGCAGAGGCAGGCGAATCTGTAAATTCAAGGCCAGCCTGGTCTACATAGTGAGCTCCAGGCCAGCTAGGGCTACAGGGAGACCCTGTCTCAAAAAGACCAAAAAAAAAAATTTTTTTTTTCTTTTTTGCTGTGTACAACTGGAGGGTTACCTGGGATTTCCTAATAGCCCAGGCTGGTTTCGGATCTGCAGCAGTCCTGCTTCTGCCTCCCTGAGTGCTGAGATTACAGGCAGATGCCACCATACTCAGATAATGTTATGCTTTTGTTTGTTAGATTGTTATTCTGAGACAGGGTCTCACTGTATAGCCCTAACACACCTGGAACTCGCTGGCCTCAAACTCAGAGATCTGCCTGCCTCTGTCTCCTGAGTGTTGGGATTAAAGGCTTGTGCCACCATATCTGGCTTACTGTTATAGTTCCTGTTATTTTAGAGAGCATTCCTTCTTTTAAAAGTTTACTGTAAAATAGTAGGTACATTAAGCTGGCAGGAGCCTTATATGTCTCATATTTACCACATCTCTTAACTGTGTTATAAGACTGTAGTAAGTGAGGAGCCTGCATCATCTCTATGTTCATAAATGCACCTGTGATGTTCACCATTTAAATGGCCTAGTGATAGAGTTCTAAGAGGATGTGCCCATTGATAGGTGACACATGCTGTAATCAGAGTCCTGAAGGAGAGGAGAGTAAGGAAGAGCTAAGAGAATTGTATGAAGAAATGACCGAAAACTTTCAGAACCTAATGAACTTGTGTAAGCCGATCAAGAATTTCAAGGAATCCTAAACATACAAATGAAGAACTTGGAAAATTATAATCAAATTACTCCAAGTTGAAAGAAAATCCTAAAAGCAATGGAAGGAAAACTATATGAATGCTGTATTGCTGAGAAGCAAAGGGCGATGTCAGTTTTCTTACCAGAAACAATGTGCATTAGTGGCGATGTAGTCACTTCCTGGGATTATATACTCAACAAAAGTCTTTGAAAATGGGCCTGTAGAGGTGGCTCAGTGGTTAAGAGCACTGGCTGCTCTTATAGAGGACCTGAGTTCAGTTCCCAGCACTCACACAGTGGCTAACAACCATCCATAACTCCAGTTCCAGGGGATCTGACACCCTCTCATGCAAAGGTACACTTACAAGTACAGGTAAAACATTCATACACATAAAATAAAAATAATCCAAAGTTTAAAAGTTTTTGAAAAGCAAAGGCAGAGCAACTTACAAAATAGGATGAAAGATTTGCTAATTATTGCTATAGAGATGGCTCAGCAGTTAAGAACATTTCCTGCTCTTATAGAGGATTTGAGTTGGGTTCCCAGCACATAAATGGTGCTCACAACTGTCTGTAACTCTAGTTCTGGGAGAATCTGATGCTCTCTTCTCGCCTCTGCAGGTATCAGGTGTGCATGTGGTACACATAAATGTAGGCAAAAATGCTTGTTCACATAAAATAAGGATTTGCAAATTATATCAGATAAGGTGTTCATATATAGAATTATTTAAAAAGCTATGACAACATCAATACAAATAA
>NW_008352891.1:14985006-14993649 GCF_000622305.1 Nannospalax galili | reverse complement strand
ATATATATATATCCGAAAAGCACATAAAAATATACTTGGTATTATTAGTCATTAGAAAAATACAGAGATGGCAGATCCTTGGAAGCTTATAGGTCAACTAGCTTGACGTGCTTGGCAAAGTTCCTGACCAAATGAGAGAACCTGTCTTAAAAAAGTTGAAGGTGCTCAAGGACCAAAACCCAAAGTAGTCCTTTTACCACATGCACTTGTGACTATCCACACATGCAACCCCTACATATGAAAACAAAAAAAGCCATAATGAAATACCACTTCATAGCTACAAATTTTTTTTGAGACAGGGTTTCCCTGTACCCCCAGATGGCCTGGAACTCACTATGTAGACCAGGCTGGCCTTGAACTCACAGAGATCTGCTGGCCTCTGCCCTCTGAGTGCTGGGATTAAAGGTGTGTGCCACCATGCCCAACCGGAGCTACTAATAACTTTTTAAATGGAAAAATGCATTGACAAAAATGTAAACTTGAACCTCATACATTGCAGGTTTGAGTGTAAAAATGATGCAGTTATGAAAATAGAGTCCCTGGTAGCTAACCATAAAACCATATGATCCTCTGGGTACATGCACAAGGTAGCAAACAGATGAATGACTAAAATATAGAAGATGGGTTCAAAGGAAGGCTATCGAACTACTAAGGCAGAAATTCTTATATATATATATATATATATATATATAATGGAGAGCTGTGAAAAGGAAGGCTATCGAACTACTAAGGCAGAAATTTTTATATATATATATATATATATATATATAATGGAGAGCTGTGAAAACCTTGTGCTAAGTGAAATAAGACAAAAGGACAAATGCTGTAGGATTCCACTACATGAAATGTCTAGAATGGGCAAGTTTGTAGAGGCAAAAAGCAGACAGAGTTACAAGGGCTAGGAAGAGGGAAGATGAAGCATTATTGCCTAATGGTTACAGAATTTCTGGGATGATGAAAGTGAAATAAGATAGTAGTGATGGTTGCATGATATGGTGAACATAATGCCATTTAATCGGATATTTAAAATTTGTTAAGATGAGCTAGACATCATGGTGTGCATGTGTAATCCCAGCATTTGGGAAGCTGAGGCAACAAGATTTATGAGTTTCCAATCAGTCTGTCCTCCCCCTACAAAACCCCAAACAAAAATAATATGTTCTTTATTTTTTTCTCTAATTTAAGAAATTATGTAATATATAAAGCCACTGAACTGCACAGTTTAAATGGGTGGATTGTATGGGAGTTGTATGTCAATAAAGCTGTTTTTAAAAACAGGCACATTAAAGATATTGTCTCACATACACTAAGGTTGGAAAAATGTACAATCAATATATGTCCATTACCAGGAATGTTAATGCCCTTCAGATAGAAAGGAAATGGGACCAAAAGGAAATCTAGATTTATATCTAGGATATCACTAAAAGGAAATTAACTATTCATTTCATATGACTGCAGCAAATTGCTATAAACTTAGCAGCTTCCAAGAGCACTTGGTAGCTCTGGCACTAGAGGTCACACCACAGACTGGCTTCTCTTCTTAGTGCATCCAGAAAGCTTGTGTCAAAGGGTGGTTGAACTCACTCAAGTCTGGAGTTCTGAAAGAAAATTCATGTCTATGCTCTGTTTTGGCAGGATGCATTTTCTTTTTCCTTCTGGCTGGGTGTGGACCAGGTACTGCACTGTACCCTAACATCTGTACACGTTCCTTGCCACACTACTTGTCCTCCAACTAACAGGGTCTCCTTATTGTTTATGTGCTCAGGTCTCTACTTTGTCACCAGCTGAAGTAAGCACCTGCTTCTCTACAAAGTGAGGCTATTAGGCTTTACTCTGTTTTTTTTTTTTTTGTCTCAAAGAGGATTATCAGTGGTGTGTATAATCATTTCAAGTCCAGGTGAAATGTAGCTGGGTCCTAAGATTTAAGAGATTAAAAATGTAGTTTACTGTGGTAATGACATAATATAGACATGCTCTGGACAAAGGATTTTTACTTAACCTTGCAACCAAAAAGATACATTTCTTTATAATGTAGACAAGCTCAGTGAGCAATATGTTCCTCTTATGACCTGGTCATATGGCCTTAATCCCTTATTACCCTTCCTGTCCCTCAACTTAATGTATAATGTATATGTAGTAAAACCAGCACTTACCTTATTGCAAACAATGAGAGAAACTGATAGCATTCTTTGTGTGCATGTGTGTGTGTGTGTGTGTGTGTGTGTGTGTGTGTGTGTGTCTGTGTAGGTCTAGATCTAGGGATCAGAAAAGTTAAAATTCTCTCATGAGGGTCTGACTTTTACTTCCCCATTTCATGCTGGATATACTGTTTCAATAAAACAGAGTAGGCCCTTGTTCTAGAACACAGATCTGAGAGAATTCTGGAGGAACAGGATTTCAGCTGTTCAGGTGTGCTCTTGGCTTTAAAACTAGGGGCTAAGAGTCAGAGTGTTATTAAGGCATAGCTGTCATTTGGCATTGCATAGTAGAGGCTGCATTCTATATACCTTGTCTCTGTCATCTTGGCTTTTTTCCAACATTATAGTTGTATTTGTGGAGTTCTCTGGTGCACTGTGTGTCTGTTGAATATTGCTGGTACAAGGGGCTTTGGGATGGCAGTCTGGGGAACCTCACAGCACACTTTTCTTATGTTTCTTTCCCCAATTTTGCTTCTCAGGACTCTACTGTTACTCATAGTGTCACCAAGAACAAGAAGAGTATGGAAGCCATGCTGCTGGTTGCACAGTCTCAGGTATGTAAGGCTTTTGTTATCCAGCTGCAATCCCCCCATTTATTTATTTATTTATTTATTTATTTATTTATTTATTTATTTTTCTATGGCGCTTTTGGCTACTTTAACATTCCCCCTCTGAAGAGGTAACCCTAAAATCTTTTAAGGATTAGATAAAAGCTCCCAAATATTTTTGATATTTTTGGCCTTTGGAATGGAGTATGTTGCTGAGAGGCCCAAGGACATTGTGAGCCAAGAAACTGGCTACTTTTCTTTGGGGTCTTTTTACTCCAACTGCCTAGCCAATTCTTACCTCCTATTCTTATCTCTAAAGAGGTTACCCAAATTGCCAATAGGGAATCGGGACACAGACAGCTCTGGCTTCTTCCATGCTGAACAGGGATGAAGGGTGAGGCATTTGGAGTACCCCTTTACTGAAGTTCTTTTTCATAGGAGTCTTTGAAATCACATCTAGAGTCTGTGCCTAGAGCTCAGTAGGACTGTTTTGTTTGTTTCATTTGCAGTTGTAGTTTCATTTCCTTTAATCATTTTTTTTTGTCTTTTTGAGGCAGGGTTTCCCTGTAGCCCCAGCTGTCCTGGAATTTACTATGTAGACCAGGCTGGCCTTGAATTCACAGAGATCCTCTTGCCTCTGCCTCCCAAGTGCTGGGATTAAAGGTGTATGCCACCATGCCTGGCGTTTTTTTAAGTCAATTCTTTTTTTTTTTTTTTTTCATTTCCTTTAATACACAAGAAATGAAACAAGTTTAGTCCTATGGTGGCACCCAGTGGGTGATCTCAAGGACCTGATAAAATACATTTTGTCCATGCTGAGGTATTAGCCCATATCAGATGTCCTCTGGATGACTAGAGAACTGGGAATTCTAGTACATCTTAAGACCTTCTCTGGTCCTAGCTGCCTTGGTTATAGTGCTGGTTGTGCACTGTGACTCACTCCTGGGGATTCCCTGTTTAGAGTGGCTCAGGGACAATAGAAATAATTTTCAGACAGTCATTGTATCCAAGGCATAAAAAGTTCAGAGGAGGATGGGACCTTGGGAGCATCTGGAGTGGGAGACTTGGACTCTATATTCTGTTCACCTGCTTTTTTGGAAGATCCTAGCTACAGATGTAGACAGGTGGCCTGGGGAAGCAGTGAGAAGAGAGCTGATGTTCCACACTGGAATATAGGTCTTTGGTATGTGTATATAACATGAGATTTGAATAGTTTTATAGTTTAAGAGACTACATGGTTAAATAACATTTGCCAAGACATTGAGGATGAGTTCTGGTTGTTCAAATAGACACCAGAGCCTTGGATTTGTAAAGGCTCAGCATTTTGCGAGAGCATGGCCTACTTGAAGAATTAAAAGTACCCCAAACAGAACTGAAGAAGGTGTGGGCACTGTAGACATTCTAGGCATGTTTGACTCTCTGTAGCCTGAATGTTGGGTCAGGGCTCAGGACCCAACTCCTCAGCCTTGGAGGAGGTGTATAGGAACAATAGCCAAGTAGAACTGTAATAAGTCAACAATTGACAAGGCTGGTAAAGCTGGCAGTCTGCCAAGTTAGAACCTTCCATGAGGTAAGAGTGTGAGTCAAATCTGTGCAGTGCTGGGAAATTGGAATTTGGAAATTTCCTGGAATTTAGAAAACCTAGCCAAACTAACATGCTATGAGAAGCTAGCCTGTTTCAACTGAATAATGAATTAACGAGAAGAGAAATCGCCGTGATCTTTGTCCTTCTCTGCTTTGGTTGTGGAAAGGCAGAAAAATAGCTTGGTATGTCAGAGTAGAAGATAAGTAAATAGATAATTGGACTAGAGACCAATGTCAAAAATAAATAAGAGACTCGTGCTGATCAAAAACAATTAAATAAAATGTTTTACAGTTGTATTCATCTGAGGCAAAAATATAAAATGTAAAACAAGCATTATCCCAGGATAATACTTATTTCTAGCAAAAGAGCCATGTGTTATTCTGCATGCCTTTTATTCTAGCATTCAGGATGCTGAGGGAGGAGGATCTTGAATTTGGGACCAGCCTAGGCTACATCATGAGATCCTATCTCAAGATGAAACAGAGAGGAAGGGAGGGATTGATTTCTAAAGTATTACTAAAATTATGATTTAAGCCATGTATAACACATGCATGTAGTTTCGTCACCTGAGAGACCAAAGGAGGAGGATTTCCAATTCAATGATATCCTGTACTACTTAGGAAGAGAATAGAAATTATTATTTAAGGCATATTTTTTTTTTACTATATTCGTTCTTTTAAAAAATATTAGCTAGGTGATGTGAAACCCTTAATCCTAGCACTCAGGAAGCAGAGTTAAGGTTATCCTGGTCTATGCAATGAGTTCCAGGCCAGATGGAGCTGTAGGGAGACTCTGGCTCAAAAATTTTTTCACATTTATTATTAGTTTTGTCTGTGTGTGCATATATGCACCATGGTGCACATGTGGAGGCCAGAGGACAACTTGCAGGAGTCAGTTCACTCTTCCTATATGGGTTCCAGGAATCAAACTCAGGTCGTCAGTCTTGGTGGCAAGTGCCCACTTGCTGAATCATCTCTGTCATCCTTCACGTAGTCTTTGTGTTTCAGAATAGGTTGGCAAGAATGGCTTGTTCTTTTTACTCCTGTCATCTTTACTGTAACACTGGAAGCATATATAATTCTCTGAGATAGTATTTACAGCCTAGGAAACTAGGGGAAGTTAAATCAAGTGGAACATTTATCCAAACCAAAATTTATAATGTTCAAGTTCAAGTTCAGGTCTGCTTAGTTTAAAATCTAGTTCTGAGCTGCTATCTCAACCTGACTTGCTTGTCTCTGTGTTTCCAGTACAGATGCAGTATTTATGGGGCTGTTAAAAGCACCTGACCAAAAAGCATGTGATAGTTACAGGGCAAATGGGTAAAGTATCTTAGTGAGAAGCAGTGCACATCAGTAAGTACAGCAACTCTCTATGAGAATGAGGTGGGAAAGGCCCTGTCATGCTGGGCTGAAGTGGGGAGAAGAGGAATTGTTCTAGAAACATGATGCTTGATTCAGGAATGCCATCATTACCCATCTAGGGAACTCACACTGTTACTACCTCACCAACTTAATTTACCCAGCTGTTGATCTCCTTTTGGTGAAATAAGTCTGTGAGGCAGAGGCCAGGGAGCCTCTTGATGATATCTACTCATGTTACTCTGGGAACAGCAGATAGAGAGGGACCTGGTAGGGAGAGGTTATCTGACACACAAAACATGGCAGAATATTCATTTAATATTGGTAGAGCTCTTGCTTAGCGTGCATGAGTCCGTGGGTTCAACCCCCAGTACTGTAAAAATAATTTCTAGGTTTTAAAGTGTATTGAGTTTTACATTTATCTATAGTCGAGTTCTCCCATATTGGTACACAGGTCTATGACTTTTGACAAATGCAGATAGTTGTATAATCACTGTCTTTTTCAAGATATAGAACTATTTGGGCATGGTAGTGTGCACCTATAATCTCAGAGGTCAAAGCCATCCTGGGCTACTTGAAACTTTGTCTAAGAAAAAAAACAGACATGTCAACCTCAAATCACAGTGACTTTCTAGCAAGTCCTTCCTTCTCTTCAACAGCCCTTGGCCTCTACTTGTTATTCTCAGTCATTGGATTTTGCCTGACTCAAATGTCATTTGAATGGAATTGTGTGCATGTTACCTGCAGCTTTGACAAAGTGTGGTTAATTTGAGAGTCATCTAATGCATGGATAGTAGTTTGTTGCTTTTATTTTTTATTTTATTTATTATTTTTATTTTATGTATATGAGTATATACATAAGTGCACCTGTTTCATTCAATGCCTGCGGAGGTCAGAAGGAGGCATCAGATCCCCTGGAACTACAGATTTTTGTTAACCACCATGCTGGGAATCAAACCCAGGTCCTCTGCAAGAGCAGTGAGTGCTCTTAACTGCTGAACCGTCTCTCCAGCCCCAGTTTGTTGCTTTTAATTGCAGAGTAGATTTCCATTGTATGGGTATACCACACGTTTTTGCATTCTTTGTTAAAGATGTTTGAGAAGTTATAAATAAAATCCTTTATTAGATTTATACATTTGCATAAAAAATTTGAATGGATATATTTCTGTACTCTCAGATATTTAGTCAAGAGAATGCTCTTAAGTGTGCCCTGATAACCAGTGTGTTAAAGGCTTGGTCTCCAGACTGGGAGGTAGTGGAAACTTAAAAGTGAAGGGGATTATGGGATCCTGGTCTCTTCTTTTTTTGTACCTGGCCATAAGATTAACAGGCCTCCTTGTCATGATGTGCTGTGACACAGGCCCCAAGATAATAGGGACAACTGACCGTGGACTAAAACCTCCAAACTGTGCGCCAAAATAATCATTTCCTCTTTAATTGTCTTAAGTATTTTGTTAAAATAACAGAAAGCTGACTAATCCAATGTGGCAAAAGATGAACATAGAAAATGTAGACTATTTTCAGAAGCAACTATGGCATGTTTGTAACATATATCCATCATTCTACTTATTTCTGGAAAGTGCTAACAGTCAATGTGTTTTTTTACTAGGTGGCAGATAGTTGAGGCCTTTGTTTCTTTTAAATCCAATATGATAATCCTGCCTTGTAGGAATATTTAGATTATTTACATTTAATGCTACTATTGCTATAAAGAGCTTAAGACCAAGACCAGCCTTAGCCAACTTGGGCTATGTGTTTATTCCCATATTTTTGAAGAGTTTAAGAGAAAACCAATCTATTGAACTTACCATATCAGATACCTGTTGTTTTTATTGTTCATTTCTCTGTCTTGAGAGATCAGATTTCTTTCTGGAGTCTTTTCCCTTCTTCCTGAAAAACTTCCTATAGCACATCCTTCAAAGCAGATCTGACTGTAAATTCCATTAGCTTTTCTTTATTCAAAAATCTTTATTTTGTATTATTTTGGAAAGATATTTTCATTGGATGTAGAAATTCTGTTTGACAATTCTTTTAGCGTTTAAAAGCAAACATGTAGGGTTGAAGAGATGGTTCAGCAGTTAAGAGCACTGGATGTTCTTCCAGAGGACCCAGGTTCAGTTCCTGGCACCCACATGGCGACTAATAACCCACTGAAATTCCAGTTCCAGGGGATCTGATGCCCGTTTCTGGTCTCTGCAGGCACTGCGTGACAAGGGTGTACTTACATTCATGCAGGCAAAGCACTTACCACACATAAAATAAATAAAAAGCATTAAAAACAAGCATACATTTTCCTACTGCCTTCTAACCTTCATGTCCTTAGTCATCAAAATACATTTGTTTTTCTTTCTTTTCTTTCTTTCTCTCTCTCCTTTCTTTCTTTCTTTCTTTCTTTCTTTCTTTCTTTCTTTCTTTCTTTCTTTCTTTCTTCTTTTCTTTTTCTTTCTTTCATCTTCTGAGTCCAGTAAATTTTGCCTATATTCCCATAAGTTTGGGGTCCTCTACTGGGGCATAGAGTATCTACCACTTTCTTAAAGAAAATTGACTCTTACTCTGCCATCATCCATCACCTGGCAATATCTCCTCAGCTTGGGGTGGAGTCTTGGAAATCCTCCCCCTTTCATGCTGGAACTTTTAACTATTTTGATCTTGTGCCTGTCTTCTGCAAGTAACCATAGCTGCTGTGAGTTCATGTATGCAAAAACCATATCATGCCAGAGGACAGCATTTTGTAGTACTTCTCTCCATTCTCTGGCTCTTACCTTCTTTCTGCCCTCTCCTCTGTGATGTTCCCTGAGCCTTTGGGGGAAGTTTTAACACAAACATAGATGTCCCATCTATGATTGTGCACTCACACTCACCTATTCTCATCACTTTAAACATTAATACGCTTGTGTGTTAGCCACAATCCAATGCAATAAGAAGACTCTATGGCCAAGTTTGGAGCAGTAGAA
>NW_008352891.1:14971819-14984408 GCF_000622305.1 Nannospalax galili | reverse complement strand
TTCCTTCCTTCCTTCCTTCCTTCCTTCCTTCCTTCCTTCCTTCCTTCCTTCCTTCCTTCCTTCCTTCCTTCCTTCCTTCCTTCCTTCCTTCCTTCCTTCCTTCCTTCCTTCCTTCCTTCCTTCCTTCCTTCCTTCCTTCCTTCCTTCCTTCCTTCCTTCCTTCCTTCCTTCCTTCCTTCCTTCCTTCCTTCCTTCCTTCCTTCCTTCCTTCCTTCCTTCCTTCCTTCCTTCCTTCCTTCCTTCCTTCCTTCCTTCCTTCCTTCCTTCCTTCCTTCCTTCCTTCCTTCTCCTTTCTTTTCTTTCTTTTTGAGACAGGGTCTCCCTGTAGCTCCAGCTGTCCTGGAACTCACTGTATAGACTAGGCTGGTCTTGAGCTCACAGAGATCCGCCTGCCTCTGCCTCCCAAGTGCTGGGTTTAAAGGCATGCACCACTATGCCCAGCCATTTATTTTTCTATATGTGATAAATTCTTCTTTTTTTCATTAGCTTATTTAGTTTTTAAAATAATTTTTATTTTTATTATTGTGTGTGTGTATGCGTGTGTGTGTGTGTGTGTGTGTGTGTATTGTGTTTCTGTACTCTCAGATATTTAGTCAAGAGAATGAATGGTCTTAAGCATCCCCTGGTAACCCGTGTTAAAGGCTTGGTCTCTAGCCTGAGAGGTAGTAGAAATTCAAAGGACAACTTTGGAATTTTTCTCTCCTTCCACCTTTATGTGGATTTCAGGGATTGAACTCAGGTTGCTGGGCTTCTGAGAAAAGCACAGAGACATCTCATCAGCCATGTTTGTGAGGTTTTACTGAGACAGGATGCCACACTGTAGGCCAGGCTAGCCTGAAACTTAAGGTGAACTCTTTACTTCAGCCTCCTGAATGCTGGAATTACAGGCATGTCCCACCATGCCTAGCTCTAAGACTTCTTGTTAATATTGCTAATAGCCTTACATCTGTACCATTTGTATCTATTGTCTCTGTCAAATTGTTTTGCTCCTATTGAAATGTAACCTCCTGTCCTCTCTATTTTTTATGCTTTTCAATGCTTAATGACAAATTTTGGGTAATTATTTCAGATCATAAAACATGACTTGAGTGGTAAGTGTCTTAAGGTATAGTTGACTTTCCACCCATATTTTTCTGTCTTGAATTAGGTTTTTAATTTTGCATGCTATAAACAGGGATTCACTTTTGGTATCTGATTCTTTCTCCCTGATGTTTATAATAATGTTGATTTAAATAAAAAAGTACTTCTGATGATTTCTTAACCTAAACACAAGATAGACCTTGTTGAAGATAGTACATAACCTAGAAGCCATTTTTTTTCCAACAGCGTCTTGCTATAGTCCCAGTTGTTTGGAACTCACTATGTAGACCAGGCTGACCTCGAGCTCACAGAGATCTGCATGCCTCTGCCTCCCAAGTGCCAGGATCATAGGCATATGCCACATGCCCAGCAAAGCCATTCTTTTAAAGATATGACCCAGATCCCTCAAAATAAACATGGCTTAGTCTCAAGAATATTCTGTCTTTTCAATGACAGCATTGTTATTTCCTCTTTGAACTCCAGAAAGGGAGGGAAAGGCTTGCATCTGGCTCAGTGCAGATTTATTTGATGTTGTAGGCACTGGTGACCTTCAGGGATATACTTGTAGCCTTCTCCAGGGAGGAGTGGAAGCTGCTAGATGCTGATCAGCAGGTCATGTACAAAGACGTGATGTTGGAGAACTACAAGAACCTGGTTTCTCTGGGTAAGGTCATAGCAGCAGTGATTTTTGTATTTTTGTTTTTGAAACAGAGTCTTATGTAGCACAGGCTGGCCTTGAAACACCCTATGATGTAGCTGGTGCTGGCTTTAAATTCATGCTCTACCTGCCTCAACCTCCCATGTACTGGGATGACAGGCATATGCCATCATACTTAACTTGGTTTTATTTCTTCACTGAACAGAAAGTGTGGTACTGGGGCATTTATCAGAGTGTGGGCCTGGGATTCAGTGACTTGATTTCTTTGGGACATAGACCAGAGCTTTTGTACACTTGCCTTTGTGGAAAATTTGTTTCATTGAATTATATCCATATTTTATTTGCTTCCTCACATTGTCAGTTCTTAGCCCTAGTGCTGTGAAGGGATTGCAGATGGACTGGATGTGGGACTCTTCTATGTGTCTTCCCCAGAGCCCCTTCTGCTCTTATCTAGTCCTTTGTCTCCCACTACAAATAGGGCATCAGCTTCCTAAGCCAGATGTGATCCTCCAGTTGGAAAAAGGGGAAGAGCCCTGGATGGTGGAGAGAGGGATTCACCAAGAGACCTGTCCAGGTGAGGACCAGACAGGAGCTGTCTCAGCTGGCTTGCAAGGGATTAGAACCTCTGAAATGGGGTCCTTGTTTCTAAGAGAACTTAGGTCATCTACCTTACGCCTCCAAAGATCAGTGAAGAGTAAACAAAACCCACCTTTTTTTTTTCATTTCCCCTCTCCTTCCTTCTCCTGCCTGCTCCCAACCCTTGAGATTAAGGCCTATGTCAGCATGCCCATCTTAAAAACATCTTTTTGAATAGCATAGCAATAGTAAACAGAAATGGCTGCAGAAGTTTTCCAGAGAGCTTAGCAAGAAGGTGCTATAAATGCTATTTATTCACTTTTCTTTTTTCCATTTTTTATCTTATTTTATCTTAAAATTTTGATTTATTTCTTTTAATATTATGAGTGTTTTGTCTGCATGTATGTAAGTGCACCTGTCATGTGCACTGCCCTTAGAAACCAGAAGAGGGTTTGGGATTCCCTAGATTTAGAGTTAAGGATGATTGTGGGTACTGAGAACTGAACCCTGTTTTTCTTTAAGAGCAACCAGTGCCCATAACTACTGAGCTATCTCTTTAGCCTTGGTTTTGTTTTTAACTGTATTAATGGAATTTTTAAAGAAGATGTTGTGAACTTATGTGAAAATAAGTGTAATAAAAAGACTATTTATAAATCAACACATATGTTCAGAATTAGGAATAGTGGTTATGCTGAGTAACCCAAAGACCTTCCCCTAGGCTCCACCCCTTAAAGGTTCCTCCACCTCCCAATAGGGATCAAGACTTTAATACCTGGGTCCTTGAAGAACATTCAACATCCAAGCAACATCTTCTGTTCAAACTTGGTACACTTCAATTGCCCTTCTAGCCTACCTTGTGGCCCTTTTGAAAGGGTTGTTATGTTGGCCATCTGGGCCTTATTCTACTCCTTTCGTGACATGGACAGCAGGCATTACCCAAACAAGGATAAATATATGGTTTACAAATATTAAATTGGAGGCCAGGTATGTAGCTTTTTGGTAGAGTGTCTGAGGCCCTAGATTCAATCCTTAGTACTGAAAAAAAAAGAATATTAAATTGGCAGTAGTATAAAGTGTGTCAGAGGAAGTCTTGGTAATAGTAGACAGGTAAGAGACAGGATAGGATCTTATATTGTTAATATTCGGATTAGGAAAAGTATTTCCTTTTCTGCCTTTCCCCACCATTGAATTTCCTGACCCCATATGTTGTCCTAAGGCCTATGACTTCTCCTTTCTCATCTAATAATAATCAGGCACATGTTCTTCTTGCCACTAACTTTTCCTCCTTTTTACTGAAGTTGTAAAACATATTTGAATGCAATTTTACACATTTTACATTCTTTGGCTCCATAGACATCCCACCATTCTTACCTTAAAACTTTCTTTAGTTATGCAAAGCCTTTTCCTTTCTTTCAGATTCAGAGATGGCATTTGAAAGTAAATCACCAGTTTCCAGTAAGAGCATTTCTAAAGATAAATTTTCTGCTATTAATGTAGAAGGAATGTCAAAGAAAGATCTCTGGTATTTGTCATTAGAAGATATCTGGAAATGTAAAGACCAATTGGGCAAATATCAGGAAAACCAGGAGAAACATTTGAGGCAAGTAGCATTCACTCAGAAGAAAGTGATTACTCAAGAGAGGGTCTGTGAACGTGGTAGATACGAGGGAGGCTGTCTTCCTGCTCAGCTTGTTCTGAGAGATTATTTCCATCAGAGTTGCTCATATATTAAAGGTTTAAAACATGATTTGAAATTTAGTGGCCATCAGGAAAGCTGTTCAGGTGACAGTAATGAATATGATCAAACCTTCTGTCAAAACATTCACCTTATTCAGTTTCCAAGAACTCATACTGGAGATGTGCCTTACAAGTGCCCTGATAATGATAACTCTCTTACTTGTGATACCTCCCTTAGTATTTCAAAGGAAATATGTGGGAAAAAACCCTATGAGTGTAAGGAATGTGGAAAATTCTTCAGCTGGCGCTCTAATCTTACAAGGCACCAGCTTATTCACACTGGACAGAAGCCCTATGGATGTAAAGAATGTGGGAAATCATTCAGCCGAAGCTCCCACCTCATTGGACATCAAAAGACTCATACTGGTGAGGAGCCCTATGAATGCAAAGAGTGTGGAAAGTCCTTCAGTTGGTTCTCCCACCTTGTTACCCACCAGAGGACACACACAGGAGACAAACTGTACACTTGTAATCAGTGTGGAAAATCCTTTGTTCATAGCTCCAGGCTGATCAGACACCAGAGGACTCATACTGGAGAGAAGCCTTATGAATGTCCTGAATGTGGTAAATCTTTCAGACAGAGCACTCATCTCATTCTGCATCAGAGAACTCATGTCCAAGTGCGGCCCTATGAGTGTACCGAATGTGGAAAATCCTACAGCCAGAGGTCTCATCTTGTTGTGCACCATAGAATTCACACTGGACTGAAGCCTTTTGAGTGTAAAGATTGTGGAAAATGCTTCAGTCGAAGCTCTCATCTTTTTTCACATCAGAGAACCCACACTGGAGAGAAACCATATGAATGTCATGATTGTGGAAAGTCCTTTAGCCAGAGTTCTGCCCTTGCTGTGCACCAGAGAATTCATACTGGAGAGAAACCCTATGAATGTTGTCAGTGTGGGAAGGCCTTTATCCGGAAGAATGATCTCATTAAGCACCAGAGAGTTCACACTGGAGACGAAGCCTGTAAGTGTAGCCAGTGTGGTGTCATCTTCAGTCAGCACTCTCCATTTATGGTCCATCAGATAGCTCACACTGGGGAGCAGTTCTTCACATGTCACCAGTGTGGGGAAGGGCTGATAACCAGGAAAATCATACCAGAGAAAGCGCCTACTGATACAGTGAGTGGAGAGCATCTCTCAACATGAACAGAATGCCTGTAGAGTAGTTGTGCAAGTGGAATATAGTGGAAATTCTTTCAGTCTTATTATAACTCTATTGTACTCCATGGAATAGATCTTAGGTAGGAGCAAAACCCACAAATTCCATTTCAGTACACAAATCACACAAATCAGGTTTTCTTCTTTGTACAAATTTCTATTGAATTCATTGTCCTGAGAGCATACTTGACCAAGCCTTAAATGCTAGAATCTAAGAAGGGTTAAAGAATTTGAGAAATAATCCAACTTCCATATTTTCTTCAGAAATAAGTAAATGAGCATGCCACCGTAGGGAGAGTTGTTGCTGAGAATTTTGAAAAATGTTGAGGTTGGAGAGATAGCTCAGCAGTTAAGAGCACTGACTGCTCTTGCAGAGGACCTGAGTTTGGTTTCCATCACCCAATGGTGGCTAACAATCATCTGTAACTCCAGTTCCAAGTATCTGACACTGTCTTCTGGCCTCCATAGATGGTGCACAACAAGGGTGCACTTACATATATTGCCGGTGCCAGCCAGCCAAAATGGACAGTACCTGAAAGGGGGAGTGAGGATTGAAAGAAAGGAAAGGAGACAGAAAAGACGCTTCTTGGGAGGGCTCACAGTCAATACTGCAGCTGCCTCGATTTATTTCAGTCCTGTCTTTTTATACAGAAGAACTCAATTAGTTACAATTGCTGTATTTCCCCACCTGTATCTGAGGGTCAGGGAGTGGTCAGATCAAAGCCTTCTTGGATCCTTTTGTTTACCACTAATGCCTCGGTCAGGTATATTGTGAGGCTCTCCAGAAAACTCCTTCCTCCTGAATGGGAAGGTTAAGTACTGGTTTGCATGACACAAACTCAGTAAACGAGGCTGCTGCAGCTCAATGATTAGCAGCTCCCGACAATATATGCAGACAAAATACTCAAATATAAAATATAAAAAAGTTTTTTAAAATGTAGGGGCTGGAGATATGGCTCAGTGGTTAAGAGCACTGACTGCTCTTGCAGAGGACCTGAGTTCAATTCCCAGCATGGTGGCTACGAACCATCCTTAACTCCAGTTCCAGGGGAATCCGAAGCCCTCTTATGACCTCTGCAGCATTGCACAACATGGGTGCACTCACATACATGCAGGTAATACACTCATACATATAAAATAATAAATAAAATATTTTAAATTAAAAATGTTAGTAGTTATTGTTTCAAGAAATTGGAAGTACTATTTCAGCAAGTTTGTATGCCATTGTTTACTTGATTGTGCTTGTCTTCTGGAACACTTAATAGAGTTTAGTAGTAAGAAGAATGTCTATGTTGTAAAACAAACATATTTATACTTATGACCCATTTAAAATATACTTGAATGTGGGCAACAATTGAAAAGAAAGAATAGAAAGTAGCTAAGTGTACAAGTTGATTTGTTACATAAGATTATGAGTGTGTTTTGTTTGCTTTGTTTTGTGTGATACTGGAGATTGAACCCAGGGCCCTGGGTATACTAGGCAAGCTACCTACCACTGAGCTACATACCCAGTGTGAGTTTTATAGTCTGTTCTTTCATTGAAATAGCTAAGACCTAAAAATTCAAAATGCTATCTGATCTTTAGTGTATCATCATGGAAGTATGAGGAGCACCTGCTTGCAGCCTAGCCTACCAATTTTATGAGGCCATGATTAGAGTTCTACTCAAGACATGTGGTAAAGGCTCCTGAGAATTCAGACACAGTACCTCTGTGGATATAGAGGCCTAGGTGAATGTTTGACATTGGATACAGCAGGTAGAATCTTGTGATTGAGAGCAGGAGCCCAAAAATGTTGAGATCAGATGTGCTCTAAGGTAAATACAGCTCCTCCTAGGCAAACCTTCTCAGGGAAGTCCTTTATAAAGAAAATGCAATGGTCAAGAGTAGGGACTTGTCTTAGGTATGGTGCCTGGCTTCTCTGTGCCTAATTTATAGATTACCTCCTCTGTACATTAGAGGTTATGTAAATCTTTAATTGAATGATTACGGTACATAGTAAATGAGTAAACACATATCTTAGAATACATTTAGCAAACTTTGTGAGAGGGAGGTGTAGGTTTTTAAAAAATATTTTATTTTAATTTTATGTGTGAGTGTATTGCCTGCATGTATGTAAGTACACCATGTCATGCTGTGACCGCAGAGGTCAGAAGAGGGCATTGAATTCCCTGGAACTGGAGTTACAGATGGTTGTTAGCCACTATGTGGGTGCTAGAAATCAAACCTGGGTTCTCTGCAAGAATAGGCAAGTGCTCTTAACTGCTGAGCCATCTCTTTAGCCCCAGAAGTATGGCTTTTGAGTCTTGATCTTCCTGGCCTGGAACCTGTGGCCTTCCTTCATTAGCCTCCTAAATGCTGAGATTACAGGTGTTTACCACCATGCCTGGCTTCAAAGTTTAGGAAGATGATTTGTTTCAATTTTCTGTTTTATTTTATATCTGAATCGTGTGTTTGTAGCTTAAAAGTTGACAAAATAACGTGGAGTCCTTTGCATCCATCCAGGCAAAATAAAATAAGTTGAGAGCTTATGAAGGAAGAATCCTTAATGTATGTTACCTGGTAGTAACTGTCACAAAAGACTGTCAGATCTACAAGCTTGTGGAATAGCCAGTACTAAATAAAATCATTGCTGGCTCAGTGTGTAAAGGAGATCACTGCCCAGTCTCATGACTCAAGTTCAGTCCTTTGAACCCACACAGTGGAAGGAAAGAACAAATTCTTGCCATTTGTCTTCTGACTTCCACATGCACAATTGTGGCACATACATGCCTCCACCCAATAAAACTAAATAAGTGAAAATGTAAAAAAGAAATTATAGAATATGCAGGAATATACCATGATTAGGGATGGGAAACTCAGTATTATTAATATGGCAGATCTGGCCAAAATAACTTAGATTCAGAGGTATTTGTGTTTAAATTACCAGACTAATCTAAAATTTATCTACAAGTGCAAAGGTCCTAGAATAACCAAAGCACATTTCTAAAAACAAAATTGAAGTGCTCATACTATTTAATTTCAAAATTTACTATAGAACCATACTAATTATTCTGATAAGGTGCTTGGTGTGCTGGCACATGCTTGAAATTCTAGCCCTCAGGAGGCAGAAGCTGCAAGATTTGAGTTCCAGGCCAGTCTAGGCTATGTAGTGTGACCTGTCTCACACTATACTAATAAGGATTGTATTATTGGCATGAACATAAGATCAATAAAACAGTGTCTTGAAATTCATCTATACATACGTTTTTAAACTGGAAAAAGTTCGCAAATGTGGGAAATAGTTTTTTAATGAATACTGTTGAAACAACTGGATCTCTGAGGAGGGAGGGAAAGATGCAGGGAGAAAAGCTTTCTTTGCCTCATATTGCATAAAAAATAAAACTCAAAATGCACCACAGATCAAAACGCCAAAGTTAAAGTAGGGGCCAGGTGTAGTGGTATACGCCTTTAAGCACTTGAGAGGCAGAGGCAAACTTTGTGTGTTCAAGGCCAGCCTGGTCTTCACAGTGAGACCCTGTCTCAAACAAAAAACAAAACACTGCCCCAAAAAGTATCTAGGGGAAAATATTTATGGTGCTGTTGTAGGCAAAGGTTCCTCATAGCACTAGGAACACAAATCTTTTATATAAAAGAACACTGATAAGTTTGATGCCATTTGTAGAGTGCTTGCCTACAATGACAGGGACAGGGTTCAATCAACAGCGCCACAAAAAAGTTAAACTTCTCTTAAAAATGTCATTAATATACAAAAGAAGTCAAGAATTGATGTGGATTTTTATAATACACTTGAGAGAGACTTGTGTCTAAAATATAAAGAGCTCTTATAATAGCTAACCAATAAAGTGGAAAAATCCAGGTGTGGTGGTACATGCTTGTAACTCCCAGTACTGGAGAGACAGAGGCAGGAAGATAGCCTCAAATTTTAGGTTATCTTGATGGACATAATGAGTTCCAAGCTAGCCAGGGCTACATAGTAAGACCTTGTCTCAAAACAAAACTGGTAAATTTTTAACAGCTTCTTCATAAAGGAATACACATGAATGGCCTGTAAGCATATGAAAGATATACAACATCACAAGTAGGGAGGTAAATGCAGTTCACATTGAAGAGCTTAGCTAAGAACAAAAGATACAATAAGTGTTATAACTGGAGGAATTAGAACACAGATATTGTTGGGGTTATAAAGGAGTTTAACCATTTTGGAAAATAAGTAAGCCCTCAAAATGTTAAACATAATTATATGGCCTATCAGTTCCATTGTTAGGTATTTCATTGAAACTATTGCATGCAGAAATGTGTATACCAGTGTTCAGTGCTATTCATTATAACTTAAAAGACAAAAGGTGAATAAATAATATATATGTAAGTTAATAGATAATAATAAGTGTGTGAATGACTAAGCAAATTTTGTTACGTAGAACAATACTAATTGTCAATTGTTCTAGTTTGCTTTTTGTTGCTGTGATAAACACCACAACCAAAAGCAAATTAGGAGAGGAAAGGGTTTTTTCATCTTACACTTTGAGGTCACAACCCATCATTGAGTGAAGTCAGGGCAGGAACTGAAGAGAAACCATTAGGGAACCTTGCGTACTGGCTCATTTTCCTGCTTTTGCTCGGCTAGCTTTCTTATACAGCCCAGGCTAGCTTTCTTATACAGCCCAGACCCACGTGCCTTGGGATGTTGTTGCCCTCAGTGGGATGGGCCCTACCACATTGAACATCAAGACAGTCTCTCACAGATACGGCTACAGGCCATTCTAATTGAGGAAATTCTTTAATTGAGGTTCCCTCTTCCCAGGTAACTCTAGGTTGTATTAACAATAAAAATGAATCAGGACAACAGTAAACTGTAATGAACTAATGACAGGACTAGCAGGATTGGTAAAAATAAAAATTCTAAGAAGTCTGGCACTAGAGGTATAGTGGCTGCATAGCATGAACAATACCTTAGGTTCAAGTCCCCAGCACAAATAAGTAAAAGAAATTAAAAGTTGTGATTGTATTTTATAAAACCAGACGCAAAAGTATATGTGCTGTGTGACTCAATTTAAAAATTCTAGAACATATCTACAATGACAAAGCAAATCAGCAATTTCTGGGACTGGGCTGGGAGGGAGAGTGCCAGCCACCCACCAGGAAACACTGGGAGTGATCTGTGCCTTGGCTGTGTGGCTCCCTGATGGATCATTCTCACATTCATTGAACCATACAGTTTAAAAGTTATAAATTTTAAAAGACATTTTTGTATGTGTGTGTTTGTGTTTGTGTGAATGCGTATGCATGTGCCAGAGTGCATGTGTGGCGGTCCAGAGGACCACTTGACAACTTGTATGAGTCAGTTCTGTTTAACCATGTAGGTCCTAAGGACTGAAATTGGTCATCAGGCTTGGCAGCAAATATCTACCTGCTGAGTCATCTTGCCAGCCCTGAGCCATGCACTTTAAATAAATCTAATCTATTATAACCTCAATAAAATTGATTTTTTTAAATATTAGAAAATTAGGGATTGCTGGGAAAGATAACCTGTAGTGTCAGCTTTAATGCTAATTGTAGTAATTGCTGATTTTTGTAATTCATCTTCATTTATAGATAGCTTATAATGAAGCAATTTACTAAGCCTTCCCTTTTTTTAGATTATTTTTGTTTTGTGTATATGAGTGTTTGCCTGTATGTATGTGTATGCACCACATACATGCTTGGTGCTGAGGAGGCCACAAGAGGGTGTTAGATTCCCTGGAACTGGACTTAAAGTGGTTGTGAGGCACCATGTGGGTACTTGGAACCAAATCCAGGTCCTCTGCAAGAGCAGCAAATGCCCTTAACTACTGAACCAATTTCTCCAGCCTCAATTTGCTAAGCTCTTTAATGATCAGACAACTTCATATTTATATCAACCCTATGTTAGAAATGGATCTGGGGTCTGTCCCAGCCCGCGGGACTTTCAACCGGGTACCTGGAGTGAGGAGTGGGGATTGAATGGGGCAAGAGACACAGAGAATGGAGACAAGACAGTGCTCTGATCAAGTTTATTGAACTTCTGCACAAAGCTTTTATAGGGAAGCAGAGGCTGAAGAAGCTGGGCGGGTAAGTTCCGCTGTTTACCGCACATTCCACAGCCAGACCACGAGGCAGGATGTTTTTACAGGATGAGGAAATTTACAAGGTTGAGGCAGAAAAACATGTTTTTCACAAAATCATCCGGCCACTCTTAAAAGGAAGTCAGAGGTTGAAGCTGTAAACAGCTTGCTTTACAGATAATAGTTACTATTTCTGGGTAGGGGGCCCACGGCTCCCTACAGGTCCCCCTTTTTTATTATAAACAAGAGCATGGGGCCAAGGCCAAATGATCCCTTAGGGAACCGCGCCTGTCTTAGGTTGGAGAACTTTTATCTGATGCTCACCCGTCATGGGCTAGGGCAGCTGCGTTGGCTGCCTGCCTATCTTAGGTTGCTTATCAGTAAAATCTCTCTTACCCGTCTGACCGGTTCAGCTCTCAAGGGGATGACTGGTCACGTCGTCATAAGGCCTGGCAGGCTCAAAGTGGTCGTCTCGATCTTCGAGCTCCAGCCTGTGATAATGCACTTGAATAGGTTTAGCTGCCAGATCATTAATCTGACTCTTAATGAAGGTTGTGATCCTTTTGAAGGCCCAGGGGCCGAAGGATATTACAGCCAGGATGGCTAGGAGGGGCCCCAATATGGTGGGCAAGAGGGTTGAAACCCAAGGTGATGTGGAAAACCAATTTTTATACCAACTATCCTGTTGATCCCTTTCCCTTTTGCGCTGCTCCAGCCCCCCTCAAAATCTTCATGCTATCTTTTACAGTTCCAGTCTTATCTAGGAAAAAACCACATTTCTCTTTAAGAGCCGCACAAAGTCCCCCCTGCAAGCAAACAAAAGGACCCTAAGGGGACAAACAGTGTACAGCACGGAAGGGCATTACATAAATGATTAAAACAACAGTGTACAAAGCATGTGGAACAATGAATGAATCATGGAGAAAATCACAGTATCACAGGCAAAGTTGAGAGAGAACGGTGGGTGCCAGGCAGTGGAAGCAGTCCATAGGAAACACGAACAAAGTCCAAAAACCCAGTCCAAAAAATTGGGAACACAGGATGCGATGATGGATGGTGTAGTGATGACATAAGTGGCATAGAGTCTGGAGATGTTGCAAAGCAGATGAGGCATTTAGGTACCCAACATGCATTGTCAGCATTCTGTGGAAAAAACATAAATATGCCCTCTCCCCCAAATGAGGATAAGGGAGGATGTCACAATTTATCAGCTGTAGAGTTACCTAAAGGTGAAAACAAAGAGGGCAAGAGGGAACACATGGTAAAACGGACAGTTAGTTTGGTAGCGGTGACTGGA
>NW_008352891.1:14964509-14968139 GCF_000622305.1 Nannospalax galili | reverse complement strand
GTGAGAAGGATCAGGAAACAGTATTGGTTCCCCAGGTGTCTGGGGCCCCAAGACTAGGAATGGCACAGGGTCCAAGCTAGAGTATAGAATGCCAGGCGGGGGGGCAGGGGGGTGGTGGGTGGGGTGGAAGGGTGAATGAGGCTTAGGGAGTCCCGGCGGCGCGGAGAGCTGCGCTATAGACTTACCCCAAGAGGCCTGAGGATAGTAGTCGGAAAACCAATTTTTATACCAACTATCTTGTTGATCCCTTTCCTTTTTGCACCGCTCCAGCCCCTCCCTCAAGATCTTTATGTTATCTTTTACAGTACCAGTCTTATCTAGGTAAAAACAGCATTTCTCTTTAAGAGCCACACAAAGTCCCCCTTGCAAGCAAACAGAAGGACCCTAAGGGGACAAACAGTGTACAGCACAGAAGGGTATTACATAAATGATTAAAACAATGGTGCACAAAGCATGTGGAACAATTAATGAATCACAGAGAAGATCACAGCATCACAGGCAAAGTTGAAAGAGGAGAACGGTGGGTGCCAGGCGGTGGAAACAGTCCATAGGAAACACGAACAGAGTCAAAAAACCCAGTGCAAAAAAACTGGGAACACAGGATGCAATGATGGATGGTGCAGTGATGACACAGGTGGCATAGAGTCTGGAGATGTTGCAGAACAGATGAGGCATTTAGGTACCCAACATGCATTGTCAGCATTCTGTGGAAAAAACATAAACATGCCCGCTCCCCCAAATGAGGATAAGGGAGGATGTTACAATTTATCAGCTTTAGAGTGACCTAAAGGTGAAAACAAAGAGGGTAAGAGGAAACACATGGTAGAATGGACAGTTAGTTTGGTAGCGGTGACTGGAAACTGCCAGGAGCATAATTTATAGTGCCTTGACCCTGTGGAGCAAAAGAGATATGTATGTACCAAGCAGGTGTCCAAGGTAACATACAAGAACCAAAACGACAAGAGAGGGAGGACACACACCTTAGTTTTAGAACATTTAAGAGTAACACAAACATGGGTTGTCTAAAACACATCCATGGAACAATAAGGTGACAACAGGTAACCATGGAGACACAAACATACCATTTAAAATGAGACAAACAAGGCAAAAATAATTTATAACTAATATCAGTAACCTAATTTTGTAAGTTTTGTAGTGTGTTAATGTTTTATTTTTGACATTTATTGTAAACTCATGGAACCTGGAAAAGAGCAAAATAGAGTTGTAGCTCCTGTCACGAACTACCTATTGCTCTAAGACTCATCATAAGCAGCTCCTGCCACAAGCCACTAGTTTAGAGTATTCCTCACAAGCTATTTCCACCACAAAGTACTTGTGTTGTCGAGAAAGACCACAGAAAGACAAGTTTTAAAACTGCCATTTTTTACATATTATCCACACAGAGCCGTGCCAGGCTCAAACTAAGAGAAATTTGTTAAATGGTACCATCAAACCGAATTCAAACAAAACATGTTGGGAATGAGACCCAACTCAGATCTGTAAAAGGCAAAGTGTCGACATTGCGTGGGCACGCCTGATTTACGTCCAAAGCATCACTGTGGACAGCCCTGGTCAGCGTCTTGAGCAGCTTTCCAACTGTTTTTCTGATTAATTACAGTACGCCTGTTTTTACAGGTTTATTATATGATCAATTTAGATTAGGTCCCCCTGTCAGGAACCCAAGGAGACCAACCCCTGAGGTGGAAGCCTTTTTAACCAAAGAAAATCCTGTATTCCAAGGCACTAAAACATGCAAGCTGCTCTCAGTTCCTCTCACAGGGCCAGAGGGTCAGTCTGAACCTGGAGAATTCTTGAGAACAGAAGTTTGTGAGAACTAGCATGAGTCTGAACAGAAAGGACCAGTTTCTGCCCTGAGTCAGCTTCTCACATTTTTGGCCTATACTACATTAGTTTGAAACAGCAAGTAAGAGACATTAGGCAGAAAACATCTTTTAGATCTAAAGAACAGGATTAAGTCTGAAGTGCAAGGGGCAAAATTTCCCTCCAGAGTTAGCTGTTAGCATATTCAAGCAGCCTAGGTTTTCAGAAATCATAGTATACATCATACAAACACTTAAAATATTTACACAAACATTTGCCAAAAACATTTTCCACACTCTTTTCTTCAGGAGGCAGAGGACCAAGAAACCTTGCTGCCAAGGCTTCTATGTGTATTATTACAGTTAGGAATGGCAACCATTGTTGATGCCCACCGCACCAGGGCCTGAGAATCATGTTGTAAGGCAGTGTTATGGAGCCTCTCAGGCACAGTCTGAGACTGGCTTCTCCTCTTGCTTTTTAAGAGAAGATTATTGTGGAGATCTCTTTTGATCTACACTCCTTTGCCCGGTGTCTGCCTTTTTTACATCTAGGGCAGATCTTTGGAGCTCTTTCACTATCAGTCTTTTGCTGGCCACTCCCTGTTTTGCACTCCTGGGTGAAATGCCTGCTCTTACCACATTTAGAACACCCCTTGCCTTTGTTTTGTTTTTTTTTATATTTATTAGCCAAAAAATTTTTTACAGCTTGTCCACTAAAAGCCGCTGCCATGGCAAGTCCCTGCTGATAAGATGGACCTATATCTGAACACAGGCGTATATAACCAGTCAAATCAGTCTTTTTTCTGTAAGGCCTAATGGCTGCCTGGCAGGCAGGATTAGCAGTTTTATACGCCAACTGTTTCACATACTCAAGCCCTGCATCAACATTTCCAAATATTTCCCCTATTGTTGTCATTAACTGATGAACAAAATCTGCAAAAGGCTCATCAGATCCCTGCTTAACTGAAATGAGAGAAGCTCCCAGGTCCCCTTTGACCGGAAGTTTTCTCCATGCTTTCATGGCAGCAACTCGAATTTGTGCAAAAAGACCTGCATCATACTGCATCTGTTTTCCATTAGTCTCATACTCACCTCCACCTATCAACATATCAAAACCCCATGCATTTCCAGATTGTTGATTCCTCCTAGCTGTCTCCTTACAATTGTCATAATATTCTGATTTCCATAACAAATAATCCCCTCCATTAAGGACTGCCTTCACCAGTTGATTCCAATCATTAGGAGTTAGCCAAATTTCAGATTCACCTTCTATAATAGCTACAGTAAACAGAGCTGTAGCTCCATACTGAGACACAGCAAGCTTTAACTCTTTAATCATTGGAAACTGAAAGCCATCATGATGTCGCCATGTCTGGTTCTGTCATGTCGGCCCCCAGTCATCAACTGTTTCTGTTATTGGAAAAGCCTCCATATGGGAAGAAAATCTATCAGGGTCATTAAAGTCTCCTTTGTATAAATGGAGGCCAGACCTTCGAGGATTGTGGCAAACTTTTTTCCTATCTACAATAGTTTCTTTACCTATTTTAAGTTTTTGTCATCCTCTTGAGTCCCCTTCCTTTTTATATTTTGAGAAGAATCCTCATCTTCACTATCAGGAGAAATCAAGTCAGGCGCGTCCTTGGGAGTATCCGGAATTTCCCTCAACTCTGACTGAGAACTCTTTAGCTTGGGCAACTGCCACTACTGGCTCATGTTCATCTCTCTTATCTATTAACTCTCTTATTAAATTCCAATAAGAAAAAGCAGTAACCAGGACCTTTCCCAGTCCAAACACTGTATAGAATTCTTG
>NW_008352891.1:14959631-14964432 GCF_000622305.1 Nannospalax galili | reverse complement strand
AACCAGGGACAAGTCTCCTTTACAAAATCAAAGAAATGAAATAAATCTGTAGTTTTAACCTTTACTCCCTGTGTCTTTAAAGCCTCTTTCAACTGCTTAACATAAAGCTCATGCTGACTCAATTCTTGCCCCATGATCAGACGTTTCCACTTACTTTCGGTTTCAGCCAAGGCAGGTCCCCACGGCGGCTCCGATGTGTCTCAAAATTTGTCGAACTCGTTCCTTTTCACGTCGTCTCCCTCACTGCTGCCTCAGTATCCAAGCCACACGTTGTGGCACCAGATATCCAGGCCCGCGGGACTTTCAACCGGGTACCTGGAGTGAGGAGTGGGGATTGAATGGGGCAAGAGACACAGAGAATGGACACAAGACAGTGCTCTGATCAAGTCTCATTTATTGAATGCCTGCACAAAGCTTTTATAGGGAAGTAGAGGGTGGAAGAAGCTGGGCGGGTAAGTTCTGCTGTTTACCGCACATTCCACAGCCAGACCACGAGGCAGGATGTTTTTACAGGATGAGGAAATTTACAAGGTTGAGGCAGAAAAACATGTTTTTCACAAAATCATCTGGTCACTCTTAAAAGGAAGTCAGAGGTTGAAGCCATAAACAACTTGCTTCACAGACAATAGTTACTATTTCTGGGTAGGGGGCCCACGGCTCCCTACAGTGGTCTAAAGAAAATGACCTCACAATCCAAAGTATTTCTGCCAGGTTTTACTTCTATAGAAAGGTGTGGGGCCAAATCAAGAAAACAAGCACACCTAGTGGAAGTCCCACTGGGTTTTATTCCTAATGCAAAGGACTTCTGTGTCTCACTCTGAGTGATCAGAGCTCACTCACATTCTTACAGGCTTGGCTGACTTAAAACCATGCAGTTGATAAGCAGAATGTGCTTTTCAGCACTGAGTATAACCGTGAGCACATATTTTGATTTTAAAAAGTGTTGACCTTGGAGGAATTTCAATTTCTGTCAAGCTTTTTCTCTGCAATTTTTTGTCTTATTTAACCCTTTTCTGCTAGCATCAGTATGAACCTGTTCTTTCAGGCCATTCGGCTGGTAGCATACAACTGGCTAGATAGTCCTTTGGCATCTCTGGAATAACTGATAAATCTTTGTTAATTATTTACATTCTTGTTTATTGTTGGCCATAAAAATATAGTCTATTTAAGGCCTTCAACTATTTGTTTCTAGCCTTAATTTATTTGAACTTCCCTGGGGACATCAAAGCACCTAGGTGATGACCTCTTAGCCCTAGACTTTGCTAAGAGGAGTGATGTAAAGGGTAAAGCCAGTTGAACCAGTGCACAGGTCCTGTACCAGTTGGGTGGTATGCTGTCCACAATACCACCATAGATAATCTCAAGAGACATTGAGTGTAGAATAATTTCTGTTTGCCTACTGCCTGAGACATTCAGGGTGTACATTTAGGGTTCAAGATCCCCATTGGGCAAGAGAATCCATCTCCATCATGTGAGGCATGTGGAGTAATTCACCTTCCCTACTGATGAGGGGGTTCTGATGGTCTTTCTTATACAGTCAGGAAAAGGAGCATTAAGTCTTATTTCCCTGATGAATCCTTATGCTGTAACAAGGGCAGCATGCAATTTATTCTGGTGGAATCTGCATCCCATTGAAGAGGAAAGGGTACTGCTTGAGCCAGGAGGTGTCCTTCCATGGAAGCATAACAATCACTCTTATTGAGTGCATGCACTGTAAATTTTAACCCGTTTTATCCAACTGTTCATTTCTCCATATCAGTTTTCTATCTTTAAGGTTTGTACCAAATCCTTGATCTTAAATATATATATTTGGCAGGCATCAAATTTTGTCAACTTCCATAGGGCAAGACCAGACGTGCATCAAACTGAATAGTTAGTGGTGAGGTTGTTTTAGTTACATGAACCACATTCCCACTTTCTTTTCTCATAATAAACAGACTAAAAACCGTTCCTCCTTAGTCTTAAGTTTCAAAAGGTCTCTGTGGTACAGTTGACCACTGTTGCCAGGAACCTTTTTTATTCTGGTGTAATGTGTTCAACCTCTTTTAACTGTTCAAACCATAGACCTGATTTTTAAAAAAAGAGCCTGTGACTACCCTAATTCTCACCAAAGTTTATGAAGATTATTTTTTCCCCCTCTTTCTGTTTTGGGCATTCTCCTAAAGTGCCCCAGTGTCCCAAAAGTGTAACATTCACCATCTTAAGATTCCTTTTTGGTATGTCCTTTTTACATTGTTTTGATTCCTTCCTTAGACCAGAATAAAGATTAGGGGAGGTTGGCCTTGCCTTCTCCTTATCCTGTTTCTCATGATCTGATCCATAGCTGTTGCTCCTAGGTCTTTTTGCCCTTCATTTTGTGGAACATGAGGAGATGACAAACAAGACAGGAAATCCTAGACTTTTTATCTGGATGGCTTTTGTCACCTTTTAAGAGTCAACTCTTTCATCCAAGAGGGAATATAATTTATTTTCTCTGGAGATGCTGGGGTTTTATCATTATATGGAAGAATTAAAGTTTGGCACAATCTATCTGACAGTCTGTATTAGTCACTTTTCTGTTGCTGTGATAGAAACACTGACCCATGCAATTTGTAGAAGGAAGGGTTTATTTGAACTTAATGTTCCAGGGGAATTACAGTCAATCGTGGCAGGGAGGCATGGTGGCTGGAACAGGAGCAGCAGAAGTGAAGCTCTCACATCATCACACAGGCACAGGAAGCAAGAGAGCGACTGGAGATCTGGCAAGGCTTAAGAACTCGCTAAGCACACCCCCAGTGACGTGCTTCCTCCAGGATAGCCACACCTTCTAAAACCTTCCAAAAGAGCGCCACCATCTGGGGACAGAATGTCCAAATATTTGGAACCTATGGGGGACATTTTCATTCAAACCACCACTCAGTCTATCCAAACCAAACTTAAGACAGACCTGAAAACAACAATATTAGATCATTTTTATTTTCTCTTTTTCTTGTTTAAGAGTTGTGTTTCCCAAACCTCAAAATTCTCCCTAATGGACTATTGGAGAAACATCAAAGGGAAAATCCACATTTCTCCTTTCCCAGATCCTTCCTGGAGTTACTTAACCCCTCGTATCCCCCTGGGCCATTTGTTTCTCATTTTCAGAGTAATCCCATGATTTATGGCTCAGCCACCACACACCCTCTGAGTATGCCAAACCACCAAAGAGTACTGGGTTCCCTAGTCAAATTTTCCTACCTTAGCTTATGTACAAGTCTTGCCAGTTTGCCACAATTATTCCCCAACCACCAAGGTAGCACTTTATAGTTCAATTTTCCTACCTTGGTTCATGCATGAATTTCCCTGGTTGCCATATGTGTCGTCCCTTTTTTTTTTTTTTTTTTTCCGGAGAGCACTTTATGTCCCCCTGCATTGGTTACACTTCTCTCAAAGACCTCTTGGGATCTTATCTGAAGTGCTGGGATGAATCTATGGTGTGGCAGAGTGGGCTGGCCCAAAATTGGGCCAGAATTGTACAGGTGATATTCCTGAAAACAGGATGCATTGTTAGTGTGAGAAACAATGTGTGAAACTGCAGGTTTAGTACTCAACCATATTATAAGTAGACATTATATTCTTCATTACTACACATCAGTAGTTTAAAAACTGGGGGTAGGGGCTGGAGAGATGGCTCAGAGGTTAAGAGCACTGGCTGCTCTTGCAGCATACCTGGGTTCAATTCTCAGCACCCACATGATGGCTAACAATCATCTGTAACTCCGGTTCCAGGGGAATCTGATGCCCCCTTCTGACCTCCACAGGCATTTCATGACACAGGTGCACTTACATACATGCAGGCAATATATTCATACACATAAAATTAAAATAATAGCTCTTTCCTGGATGCCTGGGTTGACCTCTCCACCTGGGGCCATCCCTGCTTCCTGATCCCTTGAATCCAGATGGACCCAGTTCCTTCTCCAGGTCCCAGGGAGCCCTCTGGGCCTGGTCCCACCCTCACCTCCCTCTGCTTCCTTGGGCCTGCACAACCCGCCGGACACTCGGGCCTCTCTACTGGTAAGTTTTGGGACCTCAGCTCTTTGATTTCCCCAGCCTCATTCACCCTCCCATCTCCCCCTGCCTGTCTCTCCTCCTAGCCTGGTCCTGTCCCAGTCCTTGTCTTGGCACCCCAGACACCGGGGGAACCACCACTGCTTCCTGATCTTTTGCATCCCAACAACTCAGTTTCTTATGGCCCCCAGGAGCCCTCTGGGCCTGGTCCCGCCCTCACCTCCCTCTGCTTCCCTGGGCTGTGCAACCCCCCAGCCTCTTTCCTGGTCACCAGGGCTCACCTTTCGGCTTCCTGATCCTTTGCATCAAGATCAACCCAGTTTCCCAGTGCAGTCCCCAGGAGCCCTTGGGGCCTCTCCCCACCTCCATCTCCCTTTGCAACTCTAGGTGGCATGGCCATGAGCTTCCCGAGACCAGCACCTTTCCTGGGCCCTGCTCCTAGGCCAGTCCAACCCCAAAATTCCTGAGGCCAAAATCTTTCCTGGAGATTTCTCCTAAGATTTCACCTTAGGAGAAAGCCTGAGAGCATCTGATCCTCATCTGATTTGGGCCTCCGTGGGAACTCCCCAAGACAAAAGCAGTCTGGCCACTCCAATATAAAATCAAAAGAGAGAACTGGAAGCTTAGATGAACCAGCTTTTCAGGCCCCAAAAGTAAACCACAAAGGCACATAAAGTTTACAAAAAGAAGCAGACCTAAACTTGAAGGCTTGAGTCTCACACAAGAATCAGAAACTACAAAAGAAATTCACATGTCAAAATCACAGAGAAAA
>NW_008352891.1:14958633-14959532 GCF_000622305.1 Nannospalax galili | reverse complement strand
CCAGCCCTACAGAAATGTGTTATAATGAGAATCACCCTGATGAACTTAACCATGCAGAATTTAAAAGAACAATAATAAACATGATCAAAGAATTCAGTGAATTTAAAGAACACAAAAACAAAGAAATCAAAGAACTGAAGGAAGATAGGGATGAACTGAATGAATTCAGAAAAGACCTAGAAATATTGAAGACTGCTCAGGCTGAAATCAAGAAGGAAGTGAAACAGTAAGCAAATTAGAAATGACAGGAGAAAGCCTCACCAACAGGATGAATGAAATGGAAAACAGAATATCAAGACTGGAAGATAGGGTGGACCAACTAGACCACTCAAGCAAAGAGGATGAAAAAAGAAAGCACAAGAATGGAACATTCAGGAATTGTGTGACACCATAAAAAGACCAAACTTACGAATCATAGGCATACAGGAAGGAGACAAATCCCAAGATAATGGCATGGAACAGATCTTCAACAGAATTGTAGAAGAAAATTTCCTAAAATTAAAGAAAGATATGCCCATACAAGTACAAGAACCATATAGATCACAAAACAGACGGGACCAGAAAAGAAACACTCCACAGCACATCATAGTAAAAGCACTAAACATACAGAACAAAGAGACAATACTGAAAGCTGCAAAAGAGAAACAATAAGTCACATATAAAGGAAAACCCATTAGGATTACTGACTTTTCAGTGCAAAGAATGAAAGCCAGAAGAACCTGGACCAAAGTATTCCCAGTTTTAAATGACCACAGATGCCAACCCAGATTACTATACCCAGCCAAAATGTCTATTATAGTTGAAGGGGAAAGATAAAAACCTTCCAGGACATAAATAGGCTGAAAGAATTCATGTCCACAAAACCAGCCCTTCAGAGAGTTCTGGAAGCAATACAAAGA
>NW_008352891.1:14957189-14957658 GCF_000622305.1 Nannospalax galili | reverse complement strand
ACCACATGAACACATGGAGATTAAACAACATACTCCTAAATGGATGTGTCAAAAGAGAAATTAAGAAAGAAATAAAAGTATTCCTGGAATTAAATGAAAAGGACAATACAACACAACAAAACCTCTGGGACACGCTGAAAGCCGTTCTTAGAGGGAAGTTTATAGCTCTAAGTGCCTACATCAAAACATCAGAAAGAACACAAATAAATAACTTAACATTGCAAGACACTTTAAAAGCAACAACAAATGAAACCCAAACCCAGCAGACAAGAAGAAATAACAAAAATCAGAGCAGAAATTAATGAAATCGAAACAAAGAAAACAATACAACAAATTAATGAATCCAAAAGCTGGTTCTTTGAAAAGATGAACAAGATTCATAGACCACTAGCCAGGTTAACCAAAAGAAAGAGCACCTCCAAATCAACAAAATCAGAGATGAAAGGAGAAACATCACAACAGACAACGA
>NW_008352891.1:14956086-14956983 GCF_000622305.1 Nannospalax galili | reverse complement strand
AAGCCCAGGACCAGATGGATTTACAGCAGAATTCTACCAGACATTTAAAGAAGATCTACATCCAATACTACTTAATTTATTCAAAAAGATAGAAATGGAGGGAGAACTTCCAAATTCCTTCTGTGAAGCCAGCATCACTCTAATACCAAAGCCAGGTAAAGATACAACCGAAAAAGAAAACTATAGACTCATATCCTTAATTAATATAGATGCAAAAATTCCAAGAAGATACTTGCAAACCGCATACAGACACACGCCAAAGGTCATCCACCATGATCAAGTCGGCTTTATCCCAGAGATGCAGGGATGGTTCTATATAAGAAAGTCAATAAACGTCATAAATCATATAAATGGACTCAAAGACAACCACATGGTCATTGCAATAGATGCAGATAAGGCCTTTGACAAAATTCATCATGCATTTATGTTCAAAGTCCTAGAGGGAATTGGACTGGAGGGAACATACCTCCACATAATTACAGCCATATATAACAAACCCACAGCCAACATCATTCTAAATGGAGAAAAACTAGAAGCATTCCCATTGAAATCAGGAACCTGACAAGGCTGTCCACTGTCTCCACTTCTCTTTAACATAGTGTTTGAAACAATTGCAAGAGTGATAAGACAAGAGCAGGAAATGAAAGGAGTAATAATTGGAAAAGAAGAGATCAAATTATCCATTTTTGCAGAAGATATGATATTATATCTAAGAGATGCCAAAAACTCCACCAGAAATCTCCAAGAAATTATTAACACGTTCAGTAAATTGGCAGGTTACAAAATTAACCTACAAGAGTCTGTAGCTTTTGTGTATACCAATAACAAGCAATCAGAGAAAGAGCACATGGAAACACTCCCCTTCACAATAGCTGCAAAAATAAATAAAATAAAACA
>NW_008352891.1:14952472-14954949 GCF_000622305.1 Nannospalax galili | reverse complement strand
GTGTGGAGAACTCTTAAAAAACTACAAATGAACCTACCATTTGACCCAGTTATACCACTCCTTGGCATATACCCAAAGAACTCATCCTATTGCAGAGACAATTGCACATCCATGTTTGTTGCTGCTCTTTTCACAATAGCTAAGAGATGGAAGCAACCTAGGTGTCCCTCAGTTGAAGAGTGGATAATGAAAATGCGGTTCATTTATACGATGGAGCTTTACTCAGTAGTAAAGAGAGATGAAATCATGAAATTTGCAGGTAAATGGATGGAACTAGAAACTGTTATACTAAGTGAAGTAACACAGACCCAGAAAAAAAAATCGCGTATGTTCTCCCTCATATGTGGATCCTAGAACCAAATCCTCATAAGTGAGTATGTATCCAGACATAACTACAGGAACCAGGATAATGGAAAAAACCAGGGAGGTAAAGGAAAAGAAAGAACCTGAATGAGAAGAACAGTAGGAAACAGGCATCAATAAGGGAGCTATGGATAAAAATTGGGTTTGTTTAAGGGAGGAGGTAGGGAAGTGTATACAAGGAACCTAGGGGATAAAGGGAAAGAAGGAGGTCAAGAGAGGTAGGACCATAGGAGAAGGGTATTATTAAGGGAGAAAGGGGGAAAATGGGGTCACCTTAAATGGGGAAACCATGATGGAAGGGTTAGACAATGTGAGAGATAAATAATCTTTAGCTAGTTTTAAAAACCAGAGGAGGGCTGGGCATGGTGGTGCACCACGCCTTTAATCCCAGCACTCAGGAGGCAGAGGCAGGCAGATCTCTGTGAGTTCAAGGCCAGCCAGGTCTACATAGTGAGTTCCAGGACAGCTGGGGCTACAGGGTGACCCTGTCTCAAAAAGACCAAAGGAGGGGGAACCAGAGGGAACCCTATTAGTCCAACAACCTATTGACAAATTATACAGCCAGATCAAGAAATATATGTCTAGGTAAGGTTTATATGAGAACAATTGGTCTTTGCCCAAGACTTATCTACATGACACACAGTAATTAAACGTATGAGACTTGTGGAACTAACCTTCATGGATATTTAACAGACATACTTTGAGGCCTATAATAATTTGATCAGAGGGACATAAAGGACAGTTTTTCCTCTTTGCCCTTCTAGGTCGACTAGTTCCAGGGGACTATGAGCATCTCCCAAAATATCCTGTAATTGTGGTTAGTCACCTATCCTCTTGGTCAAGGAGACCAAGGAGACCCCATGAGATGGACTTGAACCAGTGTCCAGTCTACAAAGAGGAGGGTCAACACAGGGGAAACGTTTTCTCCATGCTTCCAAGCAAAGCCAGCCATGGCTGGGAAGGACCTTTAACTTATCTTCTCATAGGCGGAACTGGTAAAAGAAAGGAGCCAGGGGCTCCTTCCTAACCCATGTGACCCCTGAGGAACAGATCCTCAAACATCCTTAGGAGTAAAAATAAATTGGTTTATCTGGGTCAACTCTATGGCCTTAAACACCCAAAAAGAAAGTATAATCAAAGATTAAATGGGCCAATATAATTTTTTAAGAGTCCATATGTATAGCTAAATGCTACATAACAAGCAAAAATGCCAGATCGGAGATACTTTCTGTGGAAGCCTGTGAACGACCCTGCAAAGATGGTGCTGAGAGGAAGAGAGCAGCTTGAGGCTTGGCGCATTTTGAAAACCTCCCGATTGGCTGAAGGACACTTACCCCTCACTGGGGACGCGTGATCAGCACGTGATCATCCTTGATGCCTATGGGACCCTGCCCATGTGGCAGGTTGACCTTTAAGCTGATTGGGTGCGTTCTGGGGAGAGGGTTTCCGATGGGGATTTCCAGACTGGTGTTTGCCTATATAAGCTCTGTGACACTTACAATAAATGAGTTCCTGTTTGACAAGACTCCCTGTTGCGTCTGATGGCGAAATGGGCGGACAGCTCGCTCACCTTTCCTTGACCCCCATTGTGGCAGGTCCCTCCAGGGCAGGACCTTGGGGTGGACCCCCTCAATTTTCTTTTGAGTTGTTGGCCAGGGTGGCCCAAGGGACTACCAGGTAGTAACCCAGCATAAAATTGGGAAAATGAACAGCAGACCCCAGTCTTATCTAAAGGAATATTGACAACTGATTGCTGCTAGATGAGGAAGAGGTGACTTTCCTAAAACAAAGACCTCTAGATAGGCTGACTATATTCAACAGATGGACAAGTAGTGGGGAATGGATGGGGGTGCTGACAACACAGTGGACAGTATCGGAGATAACAGAGTATAAGGGCTCTAGTGAGGGGAGGGAGGCTATGGGAAGGTGCCATCTGGGAAGTGGGTGCGTAGTTGAATAAGATGGTTTGGGATGTTCTATGTGATATAAACACACACAAAAAAAATCAACAACAAGAAAATGTATTATATTTGAGGAGGAAGCATGGAAATTTATATCATGTTAATTAGTAGAGGTGATAAACATTACCATTGAAATCTACCTGATGACTTTAT
>NW_008352891.1:14949317-14952125 GCF_000622305.1 Nannospalax galili | reverse complement strand
GCATTGCACAACATGGGTACACTCACATACATGCAGGCAATATACTCATACACATAAAGTTAAAATTAAAATAATAAAATATTTTTTTAAAAAAGAAGGGGCTAGGGACATTTCACTTCAGAATGTGTCTAGATAAGCAACAAAAATTAGCAGCTCCCAACCAAGTATAAAACTTTTGATATCTGTGCAATAAATATTCTGCATCATATGCTGAGATTCCAGGTATTCAAGAGAAACCTCTTGATGCTTATTTCAGTGGGGAGATTGAGGTGGAATAAAAAGACAGGAAAAAATTATGGGGACATGGGAGGAAAGCATGAAAAAGAAAAGAAGTCCTTATCATAGATCTAGGTTACTTGTCTTGCTGATGGATCCATAATTGCTTACAGAGACAATATATGTTTTCCCGAAGAGATCTTGTCAGGAATAATAAACTGCTTACCTAACGTCCTGTTCTCCTTCTAGCCTTGGGCACAGGCTCACTTCTGCTCTTAGCACCCTCTGGACTACCCTCTCAACCCAGACCTGTCCACTGCATCCTGATCTCCCTGCACCCAGACCAGTTCAATTTTTCACTCTGGTTTCTTAGAACTTCCAGACTGTCCCACACCTAACTTGCATTTGGACTCCTGAGAACAGCCTTATACTCTGCCTGTCCCCAGCCACCAAGCTTCCTGGGATTCCTGAGACTGGTCTTCCCTGAGAAGTCTGATCTTGCCCACTGTCCCTTGACTCCCACAACCTGAACAATTTCAATCTCCCAGTCCCCACATCCTGTTCTCCTTCTAGCCTTGGGACAGGCCCACTTCTGCTCTTAGCACCCCAGGCTTCTGGACTATCCTCATAGCCCAGACCCACCCACTGTGTCCTGATCCCCTGCACCCAGACCAGCTCAGTTCTTCAGTCTAGTTTCCTAGACCTTCACAGCCTGTCCCACCACCACTTGTCTTTGCATGCCTGAGAACAGCCTTCTATCCTGGCTGTCTGCCACCCCAACTTGCCTTGAATTTACTAGATCAATCTTCTTCCCTGGTAAATCTAATCACACCTATGGCACCTTGACTCCCCTACAACCTGAGCACTCCAGTCTCCCGGACCACACATCCTGTTCTCATTCTAGCCTTGTGCACAGGCCTGCTTTTGCTTTTAGCACCTCATATTTCTACTACTCTCCTAACTCTGTGAGGTGGTGAGGTTTACATATTGTGCCTTGTCCATCCCCCTACATTGGGACCACCTACAGCTGCAGCATTAGGCTTCCCCACCCTTTAGTAGGGGCCCAGACTTTTGCAGACTGCCTGAGATGGCCTGAATCCAATCTCCACCTAGGACACTTCCCAAATTGTACTGTGCCTGCTGGCTAGAGGGGCCCAGACCTTAGGAGGAAGCCTGAGAGCATCTGATCCTCATCTGACTTGAGCCTTTGGGCGAACTCCTGAGTGGCTGGACTAGCACCATCTGGCCCGTCCAACATAAAATCAAAAGAGAGAACCGGAACCCTAGACAAACTAGCTTTGGTTTCATACCCAATAAGAAAACAACAAAGGCACATCAAGTACACAAACAGAAACAGACTTAAACTCAACAAAGTCTCACATGAGACTTGAGTCTCACATGAGAATCAGAAACAACAAAAGAAATCCACATGCCAAAGTCACAATGAAAAAATAACATGAAAAACCCAAATAATATGTCCCCACAAAACACCAACGGTCCTATAGAGGATTTCTACAATGAGAACCCCCTAGAGCTAACCCAGGACACAGAATTCAAAAGAACAGTTATAAATATGATCAAAGAATTCCATGAATTTAAAGAAGATACAAACAAACAAATCAATGAACTAAAAGAAGATAGGGATAAACTTCTGACTGAATTCACAAAAGAGTTAGAAATATTGAAGAAAACTCAGGATGAAATGAAGAAGGAAGTGAAATACTCAATAAGCCAATTAGAAACAACAGGAGAAAAACTTACCAATAGAATGAATTAAATGGAAAACATATTATCAAGACTGGTCAATAAAGTTGATGAATTGTACCACTCAAGCAAAGATTATGAAAAATTTAAGAAAAAAAAACATGAATGGAATATGGAGTAAATATAGGACACCATGAAAGACCAAATTTATGCATCATAGGCATAGAAGAAGGAGAAGAATCTCAGGATAATGGTATGGACCAGGTCTTCAAGAGGATTGTAGAAGAAAATTTCTTCGAATTAAAGGGAGACATGTCCATACAAGTACAAGTAGCACATTGAACATCAAATAGACAAGAGCAGAAAAGAAATTCCCTGTGGCATATCATAGTAAAAACACTACAAACCAGATACAATTCTGAAAGCATATAAAGGAAAACCCATTAGGATCACAGGCTGACTTTTCAATGCAAACTATGAAAGCCAGAAGAGCCTGGACCAAAGTATTCCCAGTACTAAATGTCCATAGATGCCTACTTAGACTACCCAGCAAAAATTTCTATTATAGTTGAAGGGGAAAGAAAAATCTTCCATGATTTAAATAGGCTGAAAGAATTCAAGTCCACAAAACCAGCCCTTCAGAGAGTTCTTAAAACAATACAAAGAGCTGAAGAAAGGAACAACTATACCCAAGGGGTAACAGAAAGAAACTAAATGAAGGTATAACTGTGGAAACACATAGACCAACAATGCAAACAGAAATCAAAATAACAGGAATCAATACACATCTTTCAATAATAACTTCACTTATTTATTTTTACTTTTTAAAATAAATAATTTATTGAGAATTTCATACATGCATATAAGGTGTTTTGATCAAATCCATGC
>NW_008352891.1:14947723-14949140 GCF_000622305.1 Nannospalax galili | reverse complement strand
TTAGCCAAGAAACTGGCTACTTTTCTTTGGGGTCTTTTTACCCTAACTGCCTAGCCAATTCCTACCTCCTATTCTTATCACACCATCCTCCGAAGAGGTTACCCAAATTGCCAATAGGGAATCAGGACTCAGACAGCTCTGGCTTCTTCCATGCTGAACAGGGATGCAGGGTGAGGCAATTGGAGTACCCCTTCAGTGGGTCTATCTAAAAGACTCCAAAATTGTGTAACTCTTATCTCAAGGAGGAAAAAAAAGTCCTTGAATCATGAATAGGAGATGTTAAGGAGACGTAAAGGCAAGAGTAATTAGCATTACAAGTTCTAGAGGGGAAGTAGAAAAAAGTCAAAACAGGGCAATTTTCAAATGTTCATATGAGAGTCCATTGGAGTTTCTTGACAAGGGCTTCCAAAGGCATCCCTCTATTGGGTTCCTCCTCATTTTTCTTTAGTCTTCCAAGGCTGGACTCTAGAGTGATAGATTCAGGATTTGCTTTCAGATATTTTGATAGATGTTGGAGTGGTTAGAATCAATGTCGGTTCCCTCTAAAAGGCTTCTAGATAGGAGGAGAAAACAAATTTATCCATCATTTTAGAACAATAGCGGGTTGTCTCCCTAAGCTACAGGTGGGCACTACAGTGTTGGAGACCAAGATTTGAAGTCTTACATCTGAGCAGCACTTTCTGGTTAGGAACAAAATCATCAATAAGAAATAATTGTCTAAATAACTTTTTATATAGACTTAAGCCTAATGTCTGGGAAGTGTAATCCCTTGAACTCTTAAATAAACTAATGATTACTCTTTGGTTATACTTTCCTTTGGGGTGTTTAAGACCATACAGTTGGCTCAAATAAATCAATTTATTTTTACACTTAAGGTCATTTGAGGATCTGTTCCTCGGGGGTCACATGGACTTGGGAGGAGCTCCTGGCTCATTTCTTTTACCAGTTCCATCTATGTGAAGATAAGTCAAAGGTCCTGCTCGACCATGTCTGGCTTCACTTAGAAGCATGAATGGGCTGTTTCCTCTGAGTTGACCCTCCTCTTTGTAGACTGGACCCTGGTTCAAGTCCATCTCGTGGAGTCATCATGTCCTCCTTGAACAAGAGGACAGGTGACTCACCACATTTACAGGACATTTTGAAAGATGTTGCATAGTCCCCTGGAACTTAGTTCATCTTGGAGGCCAAGGGGAAAAAAGTGTCCTTTACGCCCCTCTGACCACATTAGTATAGTCCTCAAACTATGGCTGTTAAACATCCAATAAGTTTAGTTCCTTACTTAGGAACTAACTAAGGTACTTTTAATTATCATGTGCTGTGTAGATAAGGCTTGGGTAAAAAACCAAGTAGCCTCAGATAAACTTTGACTAGATATATATTTTGTTCCTTAAACTAGTTGACTAAACTATGACCATAG
>NW_008352891.1:14939496-14947556 GCF_000622305.1 Nannospalax galili | reverse complement strand
AAATAATTATGAGACATAATAGCATTAACAAATAAATTTTCCATCTTTGTGAGATTTCTTTTCCTGGGGATGCTAAGCAATGCCTATTCCATTTCAAGGTTCTAGTGTTGAGCCAATGTTTGATTAAAGTTTTACTGGGGAACCAATGAATTTATTGAGCTTACTGAGATAACTGAGGGGTTGCTGAGGTGTATGTATGACATGAGGGTATGCACGCTGGAAAGCCTTTACCCAGCATGGGTCATGCCTTCTCTTCCTAGCCTTCCCCAGATTTTATACTTTAGTCCTCTCCAAATCCAGGAAGCCATGTGTGATGAGGGTCAAATTACATACTGGGCTGGGAAGAGTGGCTGGATAGTTCGGTGAGGGTCCAATGACTCTGCTTGGCCCTCCTTTAATGAATGAACACAACCGTCAACAAGCCCAGTTGTGAGGATGTTTAGCGATTAGGCTCAGCTGAAGTCGTGATGATGGTAGTTTTTTCATGCATAAGAGACTGCTGTATAGCATCATCTTTTTAAAAGAACCTGGAATTTAAAAGGATTTGGTGCTAAGATCCAAATATAAGGGAGAACATATGTTGGTTCCCACGTATGAGGGAGAACATATGTCTTTTTTCTTTCTGAGTCTGAGTTACTTCACTTAGTATAACAGTTTCTAGAGCCATCCATTTACCTGCAGTTTAATCTTTCTTTACTGCTGAATAGAACTCCATTGTGTAAATATACCACATATGTGTTAACTACTTGTCAGTTGAGGGGAACTTAGTTTGCTTCTATCTCTTAGCTATTGTGAAAAAGGCAGCAACAAACATGATTGTACAAGTGTTTCTACAATAGGATAAGTCCTTTGGGCATATGCCAAATAGGAGTGGTATAACCGGGTCATATGGTAGGTTCCTTTTTAGTTTTTTAAGAGTTCTCCAAACTGTTTTCCATAAGAGGTTGCATGAGTTTGCAATCCCACCAGCAATGAATGAGTGCTCCCCTTTCTCCACATCCTCACCAGTATTTGATATCATTTGTTCTTTTGATCCTAGCCAGTCTGATTGGGGTAAGGTGATACCTTAGGGTGGTTTTAATTTGCATTTCCCTAATTACTACCGATGTTGAACACTTTTTGAGATGTTTCTTAGCCATCTTTATTTCTTCCTTTGAGAACTCTCTGTTTAGATCTTTATCCCATCTTTTAATTGGGTCATTTGGTTTCTTGATTCTTTGTTTTTTGAGTTCTTTATATATTCTGTATGTTAAACCTGTCAGATGTGTCACTGGTGAAGATGTTTTTCCCCATTCTGTGGGTTTTCACTTCACTTTTTTGGCTGTTTCTTTTGCTGTACAGAAGCTTTTTTAGTTTAATGAGTCCCACTTGTTGATTGCTGACCTTAATTCCTGAGCAACTGCTGTCTGATTTAGAAAATCCTATATCTTGTAAGTTACTGCCAATATTTTCTTTTAATAGCTTCAGGGTTTCCAGTTTCACATTGAGGTCTTTGATCCATTTGGAGTTGACTTTTGTGCAAGGTGAAAAATAAGGATCTAGTTTCATTCTTTTACAGGAGGAGATCCAGTTTTGCCAACACCATTTGTTGAAGATGCTGTCTTTCCTCCATTGTGTGTTCTTGGCACCTTTGTCAAATATCAGGTGGCTGAAATTGCATGTACTCGGGTTTGGATCTTCAATGATGTTCCAGTGATCTATGTGTCTATTTTTGTGCCAGTAACATGCTGTTTTTAAGACTATAGCTCTATAGTATGCTTTGAGATCTGGTATAGTAATACCCCCAGTGTTGCTCTTTGTGCTCAGTGCTTCCATATGAATTTAAGGATGGTTTTTCTAATTCTGTGAAGTATGCCATGGAGATTTTGATTGGGATTGCATTCAATCTATGTATTGCTTTTGGTAGGATGGTCATTTTCACGATATTAATTCTTCCAATCCATGAGCATGGGTGGTCCTCCTTCCATCTCTTGGTGTCTTCCTCAATTTGTTTCTTTAACCATTTGAAATTTTCATTGTAGAGATCTTTGGTGTCTTTGGTCAGATTTATTCCAAGATAATTTTATTTTTTTTCTTGCAGCTATTGTGAATGGGAGCATTTCCCTGTATTTTTTCTCCAATTGCTTGTTATTGGTATATAGAAAGGCTACTGATTTTTGTAGATTGATTTTATTACCTGCCACTATACTGAAAATGTTGGTCAGTTCTAGGACTTTCTGGTGGAACTTTTGGGATCTCTTAGGTATAGTATCATATCATCTGCAAAAAGTGATAATTTGACCTCTTCTTTTCCAATTAGTACTCCTTTAATTTCCTTCTCCTGTCTTATTGCTCTAGCAAGAGTTTCAAGCACTATGTTGAAAAGGAGTGGTGATAGTGGACATCCTTATCTGGTTCCTGATTTTAGTGGGAATGCTTCCGGTTTTTCTCCATTTGGAATGATGTTGGCTGTGGGTTTGTTGTGTATAGCTTTAATTATGTTGCAGTATGTTCCCTCCAGGCCAGTTCCCTCTAGGACTTTGAACATAAATGCATGCTGGATTCTGTCAAAAGCCTTTTCTGCATCTATTGAGATGACAATGTGGTCTTCACCTACCAAAGCCAGATCTGCCCTGGGGCCTTAGGAGGGGCCTCACAAAATCCCAGGTAGGGGGATGGGTATGGAGCAATTAGGGGAAGCTCAACACCATGTGGAGGCAGAATACAGGGGCTCTCAGGCAGTCCCCTGCATTCTTAGGCCCTCTCCCAGAGGGAGGCCAGAGGGAGGCCAGAACTTGGCACTCTCTGACCATCTGCTGAGATCAGAGCCACTACACCAATGGAGGTTGAAACCCACCCTCTCAGGCTGTCTGCTAGGCTCTCAGCCTTAGCCTACCAAAGCCAAATCTGCCTTGGGGCCTTGAAAAGGGACTCAGGAAATCCCAGGTAGTGGGATGGGAATGGCACAATTAGGGGAGGCTCACCACCATGTGGAGGCAGGATCGAGGGCTCTCCAGGCAGTCCCCTGCATTCTCAGGCCCTCTCTCAAAGGTAGGCCAGAGGAAGGCCAAAACTTGGCACTCTCTCTCACCTGACTTAACTGTTTGGAATTCTTAGGTAACAATATGGTTGGTTCCTTTTTCATTGGCATAAAACCTGTTCATATGCTTTATGGAAAGGAGGCTTATAACAGGAAATGTTTCACTTACATCTGAAAGTTATGCCTACATTACATGGTTTTTGAAGTGGACTTAGGAAAATGTCTACATTTTCTGGGAAATCTTCATTTTGTTGTTCATTGAGGCATCTCTATGAGTTTTTAATAATACGAAATTAAATGGAAGAAATAGCTGCCTATATCTCAGTCTTTCTCTTCTAAGTAAGAAACTTATGTAACTCTTCCCTCAAGGAGTGAACATTTATTCATCACCTGCCTTCCTAATTTCTTATTTACCAATATGGTTCATTTTTCATTGATAATAAACATTTTTATTTGCTTTAATGAAGGAATGCTTATTGCTCAGGTCTCCTTCACCTACATCCTAAGACAATGCTTACATTACATGGTTTTTGGAGTAGAACTAGGAAAAGAAGTCTAATTTTTCTGTGAAGTTTTTAGTGTGTCATAAAGGCCTCTGTATTAATGATCAATAATGTGTGAATAAATTTAAGAAATGACTGTGTAGATCTCAGACTCCCTCTCATAGGTAAGGAATAATATTATGAAACTAACTTCACTTAAGGAGTTAAAGAAGACTGCATGTCACATAACTTCTTAACTGTTTTTGTATTCTTAGGTAATATGGTTCCATTTTCATTGGAAATCAAAGAGTTCATCTGCCTCATGGAAAGGAGTCTGTGAGTTCAAGGCCAGCCTGGTCTACATAGTGAGTTCCAGGACAGCTGGGGCTACAGGGAGAATGTCTCAAAAAGACCAAAAAAAAAAAATCCCAGAAGCATTGAATCTATATTCTAAAGCTATGCAAAAATCACAGGTTTTTGGAGAGGAACAAAGAAAATATGTTTAAGTTTTCTGGGAATTTTACTTTTGAGCCAGACATATAGGCTTCTGTATTAATTGTAAATTATGAGACATTAAATTTAAGAAATGACTGTGTTTATCTTAGATTCCTTCTCGCTGGTAAGAAACTTATATAACTTACTTCCTTCAAGCAGTTAAAGAAGATTACATGTCACAACACTTTGCATATTCTTAGAAAACAATAGATTCCTTTCTTTTTAGATAAATTTTGGGAAATGACCTAAAAAAGTTCAGTACATCAAAAAACTGGGACTATTTTTAACAATCTGAAAATTTTAAGTTCTAGAATTGCTTGTTTTAAAACTAACTTCCAAACAAGATAGAATAAAAACAACATAGGGGAACAATACACTGCTTAAGCAGTTCACACTTGCCAAGACATCTGAAGAGCAAGTTAGTTAATATTTATTTCCTTGAAGAGTTATGAGGTCACTTTTTTTTCCTGTTAACTGTTAGGGAAAGAGGAATTTACTGCTTGGTTGAATTTACTGCTTGTAACTGATTAACTCAACTGGAGACACAGGCATCCAGAGATGGGGGCAAGTGCTGCAGCCCCCGGAGCCTGACGTGTCTGATCTGTGTCGTGTCACATAGGCATGTTTGCTTACACAAGATAACAGGGAAGGGTTGCGCCAGGCACATACCATCCACCCTTCCCCAAATGGGACACCTGAAGGGAGTTGTAATATTTTTCTTGTTTTGAAGTTATTGGTTTGTGAAATGCTTGCTTTGAAACTATTGGTTGTATAAGCGTGGGCTTTTGTGTAATGGTTGTGGGAGCCTATATAATCTTTACCTGAAGTTGCCTCAGGGTCGATTGCTCCAACCAGACCTGCGTGTCTTGGAAGGACGGTCGGCCCCAGCTAGCTGGCCTAATAAAGCTCTGCTTGATTTTTGCGTCTCCATACTTGTACATTTGTTCTCCTGAAGAGACCCACCGAGTCACGGACCCTAACATTTTGGGGGCTTGTCCGGGATTTGGGGGGGGCGCTTCTGGGGGAACAAAGGATGAATGGAGGCAGAGTTTCTTTTCTCTGGACAGGGCAGTGTAATTCGAGGGTCGCCCCCTCGTGTCTGTAAAATCCAGAATAAAGCGAGAGTCGCCATCTTGTGTCTGGTCTCAGTTTAGTAATCCTGAGTGAGGAAGTCCGGGTTCGAGTCCCAGCACCTAGGTGAAAATCCAGGTAACCAGCCCTGGCCCTAGGGTCTGAGTGTCTCGGCCCTAGAAGGAAGTCTGCCATCAAATCTGGCGCCTGAGGAGTTAAAAATCGAGCTGGGAGAATCACAAGAAGTTTCAGGGATCCTGAAAGTGAGAGTGGTGAGTGCAGCGCGCATCTGAGTGAAAGGAGGACCGGTCCGCATGAATGTGATTCAATGTGGTGCGTGTGCTTGATGGTTGTGCTAATTATCTTACTAGGTGGGGGTCTGATTTTGTATTTTTCTCTATGCTCTCTATTTTAAACCTTCCCTTCCTCCTTTTCTTTCCTTCTTTTCTCGGTCTAAGTCTTCACGTGGGACCATTAAAGGCAAAAGAGCAACTGAAGTTTTCTGATCAGGGCTACTCCCTGATGTAAGCCAAAGGCTCTTGGAGGACCCCAACTGCCCGCATGGGTGGAGACAAGACCCCTTATCTGTATCTCCCTCTCCTCTTCATCACTCTCTCCAGCCACTGAGAAAGCCCCATGGGCACGGGTCAGGCAAATAAGAGCCATTAGGGCGCCCGCCACTGAAAGACTCCCGTGAAAGGATAAGGGAGTCCCAGGTGTGAGTCCCAGATAAATTCACATCCCCCGCAGAAGAAAAACTGGGCAACAACAGGCACCCGTCCACAAGCACACCCACTGGCCATCATTGTTTAGAGTGGTATCTTCACTTCTCCCTTTTCATCTCTCTCTCTCTTCTGTGACCTCCACCATGGGCCAAACTCAGGCCACTCCTAAAAGTCTAATCCCCTCTCATTTCTTGGAGGTGAAGGAGTGGGCTTTGAAATTGGGCCCCGGCATCAGGAAGGGTAAGTTTGGCACTTTCTGCTCGACTGAATGGCCCACCTTTGGAGTTGGTTGGCCAACCCAGGGGTCCCTTTCCCTGGACACCATCGGCAAGGTCAAGGCTGTCATTACCCGGCCTGACCCAGAGGGCCACCTGGATCAACTCCCCTATATCCTTTTGTGGGAGAATCTGGCAGAGGATCCCCTGTCCTGGTTAAGGTCCCTCTTGGTGAGAAAGCCCCATGCTTGCCCACCAAAAGTCTCCATCATGGGCACCCAGGAAGGATTTAAGTCCTCCAGTCACAGAGGCAGGGATCCTAGTGCTCCGCCAGTTCTCCCCGAGAGCTCCTCCCTCTACCCCCCTTTGCCCGTTGAGCAGCCACCACCTTATGCAGCTCCATGAGGAGGAGAAGCCGAGGCAGCCTATGGAGGGGAGGATGGAGCTGGGGGTCCCCATGGGAATCCAGTGGTTGCCCCCTCCCAAGACTCCTCTACAGGAGAAGATAGATGACCTGGGGAGGTGGGAGGGATGCAGTTAAGGTCTCGAGGAAACAGGGACCGAGTGGGGGAAGCTCCATCCTCCACCACAGGAGGAGCCATGCCAGTTCTGCCGGTCCAAATGGTCGGCGGCCCAGATGGAGTTCAGCAGTATCAATCCTGGCCATTTTCCTCTAGCGATCTCTACAATTGGAGGACCCAAAATCCTCCCTTTTCTGAAGACCCTAAGTGTCTAATAGGTTTGGTAGAATCCATTATGTACACCCATTGTCCCACGTGGGATGACTGCCAGCAGCTACTTCACACCCTCTTCACAAAAGAAGAGCGAGAACACCCCTACCCTTCAGACTACCATCGATGAAGCATCCCCCTCACATGCCCAAATTGGGATTTTGGGATGGCAGAAGGTAGGGAGCGCCTCCGGGTCTACCATCAGACACTGATGATTGGTCTCCAGGTGGCTGCAAGATGGCCCACTAACCTGGCTAAGGTAAAAACAATTGTTCAGGGAGAAACTGAAAGCCCAGCCGCATATCTGGAAAGGCTATTTGATGCCTATAGGCAATACACCCCTATAAACCCAGAGGCAGAGGAACACAGGTCAGCTGTAGTCCTCTCTTTTATTAACCAGGCAGCCCCCGATATCAGGAGAAAACTCAATAAGTGAGACAATCTGGGGGAGATTTCTATTAGGGAGATGCTGCAACAGGCAGAGAAGGTCTTTAATGCTAGGGAGTCTCCGGAGGACAGGGAGGAGAGGCTAAGGAAGGAGGAATGGGAGATGCAGGATAAAAATAGGAAGGAGGACAGAGAGTTTCAAAGAAGAGAGAATAAGAAGCAGAGGGAGGAGATAGCCAGAATATTCCTGGCTGGAGTGAAAGGGCACCCTGACCCGCCTTGGAGAGCAGGACCCCGCCCATCTAAACTAGGGTGGGAACAGTGCGCCCTGAGCAAAAGATATGGGCACTGGAAGAGAGAGTGCCCACAAAGAAGAGGAAGACAAGGAGGAGGGAGCCCTATCAGGACCCTCCACCTGGGAGAAGGAAACTGATGGGGACGAAGCTCGGCACCCCTCCCCGAGTCTTGGGTAACTCTGTGCATGGAGGGGACTCCCATTGGGTTCATGGTAGACACTGGGGCACAATATTCAGTTTTCAATCAAGCTCATGGTCCTCTAAATCCAGGACGCGCAAGCATAGTCCAAGGAGCTACAGGAACTAAGAGGTGCACCTGGACCACCAACTTGGGACAGCATCAGGTTTCCCACTCCTTCCTGGTTGTGCCCGAGAGTCCCGCACCTTTGTTGGGTAGAGACTTACTCACCAAGATCGGGGCACGTATCCATTTTGAGCCTAATGGGATAAAAGTCATGGACTCAGAAGGACAGCCCCTGCAGCCAGTACATGTGTTGTCTCTATCTCTGGCTGATGAATATCACCTATTCCTGGCAGCTCTAGAAAAGGGGGGCCAGGAAGACATGAGCTCTTGGTTTCAAGAGTTCCCTTCTGCCTGGGCCGAAACCAGGGGAATCGGCCTTGCTAAGCACCTGCCCC
>NW_008352891.1:14917798-14937087 GCF_000622305.1 Nannospalax galili | reverse complement strand
GAAGGCCTTGCCTCTCAAGGACCCGGAATCCTGTGTGAAGGAGTGGGAGGTGCGGCCAAATCCTGCTAATCCCTTAAAGCTACATCTGAGCTGGACATGAAGGGGTTCCTGCTTATAAGCTCACTGTTATGGGCCCTCCAGAGAACAGTAGTGTCAGTGGGAGCTCAGAACATCAACCCCCATCAACCAGTACGCCAGACATGGATCCTGCGAAGCGACGACGCCTATGAGGAATGGAACCGCACCTCCCATATGGCCCCGTTGTGGACATGGTGGCCAGATCTGTATGCTGACTTAGAACTTGTACTGGGGCAATTTTATTACCTCCCCCAGAAAAACCACCAGGAACAATATCATATGAAAAAACGGGCTGTTTGACTCATCATCCACAGTCAACCGCCAAGCTTTGCGGGCAAATGGGTTCTTTGCTTGCCCAGGTTTTCGGACAGGTTGGTGGAAGCACAATTGTGGGGGTGCTGATAGACTCTACTGTGCTGAATGGAATTGTATGGAAGTTAATGATGGGCAGTGGAGATGGGAGGTTTCCCCTGAGCTGATTGATATGAGGTTTACTTCCCCAAACAACCAATGGACAGTATCTCCACTGGCCAACCAGGTTAAAATCACTTTTACCTCAAAGGGAAAAAACGATAAAAGGTGGATAGGTGGGCTGACATGGGGCCTGATGCCCTACCAGACGCCATGGAGGGGGGGTCCTGTTCCAGATCTACCTCCAGGTCGAGGCAGTGGTTAGGTCACTGGTAGGACCTAACCCGGTGTTAAATACCCCTTGTCTGAGGCCCCGACCTCCCCAGCCTGGGTCTCCTAGGCCCACTTTCAAGCCATCAGGCACCACAACGACATCAGCAGCCCCAGCCATGGAAAGGCCGGGGACAGCTGCGAAACCACAGACTTCCAGCAATCCTATGTGGGAGATGGTGCTAGCTGTGGTAGAAACCCTTAATCATACCACTCCCTCTCTTACTGACCCATGTTGGCTGTGCTACCCAGGATCCCCACCCTTTTATGAGGCTATCGGGATCAATAGTTCCTATACTCTCAACAACCCTCATCCCACCTATTGGGACGGGAGACCATGGGGACTTACTCTTACCCAGGTCTCGGCCTCTGGCATGTGTGTAGGCACAGTTCCAACATCCCAAAACCAGTTATGCTCCTCATGCAATAACACCCCATCGGAGCAGGGGAAGTGGATTATACCCACCTCGGGCTGGTGAGGCATCCGGAGATGGGGGCAAGTGCTGCAGCCCCCGGAGCCTGACCTGCCTGATCTGTGTCATGTCACATAGGCATGTTTGCTTACACAAGATAACAGGGAAGGGTTGCGCCAGGCACATACCACCCACCCTTCCCCGAATGGGACACCTGAAGGGAGTTGTAACATTTTTCTTGTTTTGAAGTTATTGGTTTGTGAAATGTGAAACTATAAACTATTGGTTGTATAAGCACGGGCTTTTGTGTAACGGCTGTGGGAGCCTATATAATCTTTACCTGAAGTTGCCTCAGGGTTGATTGCTCCAACCAGACCTGCATGTCTTGGAAGGACGGTCGGCCCCAGCTAGCTGGCCTAATAAAACTCTGCTTGATTTTGCATCTCCATACTCGTGCATTTGTTCTCCTGAAGAGACCGACCGAGTCACAGACCCTACGGGCTTTTGTGTAACGGCTGTGGGAGCCTATATAATCTTTACCTGAAGTTGCCTCAGGGTTGATTGCTCCAACCAGACCTGCATGTCTTGGAAGGACGGTCGGCCCCAGCTAGCTGGCCTAATAAAACTCTGCTTGATTTTGCATCTCCATACTCGTGCATTTGTTCTCCTGAAGAGACCGACCGAGTCACAGACCCTAACATTAACAACAGCCACCTTAAAAACAACAACGGACCTATTGGGAAAGTCATACTCAGGTGACACAGCTCTGCCATCCCACACCTGTCCTCATGCACCCGAGTGGCAGGTGTAGGGCTAGGCTGGCATGGTCCTGTGGCTCCCCCTCCATTGCCTGTTGGGTCATGCTTCGTGCTTGCCCGGGAGGCCAGCTTCCTTGGGGGCAAGCAGCCCCTCGAGCCTTGGGCTGGGTGCAGGCTGTGTTTATAGGGGTGGCTTCTGTGCTTCTTTGAGTTTGTTTTTTTCTGGTCTTGGTTTTTCACAGGCTCCTTGCTGCTCTCTTTTTGTTCATGGTCTTGATCTTTATGGGGGGGCAATGTGTTCTTAATTGTGTTAATTAGCAATCTTTTATTTGTACCAGCCAGAGGACACATCATCCAGCCCATAGGTCCCGTTGTCTCAGCTCTAGTTTTCCCACGTTTTGCCTCTTTCAGCAGCTTTTGTATTGCTTACGACTCCAGCTCCTGGTCCTCTTCCATTGTGAGGGCGCCTTCAGGGATCCTCAGGTGGTGCTGGTTAAAACAAAGACCTCTAGATAGGCTGACTAGATTTACCAGATGGACAAGTAGTGGGGACTGGCTGGGGCGTGCCGACCACACTGTAGACAGTAGCAGGGATAACAGAGTATAAGGGCTCTAGTGGGGGGAGGGAGGCTATGGGAGGGTGCCATCTGGGAAGTGGGTGTGTAGTTGAATAAGATATTTTGGGATGTTCTGTGTGATATACACACATACACACAGAAATTCAACAACAAAAAAAGTATAATTCTTCAAAGCATAAAAATTTGCTCCTTAATAATTAGTAGATGTGAAAAACGACTCAGCTCGGCTCCAGGTCTTAGTGATTCAGCTCTGATTAATTAGGGGAAACCAGGATATTTTATAGTGTGGGGGCAGTAGAAAAAGCCTTAGTTGATAGGTGCTTTGTAGGATGCCCTATTTACGTGTGGTGGTGGGCTTCCACCAGGCTGCCAGACATTGCCTGATTATCATACAGGAAAACCTGGCAGTTCCTATGCCAGAGGCCATGTTTTTGGTAGGGCATCTGTGGCGGCCACTTCAAAAGGTGAGTCAGGAAGAGAGTAGAGGGGGCGCCCTGCTGAGAAAAGGAGTCTCTGCATAGAACGCCGAGCCCCTTGGGCTATCCAGACATGGAGAGACTTCGACTTAACACAGCAGGGGTCAACAATTTTTTAAAAAAGTGTTGATTTTGTGTGTGTGTGTGTGTGTGTGTGTGTGTATAGACTCAACAGCAAACCTAAAAATTTTATAGCCACTTTTGAAAGAGCTCTGGAAACTTTTATTGAGCATATTAAAGCCGTAATGATATGCTTCTTCTAAAAAATATTAAAAAATTAAAAATTGTTTCACATGAAGAAAAAAAAGGATGCTCTTGTCCAAGAATTTGCCTAAATCCTAAAGCTGTTCATAATTTAAATGTTTTTTGGAATGAATTAGGAAATATTTCTATGTTTCCTGGGAAGTTTTCTTTTGAGTCTATCATAAAGGCCTTGTTCTAATTGTGAATACTTGTAAGAAATGACTGCGTATCTCTCAGACTCCATCTCACTAGTAAGAAACATATGTAATCTACTTCACAGAGGTGTTAAATAGAATACATGTCACCTGACTTCTTAACTGTGTATGCTTAGGTAATAATATTTTTAATTTCTGTTTGTCAGTAAACATGTTCATATGTTTCTGGAATGGAGACTTAGAATTCTAGACGTGTTTCACATTCTAAACCTGTCCCTAAATTACATGGTTTTTGGAGTGGATCTTGGGAAGATTTCTGAGGACTGTGGGAAGATTTTTTTTTTTCAGTCAGTCAGTCAGTGAGTCAGTCATAAAAGTATCCATACTAATTGTGAATAACTGGAAGGTAAATGTAAGAAATGACTGTGTATATCTCAGACTCCTTCTCACTCCTAAGTAAGAAACTTTATAAAGTACTTTGCTCAAGGAAGGTGTTAGAGAAGATTGCATGTCACCAGAATTTTTATTTTTATTTTTTTGCATATTCTTAGGTAACAATATGGTTCCTTTCTCTTTGGCAAGAAATGTGCTTATATGCTTCATGTGTGAAATCTTATAATTCCAGAAGCATCTCCCTACATCCTAAAGCTGTGCCTAAATTGCTGGGTTTCTGGAGTGGATATGAGAAAAGATGTCTAATTTTGGGGGGAAGTATTATTTTGAGTCAGTCATAAAGGCCACTGTACCAACTGTTGAATAACGGAAATTTAAATTAAGAAATGAGAGTGTATATCCAAGACTCCTTTTCACTGGTATTTAAGAAACTTAGATAAATACTTTGCTCAAGTTGTTAAAAAAGATGCATACTACCTGACTTCTTAAATGTTTTCATATTCTTAAAGAATGATATGGTTTCTTTGTCTTTGTCAATACCATATTGTGTGACCATCTGCAAACAGGCTATACTTTGTAACTAATTGTTTCCTGAGCTCCTGCAGAGAAATGTATTTTGATCTACCTACCCTTTGTTCCTAAGTCCATCCCTGGGAATAAAACCTTGGAAGTTAGAGACTCAATGCTCTTTGTTCTAAGGAACAGGGAGTCTCCTGGACCTTAGCTTTCTTAAGTATTAAATTGTCTGTGTGTGATATTTTATTATTAGATACCCCACCATCCCTCTTTGTGTCCACCATTACTCAGCCATGTAGGACGTAGCAGAGTGGTGCACACCTACATCCTAAAGCTGTGCCTAAATTACATGATTGTTGGAGTGGATCTAGGAAAGTATGCCTAAGTTTTCTAAGATGCCCTGTCTGAGTCAGTTATAAAGGCTTTTGTACCAATTGTCAATAATGGGGAGTTAAATGTAAGAAAAGGATATATCTATATATCTATATCTATCTATCTATCTATCTATCTATCTATCTATCTATCTATCTATCTACCTATCTATCTATATCAGACTTTTTCTCACCAGTATTTAGGAAACTTATGTAAACTACTGCAAAGTGCAAAAAAATTACATGTCACCTGACTTCTTAAATATTTTCATATTCTTAGATAACAATATGGTTCCTTTCTTTTTGTCAATAAACCTGTTCATGTGCTTCATGGAATGGAGGTTTATAATTCCAGAAGTGCTTTGCCTACATCCTAAAGCTGTTTCTACATCACATGGTTTGGGGATTGAATCTAGGAAATTATGTCTATGTTTTCTGAGAAGTTATCTTTTGAGTCAGTCATAAAGGCCTCTGTACCAACTGGGAATAATGGGGAGTTAAATGTGAGAAAAAACTGTGCATATCTCAGTCTCCTCACTAGTAAGTAATACACTTATGTAACTTTTTCCCATAAGGAGTGCAAAAGGTAAACTTTCTACCTGCTTTCCTCTGTGCTGTTTCTTAGTTACCAATATGGTTCATTTCTCATTGGCAATAAACAAGTTTATGTGTTTCAAGGAACAAAGGCTTATAACCTAGGAAGTGTATTATCTATATCCTAAGGCTGTGCATACATTACATAGTTTTTCAAGTAGAAAAAGGAAAAGAAGTCTAATATTTGTGGAACGTTTTTGTTTGAGTTAGTCATAGAGGTCTCTGTACCAACTGTGAATGTGGGAAGTTCAATGTAAAAAATGAATGTGTACAACTTGGACTCATTCTCATTGATTAGAAACTTATGTAAGGTACTGATGAAACTTATGTAAACTTATGTAAAGTGAATTTGAAGAAAAAGATTGAGGAAGACACTAGGAGATGAAAAGACCTCTCATGCTCATGGATTGGTAGAATAAATATTGTGAAAATGACAGTCCTGTCAAAAGCAATTTACAGATTCAATGAAATCCCATCAAAGTCCTCATGACAGTTTCCACAGAATATAAAAAAATCCTTAAATTCATATGGAAGCATAAAAGACCCCAGATATCCAAAGCAATCCTGAGCAAAAACACCAGTGCTGGAGGGATTACCATTCTGTTACCATCTAAGGGTCATGATAGGGTTCATTTTCTCTTCCAACTAAATTAAAAGGCATGAAACATTTCAGATGCAACAGGTAACAATTTTTTATTATTTTTGTTTTATGTGTATGTGTATTGCCTTCATGTAGGTAAGGGTACCCGTGTTATGCAATGCCCTTGGAGGTCAAAAGAGGCTGTCAGATCCCCTGGAACTGGAGTTATGGACAGTTGTTAGCTGCCATGTGGGCACTGGGATTTGATTCCGGGTCTTCTGCAAGAACAACCAGTGTTCTAAACTGCTGAGCCATCTCTTCAGCCTCAGGTAATAATTTTTTAAAAGTGAAGAAACACACACACACACACACACACACACACACACACACAGAGAGAGAGAGAGAGACAGAGACAGAGACAGAGACAGAGACAGAGAGACTCTTCACAAGTGGAGAGGAGATTCAGAAAATGAAACATCCATAGCCTCTGGGGAGGCTTATAAATATTTTTGGTGGGTCTGCCTCCTCTAATTTTAGATTGGTCAGCCTAAAAAAGAAGAGAAGGCTGATAGGTTTACAGCTCTAAATGAAGATGCAACCAGGCCCAGCCTAGGTCTTACCTGAAGTGGTCTGGATGAGTCATCAGGAAAGGAGGCCCTTTTGGCTAGAGGGAAAGCCCCCAGGTCTTTGTCTCAGATAAAGAAGCCAGAAGTATGCCATCTTTATTATTTTTCAGTGGCCCTTTCCCTATCTACCTGTCAAAAGTATGGGTAGCTCCTTGTCCTGCAATACCAGATGTCAAGCTATATGTATTACAGAGCTATAGCAATAAAAACAGCATCGTACTGGAACAAAAACCGACATGTAGATTAATGGAACAAAATGGAAGACCCGAACATGAGTAAATGTAGCTATAGTCATCTCATACTGGACAAAGATGTGAAAAATACCCACTTGGTGAAGGACAGCATCGTCAACATAATAATGCTGGGAAAACTGGATGTCTACATACAGAAGAATGAGTTTAGACCCATAGCTATCACCCTGCACAAAATCATCTTCAAATGGATCAAAGACCTCAATGTGAAACCTGGAATGCTGAAAACATAGGCAGGGACCTGTAAAATATAAAAATAAGAAAGGACTTACTGAATAGAATCCATTTGCTCAGGAATTCAGGCCGACAATGGCAAATGGGACCTTATTAAACTAAAAAGATTCTGTAGAGCAAAAGTAACCACCGGTTTAGTGAAGAAGAAGCCCATGGCATGGGAAAGAATCTTTGCCAGCTATACATCCAAAAGAGAATTAATATTCAGAATATATAAAGGGTTCAATAAACAAAGAATCAAGAAAGCAAATGACTGAATTAAAAAATTAGTTATGGGGCCTGCACTCTCTCTGTGCGCTCCCGGTCCCTGCGCACACTCTCGGGATGGCAGGGCAGATCCGCAGGTGTGTGCGCGCTCCCGCCGAGCGTCTGGAGGAAAGCTGGTCTGGTCCCGTTGGCTTCTCCGTGTCTCTATGGGCCTCAGGCATGGTGTGTGTGGATATCTCGGGGTCGCTCCGGGCCCCTGGATCTCAGGGCCCCTGCCACACCTGGCTAGTTGCTGGCGGATCTGGCCACAGGCGTCTCTGGCTGTGGCTGCGGATGCCCCGCAGGCTTTTCCCGGCTGGAGTCCCGAGTCTCTGGTGCTGACAGCTTCCTCTGCTACTGAAGCATTGTTCAGCCGAAATCCCGTCTCTATTTCACCCCTGTACTATTCCTCAGGATGCAAGGTTCCTGGCCACAGAACCACCCAGGGAAAGCTAGGATGTCCGCCGGTCGGTAACAAGGGAGTGCGCCCCCCCCCCCCCCAGAGATTGGGCCTGGTAGTGACACAAGACTCAGACTCGGCTCAGTCTGTGCTCCAGCTTTATTGTCTGCAACCCAATTCTCTGCAGCCCAATTCTCTGCAGCCCAAATCTCTGCAGCCCAAATCTCTGACTAAGACATTTATACCATGGGGGTAGTGGTAAAAGCTTTGGCTGTTAGATGCTTTGTGAGGCATTGTATTTACATATGGAAGTGAGTTTCTGCCAGACTGCTGTCTGCTAGGAAAAATCACAGGAAGGCATGGTATCTTTCAGAGTTCCTGGCGGACACTTCAAAAGGAGAGACAGGAAAGATGCCAGGAAGACACCCCACTATGAAAGGAGCCCGCAGCACATAAACCCGAGCTGCATGAGCTGTCCGGTGTGAAGGGGCTTCGACTTTGCATAACAGAGGCTCCCAACAATTGGTTATTAATCTTAACAGAGTTTTCAAAAGAAGACATAAAAATGGCTAATAAATATCTTTAAAACGTGTTCAACAAGATTTTTTTATTGTTTATTTTCTCACTTGGTGTGTTCCGTTCACTTTGTGCCTCTGAATATCTCCTTCGTATTTATCAACTGTTTATTTGTACAAAATAACTCTTTTAGATTTAATGAAATTAAGGCAGACACAAAGTTTTAGTTGTAATTTTCATAGTATTCACTTAGAAATGTCATATCTAGGGATGATAATTTTTAAATGTGCTGTCTTCATTTATAAGTTTTCATAATATTTTGATCCTTTTGCAAGTTACCCCATTCCACTCATTAAATCATTAGGAGCATAAAATGAAATTGAAAATAATTTTAAAGTGAAGGAAGGAAGGAGGTAAGGAGGCAAGAAAAAAGGGGATATGGGGGAAAAGAGAGAGGATGGTGTGAGTGGAGGGAGGGAGGTTTTGTGCAGTGTTTGCTCTATCTGTGGAAAGTTGAGTCTGATTCTGGAGTTTCCTTCCAGGCTCCTGTCAGGACATTTCCTGGAATATGCCCCGACAGTGTGTTGTGAGTGCTGCCCTCCTGAAGTCTCGTGTGTGAGGTGTTTTAGAACCCAATTCGTAGGTAGAATCTTCCTGAGCAAACATGGGTTTGCTTCTCCTGTGGCCTGGACCTTACTTACCCAGGAACATTTAAAAGTAAGCTCTCAGCTTAGAATCTGTCCAGAACAACCCAACCAGCATGCATTTGTGAGGAAAAAGACAGACTGCAGGGCCAGTTCATGGCCTAACCACCAGGGAAAGATTTCCCTATATTAAATCCATTTCCAGAAGGACAAATTTTCTAGCAGCAGCAGGTAAGTACAGAATTACCCCTCCTTCCTCCTTGTGATCCATGCACTAAGTCAGTGGGGAGTTTGCTGAGCCTGTCCAGTCGCTCAGAACCAATGAATCCCTTGAACCCGAGCATCTGGAGGCAATAAAGATGGAGTTCATCAGACTTGGCAGTAATCTGAAAACACAGTTCTCCAATACCACATGCATTTTCATTATTATTTTCAAATTTTATTTGTTTTATTTTCTGTGTATGAGTGTTTTGTCTGCTTATATATGTGCATTACATGTATGCAATGCTCATGGAGGCCAGAAGAGGGCATTGGATGCCCTGGAACTGGAGTTATAGATGGTTATGAGCTGCCATGTGGGGACTGTGAACTGAACCCTGGTCCTCTGTAAGAGCAACCAGTGCTCTTAACTGCAGAGCCCTCTCTCCAACCCTGTTTTTATTTTTTGATCATGAGAATTCCTTATATGCTTGAGACCTGAGAACTCAAATATTTCTGGAATATTTTATCCAATATTTTTTTCACCAAGTGTTTTAAGAAGGGTGCCTGAATTATAGTGTCAGAGGCAAGCCAGCAGAACACTCTCAGGCTCATACTTTTGTCACCCACTAACACTCCTTTCTAAGTGATCTGCACCCCTGTATCATTAGGTCTGAGTTCTGGTTGTAGAACTTGGCCTTGACACAGTAGACAGTACTTCATACTCTGGGTCCTTTGATGGCCAGCAGTGTCTCTGTTGGATAGGCGTGTCCCCCAGAAGAACTAGCAACAGCTGAATGTCTAAACCCCAAGAGACTCTGTAGAAAGGGAGGAAGACAGTCACCCCTCCTACCCCATCAGCTTCAGTTGCATGAGGGGCAGGATCTAAGGGCAGACATGGAAGAAGCCAGGAGAGGCACAAGAAGTTTGCCATCTTGGCCAGGGAACCAGCGGCCATTCTAGAAAACTCAGTTGAGATGTAGGGAAGAAACCCAAGTACACTGTCAGTTTTGTCAATCGGTCATAAGGACAGAAGGTCACAACATGTTGCTGCGTGCGTCTTGCGGACGCGGTTTTCCCGTACTGCGCTGCTGGGGCTGGGGTGCGCAAGGTTTCACGCTGCTGGGCGGGTCTCTCTGGCTCTCCGTGGCTGCCCAGGAAGTGCAGGCGAGTCTGTAGGTTGGTGGGCCTGCGCCGGGCCGGGCGCTGGCGGCTCTGTGGGTTGCTGCCAGCTGCCGGGCGGGTTCTGCGCCAAGCTGCTGGACGCTTCCTCTGTGCACGCGATCCGTTGGCCACCGGATCGCGAGGGGAAGTGCAGGAATGGCGAACGCAAGATCTTTGCGAGTGGTTGTTGATGAGATAGCCCCCTCCGGGAAGACTGAATCACAGGCTGGTCCCAAACGCAATGAAACACAGCTCCAGACAAGTTCAGTGATACAGCTTTAGTTTATTCAGTGATTCAGCTCCACTTTATTAGGGGGAAGCTAGAGAATTTATAGTGTGGTGGCAGTAGCAGAAGCCTCAGTTGATAGGTGCTCATAGAATGCCCCATTTACATGTGGCGGTGGGCTTCTATCAGGCTGTCAGACAATGCCTGATTAAAACCTGGTAGTTCCTATGCCAGAGGTCATGTATCTGTGACGGGCACTTCAAAGGTGAGCCAGGAAGGAGAGCAGAAGGTGCCCTGCTGGAAAGGGGTGTCTCTGCATAAAAACGCCGAGCCCCTTAGGCTATCCGGACATGGAGAGACTGCAACCCAAACAGCAGGGGTCCCCAACAACAACATGCCTCACAGAGGGCCTGGGAACTGAGAGTGTGCGCAGCACGGGCCTCCCAGAAGAGAATTTGGCTTTACAGCCTCCTATCACCACAGGCCCTTTCTCTTCACAACAAAGAACATCCCAAGACCTGACCTAAGTCCCATCCCTGTTTCCAATGTTCTCACTTGATATACAGTCTCAACTGGTCTAGGTTTCGAAAAGCAGATGAACACCGATATCTCACATTTAAATCTTAAACTACCGAATTTCATCTTGTGTGTCAAAATGCCTTCATGAACGCCCCCCCAGCTTTTACTAAATGGTAAATTACTCACAGAAAAAGACCTTGGGTGCTGTCTGTCTTCCTTTCTCTTGGGCTGTATATCTAATGGAACACATCTATGTTTACTTCCAGAATTAGCTCAGAATTCAACCAGTTCTCACCACCCTTTTCCTTTCTACCTTGCAGTTTGTTTTCAAAACTGCGACCAGGAAAACCCTCCTAGAAGATACATCAGAAGATAATGCATCTCAAAGCCTAGACGACCACAGCTCACCCCAAGTAAAACTCAAAATCCCCCCATGGCCCCCAATGTCCCCCTCCCCATGTTTCCTGCTGTCTTCCTCTACCTGCCCTCAGCACAGGGGCCTATGGCTGAAAACAGACTGGAAATTGTTTCTAAACTGGAATGTGTATCACTAAGGACACAGCAGAAGTGTTCGGAACAGCAAATGCTCCCTGTACATCGCCCCTCTGATTTGAGTTTTCCATAGCATTTGTCAAAATTTGATGCTACAATGGTACTTTTATATTCTCTTATTGTGTTTTTCCCAAGAATACTTAAGCAATGTGAAGAAACATATCTCCCTTACTCTCCTTTATATTCCCAGGACTGTAACAATGCTTGACATACAGCAGAATTTTCATCATTTCAGGATGTTCTCTCAAGAGTATGCCTGAGAAGGTAATGATGCAATGGGACAAGGTTACAGCAGCAAAACCAGGCAGCACCTTCCTCAAATGCCCTGCCTGTGAGCAACACAGCCAGCCTTCCCTTATCTCTACTACAAATACATTGTTATTCAAATATGGCATTTGGCTTGAGAGCCCTGGCTCCTGGGGTCTTCAGTTTGCCTCTTTTCCCCTAGACTGCTGGGCTTTGGGGTCTGAAAGCAGGACCTTTCCATCAGAAACCCAGAGCTCCTAGAGCTCCAGCTTTGTAGACCAGGCTTCATTCCAGTGACAGCCTTCCTGCCTGACACTTTTAAATGAGACCGCCAGAGGGTGGTTATGTTCTGAGCTGAAGGCCAAGAGGACTGCCTGCAAATGGGACATGTAATTGATGACTCCCACTGAGCATAGGAGCTCAGAAGGCAGCTCTGGGTCCTGAGTCTGGCTCTCTATTGCTCTGTATGCTCATCCACAGCTTGCTCCTCTGTTGGGACCATAGGTGGCATCTTAGAGGGCAAGGCATCATCATTCCTACAGTTTCAACACCCTTCTGAATATCAAGAACCTAGAGTCTGTAGACCTACTAAAGGACCTGTGTTCCTTGTCAGTGGGTAGAGCAATGGCCTGTGGGGTGACAGAGCTGCATGTCGCTGCTGCTATGTTTCTCTGCTGCTGTGGCCTGTGCCAGCCTGGTTGCCAAGAGTAAGGCAACGAATCCTACATTGCCCCCACCCTCAGCTACCTGTGCAGTGGGTGAGCTCAGTGCTCATAGGACAGCTACTGTGCCTGCCTCTTTGTTGCAGGATCACAGCAAAGACTGGTCCAGATTTGCTCACTGAGGCTTGTCAAACAGATGTCTATGTTTAAAGAACTTTATTATTATTGTTATTATTTGGTCTTTTTGAGACAGGGTCTCCCTGTAGCCCCAGCTGGCCTGGAACTCACTATGTAGACCAGGCTGGCTTTGAACTCACAGATATCTGCCTGCCTCTGCCTCCTAAGTGCTGGGACTAAAGGTGTGTGCCACCACGCCCAGCTTAAAGAACTTAAAAAATTTTTTTTATTTTATGAGTTTGAGTGTATCGGCTGCATGTATGTAAGTGTACCCATGTCGTGCAATGCCCATGGACATCAGAGGAAGGCTTTAGATCCCCTGGAACTGGAGTTACAGACAGTTAGCTGCCACGTGGATGCTGGGATTGAACCCAGGTCCTCTGCAAGAGTGGCTAGTACTCTTAACTGCTGCGACATCTCTCCAGCCCCTAAAGAACTTTTCTTATTAATGAATATGCATTACAGCTGATGTCTACTATATAGACGGAGCAGATGCAGTTCTGTTATCAGTTTGTGTCTGTTTTCCTTGTTTCCTTTCTTATGTACTTTTTAAAATATAGCCATAAGGTTTTGTGGTCTGATTTTTAAAATTCAGTAATATATAATATCTTTGAAAATTATTAATTAATCCCCATAATTTAGCAGATATAGTTTGGTGTGGTTGTTTCTGGGCTGAGGACTGTACCAACAACACTGAGCTCATTTAATCATTAGGATTCCTTGAGCAGCTCCCAGAGCCACTGACCCAAGATTGGGGAAATATATCTGGACTGCATTCATCAGCTAATCCTTGGCAGAAATAGGTTTACATCCAGGCTGTCCAATCTAAAGTCAACGGTATTCCAAAGCAATATAAACTATTTTTAAACTTGTTACTACATACAGTTGAGTCATGAATACCTTTGGCACTAAAATAAATAGTCCATACAAGTCCTAAGGTTTTAGAGCAGTCAGAGTTCTCTCATACTTTTTAAGTACTAAACATAAAATCAAACAAATTTTCATGAGATCATAGCAAAAGCTTTAAAAGTTGCATAGTTTCACTTAACTCATTCTGTCACCAAGAATTTATCCTAGGAATTGATTCATTCTTTCCTATGAATGTAAACATGGAAGTCAGCCCCAGACTCTGAACTTGTCTCAGAGCCTGTCAGTGCCAGCTCAAGTGTTTGCCAGTTGGGGTCTGCCTGAGATGCCCAGCGTCACTTGAAGCTGCTGAGCATCCCACCATCAAGGCATTGTTCATTTCCCCTCCTGTTCAAAATTTTGAGCCTACACTGGACACCTTTTCCCCACATTAGAAATCTTTTTTTCTCTATTGACCAAAAAACACTCTTCAGGGCTTTTCCTTTGTGTTTATACAGAGGTGCAGCCGCCCTACCCCCTCCAATGAAATCTTCCTGTTTCCTTGCATCTTTAAAAGCAACAAACTGCATAGCAAGTGTTCCCAGATTCTACCATTAACTTCAGATTTCCCCACCTCATTATAGACCCGTAACTCTACTGAGATGTCTCGTAGGATCCCTAAAATTATCCTGGCTAAAAAGGACAACCACATCTTCCCCTAGCCCCTTTTCTGTCTTTATCAAGCTTTCCCCATCATTCCAGTGTCACCAATGTGGAGCCCAAACTGCATTTGCTAGGCAGATCCTGATTTTTCTTCCTTTCTGCCCATAGCCAACTTGCTTATAGCCTTCATCTGTTCTGAAAGTGTTCTGTTAATGACACAAACCTCTCATCTGGGTCATGCTCATTGCCTTTGGTTTCTATTGCCCATCTGCAGTTCTAGGATAAGAAGGGTTTCCCCTGGCCAGGGGACTGCAGATACACAGATTAAAAACTCCTCCACAGGTCTCTACAACTCTAGATGCAACAACCTTTCCCTCTGCCTTCACTTTTCAGGTACAACACTGTGTTTCTTCTGCTTGGAAAATCTTCACATGCATCCGAGTGTATTAAATTTTTATCTAAAGATTTTTTTTTTCTTTCTTTTTTTTTGAGACATGGTTTCCCTGTAGCCCCAGCTGGCCTGGAACTTGCCATATAGACCAGGCTAAATGTGAACTCCAGAGATCCGCCTGTCTCTGCCTCCTGAGTGCGGGAATTAAAGGTGTGCGCCACCATGCCTGGCCTAATCCAAAGATTTTTTTAAAGAAATTATTTTAATTGAAAAGTAAAGTTTTATGTCTTTATCATTTTTGGATTGTGTAAGTATTGTGGAGTAGTTAAATTTACTTAGTGTATTACCTCCTATATTCATCATAGGGGTGACAATACTTGAAAGTCACTGTTTTGGTAATTTCCAAGAACAGGGCATACCATTATTAAGGACAGTCACCACATAGTACAAGAAATCTGGACTTTTTCACATAGTTCTCTCACTCCATGTGTCTTGCTGCCATGTACTTCCTAGAAGGATCTCCCCAGCTACTGTGGTTGGAGCCACATCCAGTTCCTACCTGCTACGAGTTTTATATTCTTTACAGCATTTATCAGTGTCTAAATACACTGCAGTTGCTTAGTTTTGTTTTAGGAATTTATTGTTCTTTCTCTCCATTAGGTTAGCCTCATTCAGTTGTTTTTGAACAAAACAGGTGATTTTAAAGTACATATGGGCCAACCCAAAGGTCTCTGCCCATGTCTCTACTTGACCTGTTAAGGAGGGAAACTTGAGAATACAGTGAACATTTCCTGCAGCTTTGATATACCATCCTCCCTGCCATGCATGTCTTTAAGATCTAAGCTTCCAAGTCAGGACTCAGCAGGTAAAGCAGTGATCTGAGAACTTCTACCTTGAAGGAAAGGATGGGACAGACATCTGCCTCATTGTACAGGTAAAGGAGGATCTTAGAGAATGAAGACAGCAGGCTTGGTAGGATCTGGCATCAGGAGGCATCTTCAGCATTGCACTGTCTGTGCCAGGGAGCCACCTCGGTACCTGAACACATAGGCAATGCAGAATGAGGCTTCTTCCCTTTTAGTGTCTTAGTTACACGAGCAGTTCAAGTGATGAGTTGAAAAAACAGGGTTCTTCCTGATGTAATGAAATGCAACAATAACTGTTAATGTTTACTGATCTCTTTACATGCTCAGCACTGATTTAAACAGTTTATACATCATTAGAGGTAGAGAAACTGAGGAATAGAGGTTGGGTAAATTGTTTAAGATTAATCATGGAGGTTAGTCTCAAGTTTACATATCAACCACAGTGTGTAAGCTCTTGTACAGGACAAATATTTACTGTGCCATGTAAAAAGATGACCCTGGCCACTGCAGGGGAAGAAAGGGACTGACCCACTTCCTGCCAACTACATAGTATCACAATGATACCCCATTCTCAAAGGCAAGTTAACAGGAGAAAAACTTAACAGATGTTTTTGATCATCATTTTATGGGACATAGGAGCCTTTAGATTGATTTATACTTAGGTTCTAGGATAAACGGACAGCAGTACATGATACAACTGGCAAAAAGCCATTACAGAATGCTTCCTGGCCTTTGTGCCCAGTGTGGGCAGTACCCTTCTGGAGTAGGTCTTGTGATCTATCAAAGTGCCTCAGAGAATTTCTTTGTGGTCCAAGACAGAGAGGTGGCAGAATGGGGACGATGAATATTTCTAAGCATGAAGACTTGCTTTGAGAAAAAGGGCAGTTCTAGCTTCGATGGCACTTCCCGGGGAAGAGAAATTCCAGTGTCCATGGCTGTCTTAGAAGAGAATGGGGAGTAAAACACAGCAGGGTGGGAGACACAGATGTGGCTTCGGAGCCCCCTTTGCTCTGTGAGATCCTTCCGTCTTCATGTTCATGAGCTCACTTAATAACCTAAACCTTATTAAACGAAAAGAGTGAAACTCTACCCACACTCAGATGTTCAAAGGTTGGTCCCTATTCATGTGAAAATGAGCAGTGCTCCGCAGGTATGATTTGTCAGTATTAAAACACTGATGTCACACATAGTCTGATTAAAGAGTTACATGACATCTGATGAACACAAAAGACCCACAACCATAAGCATTTTAGATGATAACTGCTAAATAGTTAGTGTTGAAATTAATACAAAGTGCTTAAAAGCATGTTATGGTAACCATTTATATGCAGAGAAAAATCTTTTATAACTGGATAAAAAGTTTGCAGAGCAGGGTCATGTCTAAACATGTTAATGTTTAACTAGATAGCGAATCTTACCAGTATGGAAATATTTTTGTGTAATCATTAAATAACAAAATAACATAAACTTTAATTCATGGTTACATAATTGGCTGGAAAAATTCCAGTTTGACCTCGAAGTTTTCCTTCCCACCAGTCAAAATGTGAATCAGTCTTTGATATAACTGTGATTCTGTCTCCAGCTTGAAACTTCAGGTCCCCTGGCTGTTGCCCTTCAAAAGAGTACAGTGCTGTCACTTCTACTGGCTGATTTGAACCACCTAAAACAAGAAAATCACATTGTTAATATTTATATAGAGAAGTTGCAGTATGGATAGGTAAGACAGAAATTGATCATTTAGGGTTTAGTTTCCAGCCACCTAGGAGGTAGCAAGACACACACCACACAAAGAACCCACACCACACAATTTTGGCAATGTTTACTTCATTAAACCTAGAATTTTCTCATTTTAAAAGACAAAACAAGGGCCAACTGAGGTGGCTCTACATGGCAGAGGGAGAAAAATGACTCCTGCAGGTTGTCTTCTGGCCTCCATGAATGTGCCATGTGTACACACACACACACACACACACACACACACACACACACACAAATGAATAAATGTAATAAGTACATAAAAGAGCAAACAATAGCATTTCTCAAATCCACATAAGTCAGAACTGCATGTTGTTGTATATCTAGCTGTATTCAGCAAATGTTTAGAGCTATAAATGTTTGAATTTTGAATAATTCCTTAAAAAATATTTATACTTTCGCCACTTTTGTTGAATAGTCATTGCTATGGTCTGAATGTTTACGTGTCTCCCCCCCACCCCAACTCAAATTCATGTTCAAATCCTAACCTCCAAGGTGATGATTATCAATAGTATTAGAATCTTCCTGAAAGAGGTCCCAGGGAGCTCCTTGCTATGGCCATGGAAGCATACAGCCAGGAGATACTGGCTGCGGAGCCTCCCCAGACATCTAATGTCCCTACAACTTGACCTGGACTTCCAGGCTGCAGATACATCAGAAATGAATGCTGGTTGCCTGTGAGGGCCCCTGCAGGACAGATGGTCTGCTGGCCTGACCAGCTGAAAGGTCCTTTTTAAGCAGAACTTGAGTCTCTCCTATCTTGAGTCTTTAAAGGTGAAAGTCTGGACTGAACATCTAGAAGCCTCAGTTACTTTTATTCTTTTTTTAATTTTTGGTCTGTTTTTGAGACAGGGTCTCCCTGTAGCCCCAGCTGTCCTAGAACTCACTATGTAGAACAGGGTGGCCTTGAACTCACAGAGATCCGCCAGCCTCTGCCTCCCAAGTGCTGGCATCAAAGGCATGTGCCACCATGCCCAACTACTTTTACTCTTTAACTACTTTCTTCCACAGACTTCTATCCAAAAATCATGTTGATCATCTCAGTTGTCTTTAACACAGCTGTCACTACAGAGAGAAGTATAACTCAAAACGTTCCAGAGTTTGTAGCATCCTTAATATCCTTCCCAGCCTTGCTCAGAGCCAGCACACTAAACTCATGACAGGACTAGAGCCAAGGGCTCATAGTGGGAAGCATGAAAACCTAGAATAATAAGAACCAGCTGAGCCAGGAACAGCCAGAAGTCCCAGGTCAACTAGGAAGGAACTTTAACATACTTTTATCTACATTATAGGCTTTTATTTTAGAGACAGGGTCTCCCTGTAGCCCTAGCTGCCCTGGAACTTGCTATGTAGAAACGGCTGGCCTTGATCTCACAGAATTCTGCCTGCCTCTGCCTCCTAAGTGCTGGGATTAAAGGCCAGATAAGCCACCACATCTGGCTTATCTACATTATAGTCTTAAATTTTTGGGCTACCTAATTTCTTGATATTGTTACTTATACTTAAATGACTAATTCCTTGATAGTTTATAAATTCAGTAGTTTTATAACTTTAATGACAAAAGTTTAGGCCATTAGATTAATGGTTATTTAATCCAGCCTCAATGTGTGCCCCCCCCTTTTATAAAAAAAGTGCTCAATTCTTTTAAGGAAATTAAAAAAAATTATTATTATTATTTTTGTGTATTAGTGTAATGCCTGCACATAGGAAGGTGCACCAGTGTCATGTAATGTCTGTGGAGGTCAGAAGAAGGTATTGGATTCCCTGGAACTGGAGTTATGGATAGTTGTTAGCTGCCACGTGGATGTTAGGAATCAAACCCGGGTCCTCTGCAAGAGCAGCCAGTGCTCTTAACTGCTGAGCCATCTCTCTAGCTCCCATCAAGGAAAATTTATAAGGAATGGTTAAGTGAGATAAGTTGAGGAATATTTTTACTAGGATATATTAATGAACTTTAAGAAGTAGTTAGTCCCTGATAAATAGCAAAATCTTTGAATGTGAAAAAATTTCTCAAAGTTATAAAATTTATGAGTTCAGATCCACTGCAAATATAATAAGGATGGGCTGGAGAGGTAGATAGCTCAGCAGTTAAGAGTACTGGCTGCTCTTGCAGAGTACCTGGATTTGATTCCCAGCACCCACATGGTGGCTAATAACTATCTGTAACTCCAATTCCAGGGGATCTAAGGCCCTCCTCTGACCTCTGCAGGCACTGCACAACATGGGTGCACCTACCTACACACAGCCATTACAGTCATACACATAAAAAAT
>NW_008352891.1:14911105-14917779 GCF_000622305.1 Nannospalax galili | reverse complement strand
ATATATATATAAAGGACTATGCTATAATTAACAAATTTGGCATTCTGTTCACTAATGCAACAGTTCCTAGGGTCTCCTGGCCTGCCAGTGGTAATGCTTCATCCCTCACAGAGAGTCTGCACTGGCTCCCTCAAAGTCAATCAGAGAACAAAAGCACAGCATTTGTCATTGAAGAACATCTACAACTAAATTAACATACTTAGCTCATAAATAGAAGAGGCCTGAAAACCTTCTCAGGGATTTTTTTATAACCTATGAAATTAACTGGAAAATCTGTGAGCATAGAATAGTTATGAATCATTGTTTAACAAATGGCTTTTGACTTACCAGCTCTTTCATGATAGCTAGAAAGCTCAGGATATAGCTTATATTCATTTCCATTACCTGCATGAAAATGAGAGACTATTTAAAAGCTTATTACAATGCATAAGATACATAAAAATCTTGCCTTGTTAAGGATTTACACTATGGGGTCAGGCTAGAAATCAAGAGGTAGCTGAAAACTCCACAAAGTCAAGTACAAGGCAGAAGTAGCTGAAGTACCTGATGCTGCGCCACGGTCTATTCCAGAAATGAGCATAAAACACCAAGGCAAGAAAAGGTTGCAGCCCACATGGTGACCTCTAAACATTCTTGCTCGCTTAACTCCTAAGATAATTTCAGACAGCATGTCCGGAAGTCACCGCACAGCTTCTGATAAATACCTGAGTTCAGAATGGACTTAAACAGTCATAAGGGGTATATGACAACATACAGTGCATATCAGTTACTTAAATAATCACATTTCTACTTTTGAATATGAGACTACAAACCACAGTGATCTGAATCCCACTACTGGAAGTCAAAGAAAATCAATAAGCCTTTCCTAGCAGAAAGAATGCACAACACTCACTTTCTAGTTTCAAACCATATTTCCAGTCTACTTCTCTTGAATATTTTATGATAATCTATTAATTATATTTTATACAATTTTTCCACAACAGAAATGTATATATGAATTTATTTTTATTTTATTTTAATTAAGAACAGGGCCTATTAAATAACTTCTTGTGGATGGAGTTAACATTATAGTGATTATTTGTGTGTAACTGATCAAAATCTTTATTTTTTTTTTTAGTGTGTAAGTACACCTGTGTTGTGCAATGCCCTTGGAGGTCAGAAGGTGTTGGATTTCCCGGAACTGGAGTTATGCGATGTAGGTGCTAGGAATCAAACACGGGTCCTCTGCAAGAGCAGTCAGCACTCTTAACTGCTGACCTGTCTCTCCAGCCCCTGATCAAAATCATAAGTATGTGCTGAATAGGTAAGCTTACTAAACATAAAGGTAAAATATATTTGAAATGCACCTCACTATATGGGTGAGGCTTTCTTCATTCATCTGTGTTCAGAGGATGACTTTCTTATTGCTAAAGTGATACATATTCAGCTATTCAGCATCAAAATCTATTTTAGTGTCTTTTTTGGTTGTTTGTTTTTTGACAGGGTCTTATGTAGCCCCAGCCCAACTGGAACTCACTATGTAGACCAGGCTGGCTTCCATTTCATAGAGATCCACCTGCCTCTGCCTGCTGAGAGCTGGGATCAAAGGCGTGTGCCACCATGCCCGATGTTAGTGCTCTATTTCGTAGAAAGAACTTTTTTCTTTGACAGAGGGGATCCTGGTGTAACTCAGGATAGTCTTGAAATCCTGAGATCAAATGGTCCTCTCGCCTCTGCTTCCTGGGAGCGTCACCATACCCAGCTATTAAAGGTTGTTCTTATAAAAACTAGGGAGGGCTGGAAGGAGGTGTTTTACAGTAATGTCACTAAAATCTTTTATAGTTTTGAGACATGAGAAAAAAAATCAAATGATAATTTATCACCAACACAAAATGTAAAAATTTTATACTATAAAACAAGATATTAGAGAGCAACTGGGTGATAGGTAACAGTGATTTTAAAATACTATATGATGATTGTAATTACAATTCTCATTATAAATCTGATAGGTCAATTAGATCCTTTCTCAATTTTGCTGAGAACAAAGAACGGGAAATCACCTGCTTATGGGTGGTCCTGCTGCTCATCAGAGCTACTCACTACACCCATGTCCACACTCACATTGGACCTTGCTCTACACTGTGGAGTACTGTTTGGTCTAAGAATCAACATGGGTTGGGGTTTGTTTTACTTCAGATGCAGAAAAAGAGGACTGTGAAAGACAGAAGATGAATCTGTAAGCCATGCTCTTGGCTGGGCTGTCTCTGAGGAACTTGTCCAGCAACTGGAGGTCTGGAAATTGTCTCAGAAATTGCCTGTGGCCATAGGCCCTGGCAGTCTCATGCACTCTGAGGACAGAAGCACACCATGAAGTTTATGACTATATGAAGCAAATGCTGGCGGGGCAGGGATATGGACAGTCCAAGAGAATCTACTTGAAGAAAGAAATAATTTTAGGTAGATTAACAGATATTAGACAAACAAAATATATGCAACCAAGCTTTCCTTGTGTCTTCAATGGAAATGGGAACCATGATTCCACAGTACTGGGAAAGAACTCTGAGAGAAAAGACAGAAAAACCACAAATTTTACTAAAAGACATGAAATTCTCAACAAGTGGAAAGCACAGAATGGGAAGATTATGATACCATTAATATAAAAATTAATTAACTAATTAATTAATTTTTGACAGGGTCTCCCTAGCACCAGTCCACCTGAAACTCACTGTGTAGACCAGGCTGGCCTTAATCTCACAGAGATCTGCTTGCCTCTGCCTCTTGAGTGCCGGGATTAAAGGCAGGTGCCACCATGCCCGACGTAATTTATGTGCTTTATAATAGACTAATACCAAACATTATAGAATGAATAAAGGTATTTAATATTATTTTTGACTTGCATATTGCACACTTGATAAAAGAAGAATTGACAAAATAATCTCAAAATATTTTTTAAAAAAGTATCCACAAAGTTTGAGACAGGGCCTCCCTGTTGCCCCAGCTGGCCTGGAACTCTCTATATAGACCAGGCTGCCCTCAAACTCACAGAGATCCACCTTCCTCTGTCTCCCAAGTGCTGGGATTAAAGGTGTGTGCCACCACAACCAGCCCTTGAATACAGTCTTGAGTAAAAAAAAATCCAGATCTATAAAAACCAGGTTACAGGCATATTTTATATAATAATTAAAACTCTTGTATAGGAAAATCAAGATCATAAGATCCATGATAAATGTAGAATACACTGAAACCCAAATGATAAAGCCCTTTATGTAAAAAATGTTTTCACAAATTGAGAAAGAAAATAAATATCCCAATAAGAAGAAATGACCAATAAAATAAAGAGCTTTACGTTAAAGATTAAACCTAAAAACCAGCAAGAAATTTAAATTCACTAACATGTAGGGATGAACACAATCCCATTAAGGAAATAAGACTAACCTTGACTGAGAAATACTTTAAATATTCCAGCTCGAACAGCAGCGAGACATGTGAGCTGAGAGCGGTGGTGATGGGCAGTGCTGCAGTGGGATGTTTATGAGGGGTGGGTGGGATATTGGTGGGGGTTGCACAATGTGTTGGGGAATGACTCTGGTTGGTACACATGGCGGGAAACTTCTGTGGTGGTGAATGAAGATAGTGATGTTGTGGTGAGAAATGCCAAGAACCAAGGTAAGTGAGGAACCAGGGCTAAACATGAGAAAAAATGGATTCAGAACGTGAGTGAAGGTTTGAGCAGAAGTCCCTTATCCTCTTTTTTTTTTTTTTAATTTAAATTTAAATTCTTATTTATCATTTTTATTTTATGTGTATGAGTGTATTTTCTGCATGCATTTAAAGTGCACCTGTGTTGTGCAGTGCCCAAGGAGGACAGAAGGAGTTGGATCCCCTGGAACTGGAGTTATGGACAGTTGTTAGCCACCATATGGGTGCTGGGATTTGAACCCAAGTCTTCTGCAAGAACAGCCAGTGCACTTAACAGCTGAGCCATCTTTCCAGTCCCGTCTTTATCCTCTTGAAGAATGTTACTATTTATTTTGTTCTTTCTTCCACTGATAGTAATTGCATTTTAGCATGGAGTAGCTCTGCTCCTATACTGAAATTCTAAAAAAAAAATCTTATTATTTTTATTTTATGTGTATGAGTGTATTGCCTGCATGTATGTGAGTGCACCCATGTCATGCAGTGCTGTGGAGGTCAGAAGAGGGCTTCAGATTCCCCTGGAACTGAAGCTAAGGATGGTTCATAGCCGCCATGGGGGTGCTGGGCATCAAACCCAGGTCCTCTGCAAGAGCAGTCAGTGCTCTTAACTACTGAGCCATCTCTCCAGCCCCTGAAAATGTTTTAAAGGCAAGATCCAAGGCATCTTTGTACTTCATTACATGAAAGATCACCCAATGTAGTATAAATTTAACAACAATCTGCTTACTGAAAAACTTTATATATGATGAAAAATGTTATGACAGGTAAGGAACAAGCCTGGGCATTTATAAAACCTAGTTTTACCTAGTTAAAAGCACTTGATGGAAGCTGGAGAGACGGCTCAGCAGTAGGAACACTGATTACTCTTGCAGAAGACCTGGGTTCGAATCCCAGTACCCACACGGCAGCTAATAACTGTCTGTAACTCCAGTTCCAGGGGATCTGGCAGCCTCTTCTGTCCTCTGTGGGCATTGCATGACATGGGTGCAGGAAATATATTCATACACAGAAAATAAAAATAATAAATAAAATATTAAAAAAAAGCACTTGAGATCCTGTATTCCCAGGGTATATAGCAAAATAAATGTACATTAAAAATGTACTTATTTTTATTTTCTGTGTATGAGTGTTTTGCTTTATTAGGTTCTGGTAAACAAACCCGGATCCTCTAGAAGAGCAGTGAGTGCTCTTAACTTCTGAGCCATCTCTCCAGTGCCAAATGATTAAAATTTTGAATATAAATCTCTTTGTAAATTTAAGAAAATATTTTGTGCCCACTGAGCTACCTTTCCTGCCCTTATTCTTTATTTTCAAGACAGGGTCTTACTATGTAGCCTTCCCTGTAGCCCCAGCTGGCCTGGAACTTATTATATAGACCAGGCTGGCCTTAAACTCACAGGATCTGCCTGCCTCTGCCTCCCAAGTGCTGGGATTAAAGTTGTGCGCCACCATGTCTGGCATGAGGACAGAAGCCTTTATAAATGATAGCAATGAAAACTTTTGTCATGGTTTAGAAGAGGTTATATATAAATATCGACTAATTACTATTTGATATTGAAATAAAACAATATTGCTTGCTTTCTTAATGACATTTAATAATTACTTAATTACAATTATACACACACATGCACACACACACACACACACACACACAAACATATATATTTTATTTTATTTTTTCTGGTTTCTGAGATAGGGTCTCCCTGTAGCTACTGCTGGCTGGATTCACTATGGAGACCAGGCTGGCCTTGAACTCACAGAGATCTGCCTGCCTCTACCTCCCAAGTGCTGGGATTAAAGGAGTGCACGATCATGCCTGGGTAATTACAATTGTACTTAAACTCCAACAGAAGTACTCACTCTGGGAGTCAGCATTTAGTTGCATAGGTGCTGGTGATTGCTGTGGTCTTGATGATGGTTTTGGAGGTAATTCTTTAGCCTAGGAGGCACAAGAATAAATACACATAATTTTAAAACTCTGTTTTTATATATGAGTATAGGGTGCTTTTTGCCTCTAACCTGTTGATATAGCACTTATTGACTCAAAGAAAGATCACATGTATTGTACAGAACTGGATGTGAAGACTGATGTGAGTGGTCTAGTGCCCTCTTGCATTTAAGCCTCCACCCCCTCTGACACCTGTATATAGTCTGCAGGGGGATGCATATTCAGTGATATGGTCACAGGGAGCGGTCAGCAGGGAGAGGCAATGATAACTTAAACCCTATACCTCAGTTTCACTCTGCACAGCAGGGAGCAAGCAGAGCCCAAAGAGAGAAATGCACACAGAAGCTTGCCCATGCCCACCGCCCCCCAACGGCATCAGCTAGTATTAGTTCTATTAACTAATACCACCAAGGTTCATCCTAAGAGATGCAATTACAGAAAACAAATCATCCCTAAAATCTGTACAATGTCAAAGCTCTAGGTCATTTCCCTGAGGACTTTATAGAAGTTAATCGCAAAGGAAGCTCAGTAGGTCACTGGGACCCTGGGCAGAAAGTCCCTGTGACCACTGAGATAAACCGGAAGCCCTGGCACAGCACCTTCCTCTGCTCCCGTGCTGCTCTCCTTGCATTGATGCGTTGTCCTTCATTTTCATATTTTTCAGTAAAGGAATCAAGAATTTCATAAAGATCTTCTGCTTGAGCAGGCCGCGGCACATCTCCAAATAAAATGTCATAAGCTCGGAGGTCTTGACAGTAAAATCTAGCAAGGACAAAATTAAAAACATTTCTGTAACATACACAGATCTGTTTTGGAGGTAAACCTAACATGCTCACATATGTGTGTAATTGTGCTCACAAAATACATCATACACCACAAGCTGTACTCCATGTCTAATGCTTAGATTCACCCTAAACTTACCTCCAGAGGCAACAAACATAAATATTGATGTTCCTTTCTTCTCCATACAAAAAATACTTCACATATACATACAAACACATTTACATTTATATAGAAATATACAAATATATAAAGTATACATATTTTCATA
>NW_008352891.1:14793323-14911045 GCF_000622305.1 Nannospalax galili | reverse complement strand
TTTTGAGACAGGGTCTCCCTGTAGCCCCAGCTGTCCTGGAACTCACTATGTAGACCACGTTGGCCTTGAACTCACAGAGATCCGCCTGCCTCTGCCTCCTGAGTGCTGGGATTAAAGGTGTGTGCCATCACACCCAGCTAAAATGTTTATTTTTTTTTATCAAAATTAATAAAGATTTGCCTTACAAGTTTGGAAGACTTGCAATTCATTATGGTGTTATTTGTTGTAGTTTACCTAGGATTTAGCTAAGCATTAGCAGAGGAGACTGTCAAGGACCTAGAATTAGGAGTTTTTCTAAGTTATAGTTCTCAAAGGAAACCAGAAATAGAAACATCACTCTTACTTCTGCAAACCTCACTTTTCCTCATTCCTACTAATTCTGGTTTACATGTAAGGCCACAGTATGCTATTGCATTCTTGGAAAAAGTGCCTGTGTGCCTGGGAGAGCACTCATCCCTTTGGTAAGGGTTTGTCTCTGTCGGTGGGACCCTGTGGGTCTCCAGGACACTGGCTCCCTTGGGCTTGTGATTCCAGAATCTGCTAGTTTGATTTCTAAGGGTTTCTTGGGGAAAACTATCCTGACTAAGACCTCTGCAAATGTTTCAAAAATCAAAATGAGTGTCTAATCCAAAGTGGTCTCTATTTGGTTTATTTTTGTGGTTATTACACTATAATTCCTACATAGGGCTTTGTAATTTCTTTAAAATGTTTATTTTAAAGAAACATTGGAAAATATGGAAATATGGAAAAAGACAAACACGGAGTGTGGGGATAGGAAATCTCTCATACTGAGGCGCTTCTGAGTGACCCACAAGATTACTTGCTGTGCCTGCCACAATGCATAGTAACTGTCACCTAGCTGAACACTGCCCAGCCACCAGCTTATGCTATAATTACTATAATGCCATGTAGAAAAAAACATATCTGCCATTGAACTTATGTCATGACTAATTTTATTTGGCTAAAAAAATGTATGCCAAGGAAAATGTTGGAAGGCAGAAAAGAAAACTTTGAAGAATATTAGTCTTAAAAAGATTTTGTTCTTAGGTGCTTGCTGATGGTGGAGGAAATACAGAATGGGTAAAATTAAAAAAAAACAAAAACAAAAAACAAAAAAAAAAACAGAAAAAAAGAAAGAAAAAAGATTTTGTTCTTTTATTTTCTCTATTTTTTTAATAAGCACATATTCCTTTTATCTTAAAAGTTTTAAATACAGACCTTGTTTATATTTAAATGACTACATGAGTATACTCTGTAAACTCCTAAACTATGCCAACTTTGAAGTACTATCTTCTCACCACATATTGTTTAAATCAATTAAAGTTGCTGTGGCATGAACTTACTTCCGATTAGTTTCCTTCCTTTCAATCAAACAGCTCCCTTCCAGGGAAATGCCAGCAAAGAGTCCTCGAGATTTGCAGTAGGTGAAGACAGCTGCAGAGCTCCTCAGTGCAACGTTTCCTTCCAGATTCCTGCAAACGATGGCAGGACCAAGATGACCGCTCATCGCCAGCACCTAGTCGCAAGGCCTGCCTTCCTTAGCCCCGACTCCCTTTGGCTAAGCTAGGTTTTAATGTAGCTTGGAGAGAGGGCAGCTATGGGAAAACATGCCACATGGAACGGCTGCAGAAAGGCTGCTGGCCGGGTGGGACTGCACTGGAGAGGGGGAAATGGGAGCTGGCCATCCCATCCAGGGAGATACATCGTGAGAGCTGAAGAGTGTGGAGTCTTCTTACACGGGGCATTTTCAGATGGTTTACTGTGTAACTTCCATAAAAAGGCAGTTTGTAATTTCTCTAGCATGTTCACTAACTGAAGAATAGTATTTCATTAATAGAGGAAAAAAAATAGTGTTTTGCACAGGGTTCAATTAAGATGAACCACTTCACATCCTCATGAGCTATTTCACATCCTAATTACTAGTCTGAAAAAAGCTTTTTTCATTCCAGAACAATGATGACCTTTATCAGTTAATAAAATCTGACCAGACTTAACTCCCTCAAAGTTTATTTCAAAATCTGACCAGACTTAACTCCCTCAAAGTTTAAAGAAAAACTTTATTTCTTCCTATGTGTCCTGGGCTCAGATTTTCTAGTTTATCCCACTGTGTGTGTGTGTGTGTGTGTGTGTGTGAATGTATGTAAATCTGTTATTTATGAGACCTTGGATTATCTGACAAGCACAGAAATCATGTTTGATCATTTAAAGTCAAATTTCTTTTGAATGCACACAACTCTGAATTTTTAGATCTTTATAGTTTATCTGTTCACTCACCTGCCCAAGGGCCCAACTGCTACAGTAAAATTCCCGCCAAGTGTCAGGTTTCCACCCTTTGCAAAGGCTTCTACTGCTCGATCATAATTCAAAATTATCACCAAATCTGATACCTGAAAGGTAAAACCCACTCATTTAAAACAGCTACATTGTAGGGAAAGGTGGTGCATGTCTTTGATCCCAGCATTTTGGGAGGCGGAAGCAGGTGAATCTCTGTGAGTTCCAGGCCAGCCAGGGCTACAGAGTGAGACCCCACAAAACAAAATAAAACAAAACAGTAACAAAAGACAGCTACATTTAAATATTGATTAAAACATGCTGACTTACACTTGGATACTTCTTCTATAATGTAAATTTTCATTGTAGCTAGCAAGCCAAGTATGAAAGAGGCGGCATTTGAGGGGATGGGGCAAGGAGCCAACATTGCACAAAATTTACGGCAAATACCTGTGGACCATCCAGAACACAGTGCAGTCTCCTTTACTCTGCAACAACAGGTTGTACAGCTGACAATGCTAAGTACCAATGGGGCTGCAAACTGTCACACTGATAACCGGATCAGATAAAAGAGGGAAGATATAGATTGGGACCACATGTCCTCCGATCATAAACTAAACTTCTCCAAAAGCTAGTATCATGGACTGTGGAGCTGGAATTGTTGGGCTTTAGGTCTGAGACATCTCCTACCCTAACTCCTTGAGAGTCAGTGTGCCCACCACCAGGATACTGCATACTGGGTATCTGACTGTGAGTCACCTATCAAATATCAGGCATTAATTGGTTTCCATTAGTAATGCCTATGACCTGACTTAATTTTTCTCTAAGAGCAAAACCTAGAATAAGATTCAATTGAATGCATGGGGCAAGTCAACATGGAGAGTTTCTTACATTCATCACGGCCATAAGGAAGCCCAAGGTTAGAGCAGAAAAAGAATATTACCCATGACATGTGAGGCAGCACAAGAAAAATCAGTCCTGACCCCAACTCCTCCACTTGGAAGATGTGACATCCTGGGTAACATAGTGATCTTGGCACACTGACATCACAGCACAAAGCCTACCTCACTGAACTCTCATGAGGATCAGATGTACACATCATCTGTACCTGTAAAATTAAAGGCATAATTGGCAGGTGCTAGGAAGCTGGGCTCAAATGGAATCTCTTTGTGAACACCGCCAATTCTTTTCAAATCTATGTGACCTTGAGGAAATGCTGCAGAATGAAAGCCTGTCTCTGCTGTAATGGTGGGCTGATCACAGCGCCACCTTCCATGCTGTCTGAGGAAAAGGAATCATTTGTGAAGCCAAACACTTAAACATGCAGGCCAAGCAGACTTAAAATAGGCCTTAACAATATAGTTCTTCAAAATTTGCTAAATGTTTTCTAATCAATGTTACATTTGATGTGCAGAAAAAATTTGTCATTGTCACATGAAATTACATGTGAATGGAGCAAAAGTCCCTGATATCAGTAGGTTCTTAATAATATAGAACTTTTTCCTTGATGCTTACTACTTTTTTAAAAGGTAAATTTCATTTTTAATCATGTATGTGTAAGTGTGTATGTGGGTGTGTGCACGTAAGTGTGGGTACCTCTGGAGGCCAGAAGCATTGGATCTTCTGGAGCTGGAGTTACAGGCAATTGTGGACTGCCTAACATGGGTGCTGTAAATTGAACTTGGGTCTCTGTAAGAACAGTAGAGGCTCTTAATTGTTGAGTCATATCTCTAGTCCCACTGGTCAACTACTATTTTTGTTTCATATATAGGCAATTTCTGAGGATTACAGTGTTGAATGGCAGGATGATTTAGTCTTTATTGTTGTTTGTTTAATACAGTTTCTCATTCTGTAGTCCAGGCTGGCCTTGAACTCACAATCCTCCTGCCTTGGTCTTCTGAGTGCTGGGATTACAGGTCTCTTCCACTATACCTGATTTAGTGTTCTTTGTGCAAAGTTAGCACTTTTTCCAGTTATTGTATAATCTTTGCCTCACAGGCATCTGGAGATAACAAAACAACTTTGCCTGTTTGGTTCATTCACACTCAGAAAATGCAGATTTCTTCCCATAACTGCTACACTAGTTATGTCCTGTTTGTACAGCTCAGAACAGCTAAACAAGCTGGAGTTCTGAGAGGCCACTTGGGGAAAAGTCCAATTTTCCATCTGGTCTGTACTTGGTTGCAAGCTAATCCTGCATTCTTTAGAGTTACTACCAGTGAGGCAGGGAATGGCCACAGTTCTGCAGCATCCAGGGGCCCATGAGCACTGGAAGCTCTAGGTTTATTTCCTGCTGCTGGCTGGACAGTGGCGCAATGGTGAGGTAGTATAAGATACCACTAGAGAATCTCATACAAGCCCAACTGATTTGCAGTAAAATTTAATTAACAAGGTGCAAGTTTTTGAATTAAATCTTTAAACATAAGAGCTAAAATCTGGGGAAGATGTTCTCAGGAGTCCTTTCTCTGGGCTGCTGGACTGAAGCCACCCGGGATCCATGTTACATCCCTGGGTCCCTAAAGAGGTCCGCCTATAACATCAAGTCTGGCTCCACTAGTGACACATGGCTGCAGGCAGCTGGTTATCAGGCCTACATCTGAGCAATGGCAAGGAGGCCTGGGTCACTCTCCTTTGGTTTCCTGAGAGATCTCCTCACCATACTACACAAAAGCCAGACTGTTACCCTTTCTCTATTCTCTTAACAACATCTTGGCTCTGGGAGCTGTTCAACTCCCCTGCTGGCCTTGTTACAGGTCAGAGCCCTCCCACACCCACCATGTGAGGCACAACCTGTCTCACCACACAAACCAAGTATGGGGATCATCTCCCAAAGCCTTCCAGTCCCAGCACAGCAGCTCTTCTCTGGGGACTCAGATGGCAATCTCCTCTGTAACAGTAAAGGCTCCCTCATACTCTCTGTAAAAGGTTGAGTTGTTTGGTGCTTTTTTGTTTATTTTCTGTCAAATTCCAATGAAAGCAAATCAATGGTCCAGTGTGAAAGTCATATCATTCTAGGATGGGCCAAGAGCATCATGGCTTTCAGTGTTTTGAACTTTGCTGTCCTTGTCTTATAAGAGAAATAGCAACTGTATTCAAAATGATTCTGGCATTATTTCCTTAAGCCACTGACTTTCAAAACTTCACTTCTCAAAACAGTACCTCTTTACCAGTCTCTCTCTCCTATGAAAACAACATTCTCCTCCAATACTGACCTAATGACTCTTATTCCCGACATTAATGTAGATAGTACATGCTATGTCCAAAGAATGCCAAATCACCACTGCTTTCCCCCTGCCCCACAGGACTTTTAGTCTGAGCACCAACATCAGTATACATGAACTGTGCCTTTGGTTTAGGCTTGGCTTGGAGTCATTGATACTCATGGTCTCAGTGCATAAGTCCACACTGCAGAGGTGTGACCTGCATGAGGCAACAAGCCATCAAAAGCAACAATGGACCCCAACTTGCTGGAGCAGCACCCTGTACACAATTTGTTTTTGTAAATTCTAAAAACTGACAGACTAGGTACAAAGAATACAAAATTGAGATTGTATGTTCTCACCAGAGTTCTATAAAGCGCGCACAAGTCAGACTGCTGTCCACACAATGCTGTAGGTGACACAGCATCAATGGGCTGGTAGCTCTCTGAGAACCATAAGCTAAACTACAGGTGACTAATAAAGCTATGTCCAGGAAGATCCCTCTGTAGAACTGTGGGCCAAACTCTTCATAAAATTGTGCCCAATGGCATTAAGAGGCAATCAGCAGGCTAACACCACCTGTAACATCAACAGTCAGACAGCTGATGGGTAATATTGAGGAGAAAGGGCCCAGCTAACCCTGTGCTTGCGGCATCACCCCCTGGCGTCTGTAGGGATAGGAGTCACAGAAGCAGCCTGAGCAGATCACTCAGCAGGCGAGCTAGCAGCAAGCACCTTTCCTCTCTGCACACGGTCACTGCACATGGTCATGGCCCACAGTTCTGCTCTAGGATAATGGGGATGTACCTGTGCATTTACACGAAACAGGACAGTTGCAGTGTCAATAGGTGACATAATCTTTTTTTAATTTGGTCTTTTTGAGACAGGGTCTCCCTGTAGCCCAGGCTGGCCTCGAACTCGTAGAGATCCGCCATATCCAGTGCTTCTTTCTTGTTTATTATTATTATTTGTTGTTTGTTTGTTTTTGGTCTTCTTAGGTGATATAATCTTATAGTACCATCATACATGTTGGTAACTAAAGTGTCATAAATATCAAGAGACAGTATGACCCGAAATATCTGATTTTGGAGGTTGGAGAGATGACTCAGTGGGTAAAGTACTTACATGGGACCTGGGTTCAGATCCCCCAAAACCGTAGAAGAGTCAGATATGGCAGTACATGCCTATAGCCTATAACTCCAGCACTGGGGGCAGAGATAGAAGGCTTCCAGGGGTCCACTGGTCAGCCAGTCTAGCTAAATCAGGGAGCTCAGGTTTGGTGAAGAGTCTCTGTCTCAAAAAAGTAACAGAGAGTGACAGAGGAAGATACCCGACATTAACTTCCAGGCTCTGCATGCATGCATAGATGAGCACCCCCCCCAATACACAAATAAAATATTTTCAAATATTTAACAGAGACAATTTTTGACAAAAAATTATGAGACAAGCAAAGAAGGAGAATGTTACCACTACACTACACAGGGGAAAAAAAAAAAAAAAATCAGATGGTCCAGACTTCAAGTTTAGCAGACAGAAAATATACAAAGTAGTTTCAAAGCTCCTCAGAGCAAATGGTTGGAAAATAAAAGCTTTGTGTCAAGAATGCTCATTAGACAGAAAACTATCAGTATTCTAATAAGGAGTAAAAAAAAAAATTCAAAGGGCAAAGGAAATTCTTGAGTTAAAAAAAAGTATATTAACCAACTTGAAAATTTGCTAGTGGGGTTCAGTAGCAGAAAAGCAAAGACCCCTCATATGAAAAGGTAGATCAACAGAGACATGAACACTAAAAACCACAAGAAGACTACTGAGGAGAGATGAGCAGAAGGCGAGGAGCCCAAGCCACACCAGACCGGGGAGGAAAGTGGAGAAAAAGCTTCCCATGAAGCAAGGATAGAAAACTTCCCAATCTGATGAAAATGTCTAATCTGCACTCAAGAAATGCACCAAGCACTGACCATTTGCAGAGTGTGAAGATGTCCCAGACACAAAACTGCAGAACGTGGACCTGCAGAGGAAACCCCAAAGGCAGCGAGAGGAAAGCCTCCCACCCCGTAGAAGGAGCCACTGTAAGATCAAGGGTGAATTCATTTCCCACCAGGAGGTTGCAAGAGGGCAAATCAAAATGCAGAAGGGAAGCCTGTGTACCTAGAACATTCCACTCAGCAAAATCTCCTGAAAATGAAGGTGAAATAAATATGTTTCTTCCCAGATCGAAAGGAAAAAATAATCTGTGGGAATTTGTTGCTTGTGGACCCACCACTTTGTTTTCCCTGTATTTCTGAAGAAACTGGGAAACAGAATTTGTAAAAAGGAAACTGGATTTATTTTCTTTTGGTCAAATCAGTGGAAAAACAAAAACAAAAACAGAAAACAAACAAAAGAATCCCCCCCCCCACCAAATTCCTAGTTTCTCTCTGCCTTTCCTGTATCAATGTTCTAATTTTATAGAAAAGACAAAACAAAAGTCAGGCAAGGCATATGCTGATTAAATTATAATGTAAGTTTCAGCTTTATAAACCTCTTCCTGGGCGATGAGTCCCCTTCCCGCCTTGGGAACAGGGCTTTAGCCTTTCCTTTCCCCAGCATGGGCTACCTTGGGAACTTTGAATTATTTAGGGTTCATCTTTTAAGGCCTTTGTTTCAGACCCATTTTGAAAGAAGCACTAAAAATGCTGAAGGCAGTACTCCATGTTGAAATCAGTAACTCTGGATAGTAATTAAAAACCATATTAAAAAAACCCACAGGATAATTATGAGCCATAAATGACAGTATAAACACATACTTCTTTCTCCTCCTAACTGATAAAAAAAATGAACCCTTTGAAATATTTGTGTAATTTTGTTGCTAGGCCCATAATGAAAATACTTAATAGGTTTGATAATAACAGGACAAAGGAGAAAGGTGGGAGCAGGAATCGCCACCAAGTCAGAAGCTTGAATTGAAGGTCAACTGGACAGAACTGGGAAGAGGAAATGAGAAAACATGCGACAGGCTCAACTTTAAATATTTACTCTCAATTCTTCATGAAGTTTCTATAGGAGAAACCATAATTACTAAGCAGAATAACATGTAGATATAACATAAAGGCAACTGCACAAAAAGGAGAAATGGGAGCACAACTACACAGGGGCAACACTTTTGTGTCTACCAAATCAAGTTAGTATAAATTTAAAACAAATTTTTATTTTTATTTTATGTGTATGAGTATATTGCCTGCATGTATGTAAGTACATCTGTGTTTTGCAATGCCCACAGAGGTCAGAAAAGGATGTTGGATTACCTGGAGTTATGGACGGTTGTTAGCCACCACGTGGGTGCTGGGAACTGAACCTGGGTCCTCTGCAAGAGTAGACGGTGCTCTTGACCGCTGAGCCATCTCTCCAGCCCCAAGTTAGTATAAATTTTATAGTCTTTCTTTCAAATTAAGATGTATGTTCTAGAGCAACCATTAAAAATGACTAAAAACAATGAAACTATTTCTGCCTTATAAAATATTTCCTTTATTTAAAAGTTGTAACATAGAAAGAAAAGGACAAAAAAAGACACTGCATATACAGAAAAGGTAACATGTCAAACATATACCCAACTATAGCAATAAGACCTTACATGTGCATGCATTAAACAACCCAATCAAAAGGCAGATTATCCAACTGGATTTCAACAAGAAACAAACAACAAAACCAACCATATGCTGTCTGTAGGAGACAGACTTTGCATTTAAAGAAAGGAAAAGACTCCAAATGCAAGGTCAGAACAGTTCTACCACCAGCAGCAATAGGAACACTGGAGGTTCTATCTTTGTTATAGATGAAGAAACCAGGTTACAGAGGGGAAACATGGCCTCTAACATCACAGTGGGAATATGCTCTGGCCCGAATGTGAGGCAGTATAACCTCAGAGGACTGAGGTGTAGCTCTTGTCTTTTGAAAACAATAAAGTGCAGTATTTTATGAAATGTTTATTTAAAGCCCATTTCATTTATATTTCTTTTCAAGGCTATTAATGGCAACCCCCCTTGATTTCCAAAGAATCATTTTAAAATTCTCCCTCTGGGTCTTTAGTCTTTTGAAATGGAAGCTACTCATTACTAATCTCTCATGGGCTCCTTGGCTCACATGGGGTCCAGGCTATGGAAAGAGGGGTGGAGTCTATAGAAAGAGGGGTGGGGAATTTTGAAAAAAAGAATTGGGGAGTTGTAGATAGAAAGAGTAGGGAGTTGTATAAAGAGGGCAGGGGTTGTGAAAAGAAAAGGCAGGCAGCATAGAAAAGGGGAATAGGGGCTAAAGAGAGAGTGTATGGTTGTAGAAAGAGGGGTGAAGGTAGAAAAAGGGGGTATGAAATGGATCTGGGAAACTATATCTATAAGAAACTACAGGTGAAGGCAGTGGAAGCCACCGCTGTTGGGAGTATCACTTCCACTGAGTTCTTGAAGTAGATTCCACTGTATACAGTATAGATGAAATCCTGAGAAGCAGAACTGAGCAATGTTCTGTGTTTTTGCTATCTTACCTGTATGCAACAGTAAGTAGAGAACATGAAAGAAAGGAAGAAAGAAAGAAAGAAAAAGAAAGAAAGAAAGAAAGAAAGAAAGAGATCACAGAAAGGGAGGAGACCAGAGCAGAGGAGTGGAGGGAAGAAGAGGGAACAAGTTCCATCAATGTGGGAGGTAAGATAAGAGCAGTAGGACCTCTGTTATACCATGCCGAGTACTGGGTGCCAACTTACCTCTATTCCGATTTCAAATCCTCCACCAAGCCCAGCTATCCCAATGGCTGAAGGTGCAGACCATTCTGATAAAAACAAAAACATTGCAACACTTAAAGTCTTTGCCATATGAATATGAAGAAAAATACTTTTTAAATTTTATTATTTTTATTTTATGTGTTTGAGTGTATTGCCTGCATGTATATGAGTGCACCTGTGTCGTGCAATGCCATGGAAGTCAGAGAAGTCTTCAGATTCCCCTGGAACTGGAGTTAAGGACAGTTCATAGCCGTGATGTGGGTGCTGGGAATAGAACCCAGGTCCTCTGCAAGAGCAGTCAGTGCTCTTAACCGCTGAGCCATCTCTCCAGCCCCGAGAAATATTTTTAATTAATTAAATTTTTATTTCATGTGTATGAGTGCTATGCCTGCTTATATGCAAGTGCATCCGTGTCATGCAATGCCTAAGTGCAGCAGAAGCCAGAAGAGGGGTGTCAGATCCCCTGGAATGGAGTTAGAGATGGCTGTTAGCTACCATGCTGGGAATCGAACCCAGATCTTCTTGCAAGAGTAGCCAGTGCTCTTAGTCGCTGAGCTATCCTCCAATGATCAATATTTTAAAAACTTAGTTACTAAGTCTTTGGTCACAATTTTATCATAGACTCAAGAGATTAGGAGGATTCAAGAGCTTGTCACAGTTACTCTCAGGGGTAACATAATACTAAGTTGCCACAATTGTAAACTGGTTGGCCCTCCTTATGCAAAGGGATTTCTTTATATTTGTAAACTAAGCACAATAATTCAATTTGCTTGGAGTTTTAGGATTGATGTGCACTTATTTTTTTCTGACATAGAAACAAATCTAGAAAATATATTTTAACTTGGTATATGTATTTTGGGGCATTTAAATGATATGTCTCCTATGTTGACCTTACTTTGTATCTAGAACTAACCTGACAAGCTTGGTGGAGTTTTGATTACAGGAAACAGTGTCTGGTAATTGCAAAACTGCTTTTCATTTCCTGTTGTAGGAAATGCCTGGCTTATAGGCCTCTCCTCTGGGATCAGGAACTTGCCTTGTCTTATTTGGATAGCCTGTCAGTTAGCCTCTGCAGGTACACAGCTGCTGTTCTGGAGGTTTTGAAACCAGTAGAAAGATCCATTGGGATTGATGGCAGGGATGGAGGCTGGGGGAGACAGACCCTTGCTTTTCAGCAATAAGTGTCTCTCAATGGATAGCAGGACTGGGCTGCTGGGCCTTCCTGCAGAGATGGTCCCCCTCTAACAGGGATTGTGCCTCTGTGTGTTTGGTGTCACTGCTGAGACTTCTGTCCATGAGCATTTGGGCAACGTCTGATAAGAAGAGAGTCATATTCTTCTATGTTTAAAGATTTGGCATTTTTATTATTTAAAATTTGTGACCATTTTAAAAAAATTAAATGAGGTGATCTGATCTACCTATTTTTTTGAACTTTCTAGTGAAGGGATTACAGATGGGAAGTCACTGGTGGAGATGCCATTGGAGTTTCCCTGTACCCCAATACTAAAAGCAATCTTGAACTATGAAACGTAGAGCCATGGCTGTGGGAAGAGAACCCTGCTGACTTTGGGGACACCCCGGCAGGAAACAATGACTCCAACACAGGGATAAAGGACATGTTTACCAAAACCTGCTTTTATTGTCTAAAAGGATAAATAAATGATTTATGTTAAAACAACTACCAGCAGAATAATGTGTTCCTTATATGAGAAAAAACACAGGTCAAACTGAATCAAAGGCACTCCAACTGGTTCTGACAGGCATCTAAGTTCTATTTATTATTTTTATTTTTTGTGTATGTGTGTATTGCCTGCATGTAGGTAAGGGCACCTGTGTCATGCAATGCCTGTGGAGGTCAGAAGAGACTGTCAGATCCCCTGGGACCGGAGTTACGGACAGTTGTTAGCTGCCATGTGGGTGCTGGGATTCAAACCCGGGTCTTCTGCAAGAACAACCAGTGTTCTTAACCACTGAGCCATCTCTCCAGCCCTGGCATCTAGGTTTTAAATACTACTATAAGCACTGGTTCTTGGGATTTGTAGCAAGTGCATTTTCAATTCATCCCTGGAAAATCAAGTAACAGATTGTTCTATGCATGAATCTGCTGTGTCCAGAAAGACACAGTATACTGTTCTATCTGTTCTATACATGAACCTGTTGGAATGAGAGGGCAAGTCTTCATGTGCTGCAATCTTCCAGAGAAACAAAGAAGTTTTCAGGTGGCCCCTGTCACAGTTAGTTCCAGTTATCAGCTTGAAATACCTGGGAAGAGGAAACCTCAACTGACAAATGTCCTCTACGCGATTGGCCTGTGGCCATGTCTGTGAGATATTTTCTTAACTGCAAATTGATATAGGAGGACCCAGCCCACTGTGGAGTTGCTGACTGAGTTCCCACTTTGGTGTCCTTAGATGATGGACTGTAACTCTTTCTTCCCCAAGTTGCTTTTGGCCATGGTGTTTATCACAGCAACAGGAAAGCAAACTAGGACAGTCCCTCTTCACATTGACTTTCACAAACAGAAGATGGCTGTCCCCAAAGCTGAGAAGTGAAAGCTCACATTTCACAAGAGAACCATGTGCACTATCACTAATGAGTCCCAGATGTCAGACATTGAGGGGCAAGATTTTGGAGCAATGCTGCTGGACTTTGATTTTGCTTAAGTGTGATTATTATTATTATTATTATTATTTTATTATTTTGGTCTTTTTGAGACGGGGTCTCCCTGTAGCCCCAGCTGTCCTGGAACTCACTATGTAGACCAGGCTGGCCTTGAACTCACAAAGATCCGCCTGCCTCTGCCTCCCAAGTGCTGGAATTACAGGCGTGCGCCACCACCCTCGGCCAAGTGTGATTATTTTTATTACTTTGTTCTTCCCTCTTGGAGTAAGAAGGTATTTATCTTGTTTTTGATTTTACAGGAAGCCATAGGTAAGAGAATTTGGATTGTAAAAAAAACTTTGGACTTTTAAAAGTGTTGGAATTTTCAAAGACTATGGGATTTTAAAAGTTGGATTGTGTTTTATATTGTGCTATTGTTAATAAGAAAATTTGGAGGCAAAGAAAAGAAAGGTTTTGGTTTAACAGTGATTTGTTTGTGTGTCAAGCTGACAAGGGGAAAAATGTCTTGGTTAGTTTTATTATCAACTTGACACACTGGGAAGAGGGAGCCTCAATTAAATAATTGCCTGGATTGGATTGACCTCTGGGCATGTCTATGGGGCATTTTATTTTTATTTAAATTTTTTAAAATTTATTTTTTTATGTGTATGAATGTTATGCCTGCATGTATGTAAGTGCACCCATATCATGCAGTGACCACAGAGGACAGAATTGAATTCCCTGGAACTAGAGTTACAGGTGGTTGTTAGCTACTATGTGGGTGCTGGAATTCAAACTTGAGTTTCTCTAACTTGAGAATCACTTTCTTGATTGATGATTGATATAGGATAAATTGATATAGGAATCCACTGTGAGGGGCACATACCTGGGCGGTATAAGAAAGCTAGCTGATCAAGCTAGGGGAAGCAAGCCAGTGAGCAGAGTTCCTCCATGGTCTCTGCTCTAGCTCTTGCCTCAAGTTCTTGGCTTCTATTGAAGATGGACTGTGAGCTGCAACCCAATAAACTCCTTTGTCCCCTAGTTGTTTTTGGTCATGGTGTTTATCACAGAAATGGGAAAACAAATGAGGACAGCCCCTTTTCACACTGACTTCTGCAAAGAAGAAAATGGCTGTCCCACAAGACTGAGGAGTAACAGCTTACATTTCACAAGAGAACTATGCGCACTATCATGTGCTTCTAGTAAGCGTTCCATGGATGGCATACAAAATATAATGCAGCATGGTAGATATACCTTGAATCCCATCTAGTGACTCAAGGCTGGCTCTCCTGCTTGCTCTCTGACACACACTGTGTCTGGAGGAGCTGTCTGGAGGAGCAGCCCATACGGCAGATTCACCCATCACATTCCCCATGAGAATATCCAAGACAGATGAAAACCAGAGGACTTAAGGTTTCTGCAAGCGTCAACTTACTTCCATCTGGAAGACGTGCCAGGACAATTCCACTGCCTCCCCTGGCTGTCACCAGAAACCCAGCTTTAATCACAGACAAAACTGCGAGGCCTTTTGCCTTTGCAATCACATGGGCTGCAAAGAAAGAAGCAATGACTGAAAGTTTGTGGCAGAACAGATTCTAGAGATACATAGCTGAACCTACCTGTTATTAACATGAAAGCTTGGACTTGACAACAAAAGTGACTTTTGCCACTTCAAAAGTTTTTAAACTCATGAACTACTGTACTGAAGAACTACCCTTTATACTGAAAACTGAATTCAATTCACAAAATAATGGTTTATTCATGGAGTTCATCACATAAAATGAGGTTTTTATAAGTGTATATATCCACTAAAGGTAGAGTCTCACCACTCTGTATTTTGTTTATACAATAGCATATTTTTCAAACTAGAAACCTAAAGACATCCTTAGAAAGCAGTTTGAGGCCAGGCACTGTGGTGTACACCTTTAATCCCAGAACACAGGAAGCTGACCAGATGTGAGTTGCAGGCTAGTCAGGGCTACATAGTGAGACTCTGTCTAAGAAAAATAAAAATAAAGAATTTAAACTGTCAGGAAAGTATTACCAGACATTATAGTTGGAAACATAGAAAAAGGTTTATAGATGCTCTAGAAATATGAAATTTCTAATTTCAACCTTTAAATTAGTAACAGACACATGAAAATAATACCAGAACATGGCAAAGTCAGTACAGAGATAAGTTGGGGAACCTTCTCCAACAAGAGGTATAGGAAAAGGGGCCTTCCTGAGTACTAGGCACTGAGGACACTATTCTCTTTTTTTCCCTTTTTATAATTGAATTTTTGCAAATTTTGTACACTATATTTTGATCATATTTAGATTCCCTCCCCTATATCTGCAATCCCCCTTACTAACTTCCCACCAAATTTCCTGTACTCTAATATAGAAATATACTAAGTCCATGGGGCTGGAGAGAGAGATGGCTCAGTGGTTAAGAGCACTGGCTGCTCTAGCAGAGGACCTGGGTTTGATTCCCAGCACCCACATGGCGGCTATGAACCATCCTTAACTCCAGTTCCAGGGGAATCCGACACCCTCTTCTGACCTCCACGGCATTGCATGACACGGGTGCACTCTCATACATCCAGGTAATACACTCATACACATAAAATAAAAACGATAAATAAAAAAAAAGAAATATACTAAGTCCTAAAGAGTCAGGTTTGTGATGACACTTTACTTTTAAAGATCATTTTTATTTTGTATATGTATGAGTGCATGAACATATGTGCACCACATGTGTGCAGTGCCCATGGAGGCCAGAAGAGGGCATTGGATCCCCCTAGAACCAGAGTCATAGTTGGTTGCAAGCACCATATGGGTGCTAGGAATCAAACTCACACTCGTCTGCAAGAACAACAAGTACTCTTAACCACTGAGCCATCTCTCCAGCCTGGCACTTTACTTTTGCATTTTAAGAGTCTGTGAATAGAGTGAAGGTTATAACTCATCTCATGTACAGTACAATATGTTTATTTTACAGCCATACGTTGGCAGCGTGCCCTCTATACCTCATGCTCTGGTCTCAATGCTTCTAAAGTTACTAATGCCTCAACTGCAAAACAGTAAGTATAATGGCATGCTTTTGAAAATGAACACACTCTGCATGCCAACTTTAAAAATAGACCATCTACTCAGACTCAGAGAAAATGAAGCATAGTACAGTAAGCCCGAAATAATTTTTGCCAACTACCTTTTGATTTACAACATAGATTCAGAGGATGCAGATCTACTTTCTAAATTAAGTTTCTCTTATATGTCAGCCCTGGACATTAGAGAGTGACAAACATAGCACGGGGTTTAGGAAGTGTTGTTTACCCCAAGTTCAGCATAGGACACTGGTACAGACAGCTGCTTTTCACCTCTGCTGCAGAGAAGGCTGCTACTGGGAGTTCAGGTTCTCTGTTTCAATTTTCTTTAAGTTCAAAAACAGTGCTTCTGAAATGTATATGTGCCTGCGGTTCACTGAGACCTTGTGGGACATGCGTACTCATGAGGTCTGAGCAGATTCCTCCAAGTTTTTGAGGAACATGTTAAAAACTAGTACTTCTGGCTTACTGCTCTGAGTGTGATTCAGCATGATGGAGTGGGATTCAGGGCCTGTGTTTTCATGACCAAGGGGATACTGATGCAAAGCTATGTTGGGAATAGATGCCATAGTTTTCTTAAAATACCACAGAGCCTGAGTATCTTATGTAGAAGGAATAAAAATCACAAGATTAAAATATATCTGTGAGCACTCATGTTGGACTGTCATGATATGAATAAACTTGCTTCATGAAGGATAGTATTGTATATTTACTCTGTTATCGTTTCAAGGCAAGATTTAAGTTTGATGAGCTACATTGCAGTGTGTGAACACAGGAATTAAAGGTGTTGTGCCAGTGCTTATTAGGTGTCATTTGGGCATAAAATAGCAGTGCCAGTTAGAAGAATTGGAAGCCAGTTCTGGAATTCATCAGAGTTATGGTACCAAAACCTCTTTGGTCCCTTTCACCTACATAAAACAGGGATTTTTCTGTTATTAGTAAATACAATTTCCTCTAATTTGTGAGAGAAATCTTAAAGTGCTTTAAAACATTTACATCATAATGAATAATCTGTGAGATTACTAGTGAGTTTCCAAGGTCTGCTTGCAAATTCCTCCAGAGGTGATGAAAAGAACATGAGAGCCTGAGGATAGCTCAGTGGAGCAGGAACCCAAGGGTTTAGGGTCCACTACTTCTAAGTGGAAGTGGAGGGAGGCAGAGCAAGGGAAGATTCCTCCATTGATTGGCTCTGCAGCTCTGCCTGAGAAAAGCTTCATCTCTGAGTTCCCAGAATAGGGTGGTCTAAACATTTCCTGGCATTTGTGGGGCACACAAAGAGAAGTGCTACGAAATGCAGAAAGCAGTGTGGAAAACAAGCAGGTTTAGAAATTCACCTACCAGGAATGATCTTATCAGGTCCATTTCTGGAAGTAATTTCTGTGAATTCTCTTAATATTTTGGCTGCCTTCTTTGCTTCTGACTTCAGATTGGAAGGTATAGGGTTATTCACTGAAAGATTGAAAAAATACTGCAGTGAAAAAAACTAAGTCCAGAATTTATTGCAGTTTCATTTTTCTCACACATTTAGAAGTCAAATGTTACCAACAAGAATGACTTCTAGCCTCCATTCACTGACTACTTGCTTAGGTTGTGTAGTGAAAAGACCTCCAAAGAAAAGTGACCTGTTTCTTTCTTCGCTAAGAGCTAGAAATAACCCTGAGTATGCCAGTACACTTGTCCTTGCCTGAGGCCAGAGATGCCAGAAGTATCTAAGCCAAGAATGTCTGGTTCTGCCATAGCCAAAGGCTGGGGATGACAGGAAGGAAGTCTTCTTCTTCTTTTTTTTTTTTTCCTTATTATCTTTTCCCTAAAGTACTACCTGTTCCCTGGAACCATATTGAAGACACAATTGGAACCTCGAGGGCCCTGGACACCTGGAACAGGAACTGGACTGACCAGTTCATCTTTCTCTCCTCTCCTTCATTCACTAAAGTCTTATTAATCAAGAGTGATGGGGTTCAGTGGAATCTTACTCCCGGGGCGCCCTCTTGCCGTATAGGGGCTCTGCTGTCTCTCTCCTAAGTTCCTGCTAAAAAAAAAAATACTGTTTTCTAAAATTCATTCTCTATGGTCCATGAATTTCATTCTTCAAATTTGTGAGACAAGAACCTGAAAGCCTCTGTCCTAAGGTGGCTTTGGTGGCCACTAAGTTTTCAGAACCTTAGTCTCTCGAGCTAAGCATAAGAGCCAAGAAAGTCTCTGTTGCTCTCAAAGACACCTCAGTATCCCCTTATCATTTCATCTCTTTTCCCTAAGTTGTGAAATTTCTCAGACAGCAAACCCCAAACCCTTCAAAAGTCTCATTAGTTAAGAAATCATGGGATTCTGGGATTTTAGGCAAAAGATGGCTGGCCCTGTCTCCTTACAAAGTATCTTTTGACCATAATTTAATCACCTTAGTGCTAATAAAAAGATTGAATTTGAGGGGGTGAAGAGATGGCTCAGTGGTTAAGAGCAGTGGCTACTCTTGAAGAGAACTCGGGTTCAGTTCCTAGTACCCACATGGCAGTTAACAGTCTTCCACAACTCTAGTTCTAGGGGATCCAAAGCCCTTTTCTGATTTCTGTGGGCATTGCATGACATGGGTACACAGATATACGTGAAGGTAATACACTCATACATACAAGATAAAAATAATAAATAAAAATATTAAAAAAGATTAAATTTGAGAATTAACAAAAGATAGTTTGCAACTGTCTATAATAGATCTAAAATTTGATACAGTTGGCTATTCTCACCAGAAGAGTCAACTGAAATGTTTGAACTGGCTGCCTACTGACTTTCCTACAAGTAAAATTCTGGCATGCCCAGGAATTGAATGGGTATTCCCAGAGTGCATGCCTGCTCCTGTACAGCATTTACAATCCTAGTGTAAAATTTGCTTCTTTGTCGTCACAGAATGCATGCAGCCCTTGAGCTCCTCAATATGTTGGGGAAGGTAGACCATGCTCTTGTCCCCGAATAAGCAAACAGAATAACCAAAAATGTCTAGAAGGCCAGGTGAGTCTAGTGGTTGAGGACTGATTGCTTGTGGTCACTAGGTGCTCAAGTGGAAAATGTTGATGACATCTGTGCCATCATCTCACCTGGTGGTTTGCAGAACAGCAGGTGGAAGTACACTAAAGACACCTGCATTAGACAGAAGGAATGACTGAGCAGCATAGAAAAAGAGCCTTTTATTCAGTACAGATCCTTCCGATAAAATACTGATGTACTGTTAGCTGGTGTGCTTGAAATACATAATTTATTTTAAAAGTAGAAACTGAAATAAGACCCTGACAGGGTCTTGCTTTGTTTTCTTAAGATATCAATTTGGTTCTTCGTGGCCCAACACAAGAGCATTAGCAAGACTGAAACCATAGAAAAGTCTGTCCCACAAACCGTCAATGGTACTTTTGAGCAGAGGGGTATATTTCTAGGTTATGCAAGCAAAATTAAATGCATATGAAGTGAAAAGTATGAATTTTCAAACAGCATTAGTATATGTGGGCATTCTGCATTTTTTTTACTCAATTTCATTTCAGAATTGTTAAATACTGACTCTCAGTGTATATAGGCTTTGCGACAGTCACAGAATGAAATTTACCTTCATGCAGGTGATGCTTGTAACACAGTCCCACCTCTTTTAAACACTTCAGTAGGCCCTTTGCAGTCAGCCCAGCAGTACCCATCTGATTTGTTACTCTATATTATTTTTTTCCGTGTCAGAATTTCATGTGAGAAGCATTTACCCTTTACAGGCTACCTTATTTCACACACATTAAGTTCATGGGAGTAAGATCAGAAGTCCACTGTTTAAAGTCCCCTTTTTTTTTTTTTTTTTTTTTTTTTTTTTCCTGCCTGGCTATATTCTCATGTGTGGGAATATCACAATTTATTCTTCCTTTTTTTTCTCCTCAAACTAGGTTGCTTCCAGTTTGAGGCTGTTCCAAACAAAACCGTAAATATTCCCATGATAGTCTTCTGTGCATAACTGTTTTGTTTCTTTTGGATATATATCAAGGATAAGAATTGCTAGCTTATAATAGTAAATGCTTGTTTAATTATAGAGCTATCTGAAGTGATTGCTATTTTATACTTCCACCAGAAATTCGAGAGGTCTAGCTACTTCAGCTCCTCACTAAGTGCACGGAATAGACAATCCTTTAAATGTCATTTGAGTGGCATTTCAATGTGGTTTTCCCAAATGCCTAGCAATATTGAAAACTTTTTTATCCTCATTTCTATTTTTTTTTACAATACATATTTTAACTGAATTTTTTTGCATTTCATATAATAGATCTTAATCATAGTTAGACCCCCACCAACTGCACCCTCTACATAGCACCCCCTACCAGATTTTATGCATTCTGTCACATATGTTAAGGCTTATCGTGCCAAGTTTGTGTCCTTGATGTCCCTTGGTGTGAGTTCATCCACTGGAGCCTGGTCAGCCTACTGCCAGCAAAGCTTTGGATGATTGACACAGAAAGCCACACTGGACAATGTAGAGGACACAAGACACAAAGTGCATGTCCCTGGATAGGACTTTTATATTATACCTCTACCACCTCAGGGACCATTGTGGAAGAGGGGTGAAAAGACTGTAAGAGCCAGGGGTGGTGGATGGCCTCATTTCTATTTCTTATGCAGTTTGTTCAAATCTTTTGTCCATTTAAAAATGTTCATTGTTTCATTGTTTATATAAAATATATTTACATACCATGGATATCTCTCGTGTATATAAATATGTATTTGTAGATATACACACACATACAAATTTTTAATATTTTTCCAAGTCTGTGGTTCATCTGGTCATTTTCTCAATGGTGTCTTTTCAATTAGAGGCATTATTTCTCAAAATATATTTAAGCTGGGCATGGTGGTGTACGCCTTTAGTCCCAGCACCTGGGAGGCAGAGGCAGGTGGATCTCTATGAGTTCAAGGCCAGCCTGGTCTACATAGCAAGGTCCAAGCTAGCTGTGGCTACAGGGAGACCCTGTCTCAAAAAGACAAAAACCAACCAACCAAACAACAAAAACCCAAACAACAACAAAAAAATTAATCAAAGTAAAAAGTATCACCTATGAACTTACTAGCAGAGATAGGGAACACATAGCTGAATCAAAACCAGATCAGAAAAATCAGACCCCTGAACTTAGACCAATAAAAGGTGTAACAACCATACCTGGGTAACATAAAAACAGGGCACCTAATACCATGTGTGATGGAGCAGAACCATCTACTTATCATCTGGCCTTCTGGTGAATGTGTCGCAGGATCGACAGGCCCAAATCTCCTTACTATCCTCAGGGTTTCAGCTCAGCATAACCACATATATGGGGATTCTAATCAGGCTTCCTTGTGAGCAGCTTCCCACTTGGGCCGGTCATCTGGATCCTGCACCTTGAGGACTTGCCTTGAACTGATTCCTGCCTTGAGCCTGCTAGGCTCTGTGCATTTCTAGCAGCTCTTCAGCTGGACTGGTTAATGTACTGGTTATTTTTAACTATCAACTTGAAACAACCTAGAATCACTTGGGAAGAGAGTCTTGATGAAGAATTAATCTAGATCAGGTTGGCCTGTGGGCATGTCTGTGGGGGACTGTCTGATGAAGCAAGTCCCAGCCTATTATGGGTGGCAGCATTCCCTAGGCAGGGACTCTTAAAATAGTGTGAGAGAGGAGAAACTAGCTAACAGCAAGCAAGGTTGTATGCGTTTGTTTCTCTCTGCTCTTGATTGCAGATATGATGTGACCAGCTGCTTCAAGCTCCTGCCACTGTGACTTTGTTACAATGGATTATAACTTGGAAACATGAACTAAAATATACCCTTTTCACCCCCAAGTTGCTTTTTTGTCAGAGTATTTTATCACAGCATAGAAATGAAACTGGAAAAGTTAATAGCTTACCTAATCGCTAAGTGACTCTCTGCATCTGTATCAGCTCTGCCTTCAGCAAAGCCTCTTTGAACTTGCAGCCTCTTCAGATATTTTGTAGTCATTCTTAACATATGAATATATGTGCATATTTAATGTGTGAAGTGTGATCTTACAGTTAATATTAGTAATTAAAATGGGAATTAAAGAGGCTGTGATTGCCAACAGGCTAGCAACTGAAATCACAATTACTTGGTAAATTGCAGCCAAGGAAACATATAGTTTTTATTTTATCATTATTCATTAAATCCTGACATTGTGGAATGACAGAAGCATGTGTGTTTCTGACATAATACACTCCTAATACCATGTTATGGTTCTGGTTTATGTCTCTGAAGGCCTGCAGAGATGGATGAGTGGTTCTAAAGAACCTTCTGGCTTGTTTTGGTTTGTGTACAGGCAGCCTTTGGAAAGAAGTCCAATCAGAAAGGATCTGGTCCTTTGCCCAACAGCATAAGGTTCATAATGGGCCCTCGCCCACCTGGCCTCATTTGTCAGTTGTTCCTGCCTTGGAAGTCCATCCTACCAGCATACACACAATGTATGACCTTTAGCCAGACTGAGACCTCTGTAGATCCCAAGGCTTTCTTCATTGATTCCTCTGATCTAGTATGAACTCTGAAAATTCCAGCTGCCTTCACCTTTCCCTTCTACAGGACCATGTGCTTGTGCACTTCCCCTCACTAGTTTGGAGAGTGCCTCTCGACAGCAAAGTAAACAGGTGAAATTCAGGGGTTCTTCCTTCATGGATCTGAGATGACGCTCAGGTATAGAAATAGCCTTTAGCTTTCTTGGTCTTAGTTATGCTTCAAGGTAACACACTAAAGATGAAAAATGTTTATTTGGTATTTCACAAGTGACCAAGGGAAAAAAAAATATGTAATGTTTCAGTTTTCTAGATTTCTAATTTCTTTCCTTTTTTTTTTTTTGGTCTTTGAGTTTTGTTATCTGGGGGAAGATGAGCAAGTTCCACATGAACTCACCTGGCTAGGGCTAGGATCATCATGGAAGTGAGCACTGTTAGCTGGAGGAAGTGGGCAGGGCTCCAAGTGGTCCTGAGGCAGCAGAGGCAGGCATTCTTTTTGGAAGTATTTTAAACACAATCTTTCCTCTGGCAACACACAGAATCCATACTGCGTATTCTGATTATTCTGTACCCTCACAATGGATAGCCCCCTTTTTTTCTTTAGACACAGGTTTCCACCTGTATTTTTTTTTTTTGGTCTTTTTGAGACAGGGTCTCCCTGTAGCCCCAGCTGACCTTGAACTCGCTATGTAACCAGGCTGGCCTCGAACTCACAGAGATCCGCCCGCCTCTGCCTCCCAAGTGCTGGGATTAAAGGCGTGCACCCTACACCCAGCTCTAAATTTCTAATTTTTAACTGTATTTGTACAATTCATAGATTTTGAAACTCATTTAGAGAGTACACGTTCTGGTGGGATCTAGCTTCTTTTTCATTTTGATTACTAAAAAGGAGAGGGTTTGAGCTAGGGTATGTAGTCAGCAAGACAAAACTTAACCAAAAAAAAATGGCTTGGTACTAATTAGTCTGTTTATAATGTAAATACCTTGACTGTGATTTGTATCAAGACTGGGTAATGTATTTGTACCTGACTTTTTGCTAGTATATAAGTCAAGGACATATAACCTTACAAATTTTCATGAAACGACTGAGGAACATGTACAGGATTTGTCTTGTTCATTGTGGAGTTGGGACAGTTCCTTATTTATCCATGTGTGCAGTTCTCCATCACAGCATGGAATCACCCAGGGAAGGCAGCCACTCAGAGACAATAATGTATCATTTCTATGCCAGGCAGTTGAGAAGTGGTGTGCTTCCTTACTATATGTCCCAACTGCTTGCTAGAAGGAGAGAACTTTGATGGCAGAGCTGGAGGAAGGAGGGACAGAAAGCCTGAAACACCATGTCAGAAAATGCCTGACTCTTTTTGTTTGTTTTGAGACAAGGTCTCCCTGTAGTCCTAGGTGGCCTGGAACTTGCTATGTAGACCAGGATGGCCTGGATATCATAGAGCTCCTCCTGCCTCTACTTCCTGAATGCTGGGAATAACACTCAGCTAGTGCCTGAGTCTTAACAGTCACATTTAACTCCTATAAGGGAAAGTGACTCTTGTTGCATTAAACTGGACACCTGAGGACTTACCTGTCATGCAGCTAAATATACCCAAATATGTTTAAACCTATCTGATCTCCTCATGGTATTTGCTAAAGAAAGATGGGGATGGGTAGTATTTTAATTTTCTACCTTATAACTACCTGCGTTCTAGTTACTTGGGAGGTAGGATAGGTGGATAAATATCAAATATCCTACATATTACACTAGTGTTTTATACATAAGTATCTTTGGTTACATAGCATTCACAATATACTGTTTACAAATGCTTTTATAAAAAAGCAGAACTATAGTTTAAAAGCTCAGATTGATTTAAAAATGTGTTACCTTTGTGTACTAGGGTCTTCCTTGTAGCACACAGACCTTAAACACTGTAATTTTGCATGTTAAGTCCACACTTCCTCTTTCAGATTCTAGTTCCATCTCCTCTTCCTTTGCTCCTAAAGAGCAGGCAGAGTCCAGTTCCATACAGAGAGTAGAAGTTTGATATAAGAATTATTAACTACTGCAAAAGATATAAGGAAACTGTGGTTGTCTGAGGCAAAACAAGCTTGGACCACATAAACACCCCATTGGACAGTATGGCGCTCAGCCCCATGGGCAGGCTACAAGGCTCTTCAGCAAGGCAGCCAGATACCAGATGGAAGTGCTTAGCAATGCAGAGCCTATGGGGAGGTAGAAGGGGAGCTACAGAAGAGAATCTGTTTAAGGGTGGAGGGACCTTATTAAGGGCCTGGCTGTTGGGATCCCTATACCCTGCCTCTCATGGGGCCTTCCGCAACCCTATGCTGAGTTACCTCATAGTAAGAAGGGAGTTCCTTGTTTACTTCAGGGGTGTTGCCAGGTACTTTGAGGTAAGGCTATGAGCAAGTGAGTAACTGGCCCAGCAGGACTGGCAAGCTAACCCAGACCAGACCCAGCCACCTGCTCTCTACCAGAAGAGCAATCTGTATAAAAAGCCATTTTCAGGAGAATGATACTAGAGGTCAGCAGTGATGTTGATATTTGCTTTCTGCTCCACGAGGAACACAGCTGAACCTCCCTCAAGGCAGGGCCACACTCCCTTTTCTCCAGTGGACTCTGCTGCAGGGAAGCATTCATGTTATGCCTTGGTTTTCACTTAACTAGAAAGAAACTTGAGGGAGCTTATTTTCTCTTCTGTTAAAGAAGTGTCAGTATAATAAGGCTAAATTTTGCCATCTGGCCTGTGAAGTCTGATGTTAACACCACTGGCCCTTTACTGAAAGCAAGAGCAGCCTCTGACTAGCAGACCCCAAGACCAGCTGAATGCTACCTCCTATGGAACACTGTTTTCACAAGGGCTGATATCATCTCCCATGCTTGGAATGGGGTCTCAGCAGCTGCCTGGCATCCTGTTACCTTGGAGGATTCCCCTTCCTCCTGGGCTGAGCTTCTGCCTGGCTTCAAACAAAAAGGTTACCTGGAAAGAACAACCCTTACCTCTAGCTTACATGGCTAGGGGACACTTTGTGGGTGTTAGTAGCTTCCCAGGCCTAATGCTGATGGCTGAGTATGACAGGCCCTACTAAGCTATCCTCCAGTCCCTAGTTCCCCTCTTTTGCACTGGAACCTTAGGTTCCCTCAGACACTGCTCCTAGCACTGTGGTTTACACTCTGTATATTTGGTGCATTCCTCTATTCTGTTCCCAACGTTTCCCAAAATTCTAGCCTCACAATCTGAACTTTAGTATCTACAGCAGAAGACCTGACTCCCCTACCCCTTGCTCTGGTTTGATCTCTGATGATGTGATAATGTACTCTTACTATAAGCAACTTAGGGGAAGGAAAAGTTAATTTGGCTTAACTTCCAGATCACAGTCCATTGAGGGAAGTCAGGACAGGAACATGAAGCAGAAACTATGGGGAAAGAGTGACTGCTTGTTGTCTGTCTGTCTTTGTGTGCAGGCTCATGCTTAGCTGGCTTTCTTATACAGCTTAGGAACATCTGCCTAGAGATGGTACTGCCCATAGTGGGCTGGGTCCTCCTATATCAATTAACAATCAAGATAATCCCCACAAACATGCCTAGAGGCCAGTCTGATATAGACAATTCGTCATTTTAGGTTGCCTCTTCTGGGTGATTATCCTAGGTTGTGCCAAGTTGATGATAAAAACTAACCAGTACACTCCTGCTACTTACCTGTTGTGCTGGATAGCTTTAGTGTCAACTTGACACACCTGGGTTGAGGGAGCCTCAGTTGGGGGATTGCCTCTATTGGACTGGGCTGTGGCCATGTCTGAGGGGCATCTTCTTGATGAGTGATGTAGGAGGGCCCAGCCCACTGTGGGCGGTGCCACCCCTGGGCAGGTGGGCCAGTGTTGCATAAGAAAGCAGGCTGAGCAGGGGCCAGGGGAGCAAGCCAGTAAGCAGCATTCCTCCATGGCCTGTGTTCCAGCTCCTGCTTCCAGGTTCCTGCCCTGAGTTCCTACCTTGGGCTCCCTGATGAACTGCAACCTGGGACATGTAGGCTGAATAAACCCTTTCCTCCCCAAGTTGGTAGTGGTCAGAGTGTTTTGTCACAGCAATGAAGAAACAACCAGGACACCTATTCACATATTCTTATAGTCTGATTGCATCTCAACTCCTCCCTTGCTGCCATGCTGTCCCAGAGCACATCATCACCTGGTCTATTTTGTAGCTTCTTACTTGCCTGTTCCTAATATTGAACCCATTTGGCTATTTCTACAGAGAGGATTCACCTAAATGATACTTCAGAAAATGATTCTGTTGCTTAGTCTCTCATCATATTGTCAGATATTGAGTCTACATCATAGCCTGTTCTATGTGCTGTGTGTACATGCACGTTGTGTATGTGTGTAGTATGTGTGCATGTACCAAGCATGCATCTACATGTGGTGTACATGTGCACCTGTATATATAGGCTAAGTGTTCATGTATGCTATGTGGGTCTATGTAGTATATGTGCTATGTGTGTGTGCATGTGTTATATGTACACATGTTAATGAAAAAATTATTTATTTCTATTTTATGTGTATGAGTGTCATGCCTACATGTGTGTAAGTGCACCTGTGTTGTGCAGTGCCCTCAGAGGACAGAAGAGGGTGTTGGATCCCTTGGAACTGGAGTTACAGTCAGTTGTTAGCTGTCATGTGGGTGCTGGGATTTGAACGTGGGTCTTCTACAAGAACAGTCAGTGCTCTTAACTGCAGAGCCATCTCTCCAGCCTGATATGTTACTAATTATACTATTTCCAACCCATACAGTGATGTCTGACTGTATCAAATGCTCACTAAATATTTGTTAAACGAATAACTACTTGTGTGACTTTTTCAAAATCCTATGAGGATTCAGTGAAGATTCATCTACATAGGAAATCCAATGGATTTAGAAAACAACATACTGAGGAATAACAAGGTCTCCTAGCCTCTTAGACTCTAACACATTCCCTAGACCTTAAGGAGAGCCAGACAGTGGTGAGGAATAGCTGGTGTTGTGGTACCTAAGCAGCCCTTGCCCAGGACAAGAAGCATAGCAGCATACAAGAAAGCCACAGGGGATCTGATTGCTTGACCCACAGAAAGACCCAGCAAAGATCTCCAGATGTGCTTAGGAGATGGGTTGTAGGGCACTAGCACGTCCCACAAGTGTCCTCTAAGCCCTGGAGAGTTGAGTAGTAGTAAAACATTTGTAGAAGGGTGTCACCACTGTTGTGAAAGAGCTGGACTGTCAGACCCTTAGGAAGGACACAGGACTAATAATAATGATAGCACAAGCCCATCTGCACACACCATGAGGGAAAAGATGCCCATGTGAACCTAAAATACATGTGCCTCACCTTCTCTATCTAACGTGCAGTCTTTGCAGGCTAGAACTGTGCTTCTCTCTCATCATCATCTTGTCCTGAATGTTTGTTCACTATCTAGACGCCTAATAGAGTTTGCTGATTTGGATCTATTAGTGGCATAGAAATGTGTTCTTTTTGCTGAATACCTACTCTAATGTATTTAGGAAGCAGCATGATGTATTTGCTTCCCCTGATGCTGTGGCTCTGGGACCTTGGGAGAGCATATAACCAAGTCTGTGATTCTAGGACAGTCTACTCCTGGGCCACAGTAGAGCTTCTAGTTAACACTGGTCTAAGCCTGCATCGGACCAGACACTTGTGTGGGTGCTGCTGGGACACAGTGATACTTCCATGTGTATCTCAGCCAGGATTTGTCTCCATAGGACAGCCTGAACACACTGGGCAGAGGAATATTAGACAGAAGTAGAAGCAGTAGCTAGGTGTTTCAAAGACCATATTCAACTCAAGAGTACTCCTGGACTTTCAATTAAATGAAGTGGAAAAACTTCTTTTGTGTTAAAACCAATTTAGACCAGATATTCTGACATGAGCAACTACAACAGAATAAACAACACACACACACATTGTCCACAAAGACTTTCTACTTTGACCTCTCTCGAGTCATACACATACATTCCACATCAACTGAATGCTATGTAAAAATAAACATCCTGCCCAGGGGAAAGTCATGGGCAGAGGGTTTCTGGGCTCTTAAGTGCCATGAAGCCTTCAAGTCATAGGTTGTCTACTCTGGATGGGCTACTTACTGACAAGTGTGGTTTAGATATAGGTCCTACTTCCTGTCCTCAGCTTCAAATTCTGGAGCACTCACTTGTCCTCTGTTTTGCTATAAGGACCACCACAGACCATGGATATAGGTATCATATTCAATGACTCTATTGAGTGACTACGATGCCTCTTCAACATCACATTACAGCATCTGAACACTCATAAAGGCCTTAAACTGCTAAATTCCAAAGCCAGCAAACTACTCCTAAATATTTAAGGTCATTTCCCCCCCGTAAGGGTGACTGTTAAGCTTCAAGCCCAGAAAGTCTTAGATGTAAAGTGTTCTTTCAAAAGGAATTAAAATATTTGATATTTTCCATATTTTAAAAATGTTATACTATTAAGATATTAAGAAGAGTTTATAAATCTTGGGAAGAAAAATTTTGTGTTGGAGTGTCAATGAGCTGAAGATTTGAAAATAGTTTTATATATTGACGATTCATCAATAACTCACACTAGGGCCACCGGGGTCAAACAATGGTATTTGAGTCCTATTCTGAATAAATTTCCACTGAAGTGAGAAAGTCAACCACTGCTTCCAATCTGGAACCAGGGTCAGGAGCAAAGGCCTAGAGATCAAAGTCCCCCCCCCCACTTCAATCGGAGTTCTAGATCACAAACTGCTTCCTTCGATATCCATCCCTCAACAAACTTTCTTCAATAAACACTAAATTATAAAAGGGGTACCTATGGGAAAATCATGCCTAGAAATGGCTTTCTAATTTCCATTAATTATGCATTAATCAATTTTTTAAGATTTTACTTTAAATGAAATGGAGGTTTATTTGCTAAACTGATAAAACCCCAGTAGAAATCAAAGAAACTAGAACTACAGCTAAGGTTATACAGTATTTAGAACAAGTTGACCAAAATAAAAGAAACTTTATACAATCTCTCAAGAGGCTCTGAAATGTTGCCTTGCTTGCTGAGTACAACTTGAAAGACTGCTGCTGATATCGTCTACCTTGTGTCTAGATTACTGTTATCTTTCTGGGGCCCGAGTTTAACTACTTCATTTGTCTAAAGGAGACCAAGCTTGTCAAAATTGGTAGTCAGAATCCATATTTCTAGTCAGGCCATTAACTCCCTTAAACCAAGTTTACAGTCAAATTAACCATGTGAATGCCAATCTGCCTATCTCCTTATTCCTCTGATGTGTGGTTGTGGATAGGGACAAATTACTGGGAGCAATGGGCAGCAAAATCCTTGACTTGCACCTCTTTCCCAGAGAAATTCAGGGAGATGTTGGCTTAGGACAGGACCACAGATGCACTCTCATCTAATTATATCACTTAGAAATCTTCCTAGAGCTGGGTATGGCGGCAACTGCCTTTGATCCCAGCACTTGGGAGCATTCGAGGCCAGCCTGGTCTACATAGCGAGTTCCAGGCCAGCCGGGGCTACAGGGAGACCCTGTCTCAAAAAGACAAAAAGAAAAAAAAAAAAAGAAATCTTCCCTAGAAGCTGGGCATGGTTGGTGGCTTATGCCCTTAGTTGCAGAATTCGGGAGGCAGAGACAGGTGGATCTTTATGAGATCCAGGCCAGCTACAGGGGCACCCTACCTCAAAAAAACAAAGCAAAAACAACAAAAAATCTTCCCAGAGGGGGGGGAAATCCAATGTGTTTAGTCAGGCCTTAAAACGCAAAAATTCAGTCTTTTCATGATACCATCTGCAAATGAGTGCTAGGTATAAGGTTGTGACGCTATAAGTAGTCACAAAGTAAATATTTGCCTTTGACAACTGTCAATGTCTTTTTATTTTGAAACACCAAATACTTATTTCTAAATAGGGAGAAATCTGAGAATAAAAATGTCCTAAACAGGACAAATGTACCAGAGTTAAAAACACTTAATGGTGAAGATGATGATGAGAAGCATTGACTCACAGATATTGAATATTAGTGAGCCAGTAACCAATTCTCCTTAATTTAAATGTAATAAACAGGATGGAAGTTATCACTTACTCTAATTTCCAACATAGTAATTTGCAAACAATCAGACGCTGCTATGGTATTTCAATAACAGACCATGCCAGAGAGTAAAATAGCACCTTAAACCAGAGGCCTGTTATCCCCTAAGCTGTGTGTGCAGGTTTTCTAACTCATCATTAATCCAAACATTTCCTCACATCTCAGGGAAATACCGGGCAAGTAGTAATTCAGAACCTGCTCTTTTGGTAAACAGGGCAGAGCATGGCTTCTGCCCCAGAGCAGGACATTCCTGAGGGCGGAGGTGGCTCCTTCTCTTTCCTAACCTTAGCAGGTCAGTGAAATGAAGATGGCACATTTTCAGCAGTAGAGAAATCCTGTTTCTATTGCTATCAACAAATTCAGAGCAGTCTCACACTAAAAAGGAACGTCTCTGCACAACATCCAGAGGCGGGGCACTCAGCCTACTCTCCCCACAGTCCCCTTCGGAACCTTAGTCTTTTCCTAGCGCGCGGTCGCGGGGCTAAGTGATCCAGTGTAGAAAGTCTGGCACTCTTCTCCAGGGAAAACCCTGGCCCAGGAGTGCCCCACCCCCGGGTAACATCCTTTCCGGAGATCCCCTCCCCTGGAGAGCCCCACACACATCCCAGACTTTGCAGCAAAGGCGCGGCTCCAGCCAAGGTTGCCATTTCGAAAAAAAAAAAAAAAGAGCCGGATGATAGTAAAATACTAGGTATTAGAAAAATAAGAAAATAAAAGTCAATCTTCAAAATTGGAAACGTGTGAGAAGCTTTTCTGAATGAACTGAAATGACTGTGTCTAAACTTCAATTAAAACCTTTGTGACCCAGAATGTGGAAACTGCTAATCTTGAGTTCTGACGATCTGCCGAGGATCCAAGCAATGGGAACCCGGTGAATGCAACAGCCAAACCCAGCTACTACGTCCTCTCTCAGCTCCTCTTCTGCAAAGCCTTTGCAAGAGGAGGGGTGGCCGCGGTACGACGCGCCCCAGCCGCCAAACCCGTACTCACTGATGCCCGCCGCTCAGCTCCCCGCCGGAGCTCCGCACACCTGCCCGGGAAGAGGAAGGCGCCCCCCACTCGGCCCGCCTCCTCGGCCGGACCCGCCCAGCGGCGCACACCTGACTCAGGTGAGAGGACAGGTGTCAGCCCTGCCTTGGGTGGTGCAACCCCCTGTCCTCTACCCTTGTTTAGGACATTGCACAATGGCGCCCACCCTCCTCATTCCCTTGGAGCCTTCTAAATCATCCCTCTTTTTAAACACGGAGCACTCACTGCTGGGCAGTGGGACGGCCGAGGGGAGGGAATTAAGAGGGGTAGGCAGACCAGAAGGGCCGGAGCAGGAGCCGAGGCGCGCAGTCCAGAGGTCTGTCTGCCTGCCGTCGCCTAGAACTCACTGGCCCTGACCCGCCCTCCATATCGCCTGACCACCCGGACTCGCCCTGTTGAGGCTCTCGGCTTGCACGCCCACCTCACCTACTACCTGTTCCCCTCCCTACACCCCGCCCGCACCCAGGTGAGTCGGACGGCAAGGGTGATTGCACCTCTGGACAGCGCAGGGCCGAGAGCGAAAGCGCGGCCTCGCCCTCCAGGGAACCGGGTGGCCCCGCCCCTGCCCCGCCCTCGCGCTCCGCCCCCGGGGCGGTGGCCCCGCCCCTCACTCTCGCGGGCCCGCAGGCAACTGGCGACCCCGCCTCCAGCAGCGCGAAGACGCAGGGCGGCTGACTGCGCAGGTTTACCCGCGTGATGGTGGCGGTACGCACGCTCCACCTGCCTACGCGGTCACTGGGCGCCCGGTCCGCACCGGAAGATGGCTGAGCATGGGACTAAGTCGGTGTTCTTCGTGTGTCTGGGTAAGGGTGCGCCGACTTAACACAGCCTTTCTCCTAGGAACCTTGCATGCGCTCTGTGTTGAGCTTTTGAAGAACACTGTGCGGAGGGAAGCAGGGGCGGAAGCCGAGGATGGGCAGGCGCCTAGGAACAGTCACTTGCCTGGCTCATCTTCCGGTACTACGTGAACCTAAACCATAATTTGTCTCAAATTATGTCCCTGCTCACCTTACTGTCCTTCCCAAGCCCATGTCACCCTCTTACCTGCTCTTCCTTCACAAACATGTCCTCCCTCCTGTCCCTGTCCCAAGCCTGTGGCTCCTCTCTCCTACCCCTCCTCTCGTCTGTGTCATCCCTTAACCGCTGTGTTGCTTTTCTCACCTCGGTGACAGAATATCTAATCAGAAAACTTAAGGGTTTTTTATTCAGTTTCAGAGGGTTAGTCCATGGTTGCATGGCTCTTTTGATTCTGGGCATATGCATCTGAGCATCAAGGTCATCAGAGTGGCCAGAGCATGAGGCAGAGACTGCTCCATGTGAACAGTACGTGTAGAAAAGGGGACAAGTAGGAAGGGCCAAGGCAAGCCTTAGCTCCAAGGACAGGCCCCCAGTGGTGCACTTTCTTCAGGTAGGCACCACGTCTTGCTTTTCATTATCTCCCAGGTGTGGCATCATATTGTAACTCTATTAATGGACTAAACCATTGGGGGTCAGAGCCCCTATGATCTAATACTCTCTGGATATGCCGTCACCAACACAACTAGAGTTGTACTTTGATAATCTAGACATCTCAGTCCAGTCAAGCTAACAGGATAAATCATCATCCCTGCCCTTCCCCCTTGTCCTCCCAGCCTCACTTGCCCTTCTTCCAAACCTAGGACCCCTCTCACCTGCCTGTGGGTCTGTGAGTAAAAAGCTCCCCTCATAATCTGGCTAAAAAAGCTATTATGTTTGAAATGCAAAAGTTGTATTCTTTCTGAATCTTTCTGGACTCTTTCAAGATTGAAGTGTATGGAAGCATCAGGGGTTTGTCAGTGGTAGGGCTACTGGTTAAGAAAAGCTTATTTTAGCAAGATTATGAGGGGACCATTTTGCTCTGTAAGCTGGAGAACTGAGGAAGGCAGCTGTAATCTCAGCTCCAGCCACTGTGTCTGGGGACGAGAAAGAGAATCAAGATGGTGTTTAAGTTTCCAGCACTTGTAAAAGGTAAAACCTGAGGCTCTGTGTTTTACTGATGTCTGGCCATTGGGCTCCACTTTTTATGCCTGTGTGTTTGTGTGTGTGTGTATAGTTGTTGGTATCAGAGGCCTGACCTAAGGTCCTGCACATGCTAGATAAACACCCTAGTACCAAGCCAAGTTGCTAACACTGAGAGTTCCCTGCTGTTTATCTTGTACATTGCGTGACTTTTCTCATGTGTGGTGGTTTGAATGAGAGAGAATGTCCCCCATAGGCTCCAAGTATTTGAACACTTGGTCCCTATTTGGTGGCACTGTTTGGGGAGGGTCATGGAACCTTTAGGAGACATGGCCATGCTGGAGGAGGCAAGTCACTGGCATCAGGCTTTGAGAGTCATGCCCACTTCTGGTCTAGTTCCCCACTTTCTGTGTGTGCTTGAAGATGTGAGCGCTTAACTGTCTGCTCCAGCTGCCTCCTGCCATGCCTGCCCCACTGTGATGGACTCTTATCCCTCTGGAACTGTAAACCCAATGAACTCTTCCTTCTATGAGTTGCCTTGGTCATGGTGTTTTATCACAGCAACAGAAAACTAACACAGAGGGCATTCAAAGTTATTTTTTCTTGTCTTAGCCTCCATGATTTATTGACTTTTTTATTACTATAGAAAACCATAGTTTATAGGAAGAAGCCAGGTGCTGTCTTGTAGATGTAGAGAGATGCACAGTGACCAGAGCATCTGTGTGTTTCATCACATGTTGGAATGTGGCATTTCTAAGCCAGGAGAATCTAACCTCTCTCAAAAAGTTTCTCCTTCCCTTGTTTAATTTTTTTCCTAATGTCGAGACTCATGTGATACCCCAAAATATGATGTTTTATCTTGATATGTACTTTGAACAAATCTTTCTGACCTCTTGCCTTCCTATCTCATACCACCTGAAGTAAAGCAGAATTCCTCTAAGAGAGAACATAGAAACTAGGATTCCTCTAGTTTCTTTTGAGAAGCCTTAAACCTAGAAAGGTCATTCTGCCTTAAAGACCTTGTTCCAGAGCCCACCTCACACCCAGGAGGAAAGAGTGCTACACAGACAGGCCTGCCTGGACTCTCCCAAATCTCTCTGCATATGTTGTCATCAGGAAGAGGCCCTTTGTTCAGTGACAGTTATGCACAAGTGTCCATTCTTCTCAAAATTAATTATAAACTATATATGCTAACTTAAAAAAAATACATAAAGCTGGACAGTTTTCCCTGACTGTTAGGGTCTTCATTCTAAAGGTTCCCATGTCAAGTAAAACTGAGTAAATAAATCTGTTTTTCTTTTTCTCTTGTAAGCTTGCCTTGTTAGAATTATGTGGACCGACTTAAGGGTGGGTGAAGTGGGGCTGGAGAGATGGCTCAGTGGTTAAGAGCATTGGCTGCTCTTGCTGAGGACTCAGGTTCAGTTCCGAGCACCCACATCTGTAACTCCAGTTCCAGGGGATCCGATGCCCCCTTCTGACCTCTGAGAGCATTGCATGACACATGCGGGCAATATACTCATACACATAAAATAAAAATAATACATAAGATTTTTTTTAAAAATCGTGGGTGAAGAATCATACATTTTTACCTTAGCCTCTTTCCCACTGGCCTTTTCATATTACCTTCATATATAGAGTGTGTTTGCTTTCAGTCCTGAGCTCTTCTGAGGTTCTTAACTTGTAGGAAGAGGTGTATTTAAAACAGTTTTCTATCTGCAAGCCCTACCACAGCTTGACTCAAAAGTAGTAGGTATATAGATTTAATGTGTTGAATGAGTCATACTGCCCCTTTCCCTAGAACCTTCAGGTTCTTACTGGCTACACCAATTACAGACTTTGGCATGGGCTTAGGGCTCCATGTGTCAGACCCCTCAGCTCACACTTTCTGTCTTCTGTGCCTGGACCAGCACAGATGCACCCCTGTACCCTGCAGCTTTGGCTTTGGCCCATTAGACTCTTCATCCTGTGAGCATTGGCTCAGGCTCAGGTTCCAGGCAGCTTATTTAGTTTGGGGGCAATCCTTGTTTTTCTGGTCCTGTACTATTGCATCACTTACTGGCATTTATTTTCTTGTTTTTGTTATTTTGTGTCTTCCTTCTGTAAGTGGCTGGCTCATGGCAGACCTGCTTGCAAAGTTGAGATGTCTTTTTGTCTGTGTAGTAAGGAATTTAGTCCTTGGCTTGGCTCTTGGAAAGTCACCTTTGGTTTCCCTGAGACTTTGTAGGAGTAATAGAGTGTCTTGGTAGCCCCATAGTTTATCCTGTTGAGGGACTCAGGCTGGGTCCTGAGTTACCATCTCCTCACAGTTAACTAGTAACCCTGAATACTAGTATTATGGCAAGCTTCCTGGATTGGCAGTAATACTCTTGTACTGTCAGTCATTGGTGACAGGAGAATCAGGTGTCCCCGAGGACAGGGAAACTCCTTTTTGGGACCCCTAGAATGAGACTTATTTTAGTTGGCTACAATTTGTCTTATATTAAAACAAAGTCATAAATACAGCACTTTCCTGAGTTCCATGGTTATTCTGAGGGAATCGGCAGGTGGGGATGGACAGTTTTGTAGTCAGCTAGTGTGGGGCTCTAGACCTCGCTACAGATGTCAAATATTGTAGGCAGGTGGGGCAGTCAGGAGGGACCTCTTCCTAGTTAACTCTGGGGACCACAGGCCTCCTGGGATAGGGCTTTGCACGTGATTGCTTAGTAAAGCTTGTGTTCAACTACCATGCTTAAACACATTTGCATTTTGCTTTGAAGTATTACTCTTCTTTGTTATGTGTGATATACCTGAAAATAAATATCTCTGTTCTGTTCTTTTTTAAAAAAATATTTTATTTATTATTATTTTTTTATGTGTATGAGAGTACTGCCTGCATGTATGTGAGTGCACCCATGTCATGCAGTGCCGTGGAGGTCAGAAGAGGGCTTTGGATTACCCTGGAACTGGAGGTAAGGACGGTTCGTAGCCACCATGTGGGTGCTGGGAATCGAACCTGGGTCCTCTGCAAGAGCAAGTCAGTGCTCTTAACCACTGGGCCATCTCTCCATCCCACTTTTTATTTTTTAAACTAAGCTGATTGCAACCTACTTCATTGATTTCATAATTTGCTTTTGTGAAAACTGATTTTTATTTCATTTACTTTCCTGATACTTGTTACCTCAGCCATCTGTCAGGTACTGAACCTGGTTTGGACAGCTACTCTCCTAGGGAATTCTATTCTGCTTTGCCAGTCTTTGCTTCTCCTCACAGAAGGTGTAGCTACTTTACATCCACCACAGGAGTGGACTACCCACTTTTTAGGCCAGAAATCAATGTCCTTTCTACCATGACTAACAGCCTCTGTATGTCTCCCTTCTTTTTAAGGTAACGTTTGCCAGTCACCCATTGCAGAAGCAGTTTTCAGAAAACTGGTAAATGATGAAAACGTTTCAGTGTAAGAGCTATTCAGTTCTTTGAAGAGTCCAGCCTGAACACCTCTGGGCAGCAAAGTCCAGAACAGTCTTTTTCTTTCCTGCAGTGGAGGATAGACAGTGCAGCTACATCTACCTATGAAGTGGAGAATCCCCCTGACTATCGAGGGCAGAACTGCATGAGAAAGCCTGACATCCTCATGAATCACCTTGCTCGTCAGGTACTGGAACTTGACTTACACTTTGTGTTACAGTGGGCCATTGACAGCAGCGCTATTTCTGGCTAGCCCTGGACCCAAGAGCTGTCAGCTACCGAAGAAATGTGGCATTAGCACAGCCCAAAAGACAAGACAGGTAGAAAAGATCCTGTCTAATTTCTACTGCATAGAGTCTACTTGAGAGGCTGAGCAACCCTGTGTTAATGGGTATGTTTGATTGGGGTGACCTAACCTGATGTGTATAGTTCTGAAGGATTTGAGTGGCCTTAGCGTTCCTTGTTAAGTAACAAATAAAAATGGCATAAATCATAGTGAGACAGTCCAGCTATGAGCCAGGCCTGAGCTGTGGTCTCTGTTACTCTTATTAGTGCATAATTTTTGGTTAGACGTTTAGGCCATGGTGACTATTCTGCTTATGTTACCAGTTTATTGATACAACAAAGTCACACATATCCAAAAACATCCTTATCTGAAGTGCCCCAAAATATAAACACTTAGTGGTCTGTTGCTGGACTTTGAAGACTACTACGGAAGTAATAACAGACTCTTCAATTTCAGATGACGATAGCTTTGTATTCGTATTATAAATCAGAAAACGGCAGCTGCATTTTTCTGAGTTCTTTTTTTAAATTAAGTAAGTTCTGATCCTCTTTTAAATAGAGTTTTCATTGGGGCAGAAGATGAAAGATTTTACATCATTTGTTCATTTGAATTACTTAAGGCTTTGCATATTTGTCCAATGTTTTTGCCACAGCCTGGGGGATAGAGACTTATTTTGAGTATCCATCAGAATTGTGTAACAAAAGTGGTACACATGTAAGTAGAGTATTTTAAGTACATACACCTTGAAAAACAAAGCTGGAATTCTTTCAAGAGCAGTTTTAATGATCAGCTTTGAAAGTAGTATTTCCATAGAATCTTTTTGTGGTTTTTCTTTTTTAAAAAATAGAGCCCCTCAGTTCTAGTTCTCTTTCTCCTGAACATCTTAGTTCCTCATAGCTGCCCAGTCTGGCAAGCAGCAGTGAGACCCACTTTGCGCCCAGCAGTGGCATCCTTGCGAATTGTGGCGGGTTTGCCAATGTGCTGGTGGTTGCCCCCTCCAAAGGGATGCTCCACAGGATGCATAGCTGCACCCCGTACACCTGGCCAACAGGTCCTCTTTACCTTGTAATTGTGGTAGGCTCGACCAGCCCTTAAGATAGTGAGCGGTGTCCTTCACGATGCCTTTGATGTAGCCATGCTGTTCAACGAAGCCCACAGCACGTAGACACTTAGCACCTTCTGGTGTTTCACGTGCATGTGGAACACGGAGCCAGAACCTTTCCTCTGCCCTTGAATCACATGGCCCATGGTGGGGGATCTGCTGCCCAGCACGGCCAAAAGAGCGGTTTCCATTTGTTTTTAGGAAAAATTTCCCAACCTTTTTTTTTTAAATTTTTTTTTACAATTTCAAAGTAAAGAATATTTTTGTAAGTCATTATCACATCCCAGCTTGTTTACAGGCTCTTTCTTTTTACTAATTTTCACAGTTTGTGTAAATAACTATTCTTGCACAGTTCTTAAAATCTTCATTTTCCAGGTTCTATCAACCTAGGTTTAATAAATGACATGTTGCTCGTCTATTTCTTAGTCTCTTAGGATGTCAGTTCAGTGTGGTAAGCTGGGTGGAGAATTACCCTAGTTGTACACATGTTATTTTTTAAGTGACCTCTCACCAGCTTATATTAAATTGACCACACACACACACACACACACACAGGGATGTGTTATAGTCAGCTTATATAACTGACTATGACGTTGAGGCCCCTTGGCAAACCTGTTCCCATTTGTGCAGAAGTTATTCCCAAAGCTTCATTCTGCCTTTTAGCTTTGTAGGAGTAGGATCATTTGTGTTGTGTTTTGTTTGATGAGTCAAGGTCTGTAGCCTAGCCTAGACCCTCAAACTCAGGGCAGTTCTTCTGCCTCCCCAGTGCTGGGCTTGCAGGTTTGTGTCACCTCCCTGGCTTAGAAGTGGGGGCTATGCGTGTGTAGTCTGTAAGTGTAGCAGTCAGTGCTGAGTGCCGCATTGTTCTGCAGTTTATTTACCTGATCTACCTCTGCCAATCTACCTGTGCTGTGGGTGTGGGCAACTTCTAGTGTGGGGCTCATGTGGATGATGCCATTGTAGATGAGGTGAGCATCTGTACAGGGTTCTCATGACTTTATGTCCAGCACTCATACCTGTCACTTACTGAGAGTTTTTCAGTCTCATCAAACACATCGGGGGCTTTCCTGTTCTTTAAACAGTCTATAGAAGGCTGGTAGGAGTCCTGCTTTACCTGTTTAGAAGAATTGATATCATCAGTTGTTTCTGTTGCTCCTTTGGTTTGAAAGTACTATCTTTTTCTGGCTGCCTGTTTTTCTTCTGATCTTTAGTTTCAGCAACTTTGCTATGAGAGCCCCAAGTAGTCTTCCTGAATGTGACTTGATGTTTTTCATCAATTTTGGGAAACCTCAGACTGTTCTTTTTTCATAATTTACCCCTTTCCCTCTGTTTTTCTTTCCTTCTGAAAGCCAATGTTTGTTGAACATACCTTTTCTGTATTCTGTTCTCTGGTTTCCATTCTGATTATCCTGCTCCTAGTACGTGATTTCCTACTGACCAGCTTTCTGAACTACTAATCTTTTTGCTATTTCCAGAGGCCATGAAATTGTATTTACTGAGTTCTTATTGTCTATTTTTATTGATTGATTGCTTTAAGTTTTCCTTGATCTTTCTGTGGTTGTAGTTTTCTGGTGAAACTTAAGCTATCTAGCACACCCATCCTTATCAGAATGTTGATGGGCTCCATCTTGTGCAGGTAAAACCACAACTGCTGTGAATTCGTGAGAGAAATACTATTTTAAATAAGGTCTGTTAACTGTATGGGTCATTTCTATGCCCCCCGCCTCCAGTATTGGGAATTAAACTTAGGTAGGTCTGGCACATGCTTGTAGGCGAGTGATCTGCCACTAACCCATATTACCAGCGTTGTTATTCTTTATTTTAATGGTCTTTGTAGCCCAGGCTAGCCATGAACTCACTCTGTAGCCCAGGCTGGCTTGATCTTCCTTCTTCAGCCTCCTAAAGTAGTTGAGATTATAGGCCTGCACCACCAGGTCTGGTGAGCCTGCTTTCTGTTTTCATTGTTGCATGGTGCCCTTGGGGTGGTGTATAAATAATCACAGAGCCTTTGGATAATTGTGTTTGCTCCTAGACTGGTTCAGTGTTGCAAGGATGCAGGTAGATGAGCATCTTAGGATTGGAGGCTTATGCTGCCTCTGAATGCCCCATTCCTTCTGCTGGTCTGAGGTATTGCATGGATGGCACACCTGTGTGACAGCTCATGGCATAGAGTGTTGGTCTTTTCTTCACTGAGTCCATGGAAACTCTTTGGCCTGTTGAGTTTCTTCCCTGTTAGGTAGGCAAGGCCCAGAGTGCTGACTCTCATCTTCTGGGCCAGTGCTCCTCCAGAGCTGGCTGTCCTGCCAGGCCTGGTCCCAGTTTCTTCTGCATTGCCCCAGACTGACGGAAGGGCACTCAGGGCCCTGTGTTTCCACTGTGGACCTTGCCTAGATCTCTCCTCTCAAGGAGGTTCCTGGACCCTTTGCACCATTGGCATCTCTGTCCTGGGGGCTCTTTGTATAGGACTTCCAGTGTGCATTACAGCTAACCTCTAACCATTGCGTACCCAGGTATGGTTTAGTATCAAAGAATAGTATTCACAGTGATTCACAAGTGCTTTGGAAGTACTCCTAAATTGTACATTACTTAACATTAGAACATGTATCATAGTACCCAGTGGTTAAGACCACTTCTGCTATTTCAGAGGACCAGTATTTGGTTCCCAGCACCCACAACTATATGTAACTCCAGCTCCAGGGGATCCCATATTCTCTCTACCCTTCTTGGGTACCTGCACAAACATTGCATACATTCATAGACATACATATATACATAAAAAATTTTAAAAATCTTTAGAAAGTTTTTAAAATTAAAAACCTCATAGGAAGAATGGATTTGTATTTTTGATTAATAAAAATATTTTTCTTTAGTTTCAATAATGATGCTATAACCCCCATCAATAGGCTATAAAGAGCTCTTGGGCTAGAGGAGGGACCATAGGAGAAGGGTGTTATTTAGGGAGAAATGGGAAAAATGGGGAAACCGTGGTAGAAGGCTTAGACAATGAGAGAGATAAATAATGCCTAGCTAGTTTTGAAAAAAACAGAAGGAACCATATTAGTCCAACAATTTACTGACAAATTATACATACAACTGGCTCAAGGAACATAATATATGTGTAGTCAAGGTTTATCTGAGAATGTTTGGTTTTTGCCCAAACTTTATCTTCGTAGCACATGGTTATTAAAAGTACCAGACTGGTGGAACTAACCTTGGATGTTTAACAGCCATATTTTGAGGCCTATACTAATCTGGTCAGAGGGACTTAAAGGACAGTTTTTGCTCCTTGCCCTCCAAGGTAAACTAAGCTTCAGGGGACTATGGAGCATCTCTCAAAATGTCCTGTAACTATGGTGAGTCACCTGTCCTCTTGATTAAGGAGGCTGTGGAGACCCCACCAGATGGACTTGAACCAGTGTCCAGTCTACAAAGAGGAGGGTCAACACAGAGGAAACATTTCCTCCATGCATCCAAGTGAAGCCAGCCATAGTAGAGTAGGACCTTTGACTTATCTTCACATAGGTGGAACTGGTAAAAGAAAGGAGTCAGGGGCTCCTCCCAAGCCCATGTGACCCCTGAGGAACAGATTCAACTTTAAGAGTAAAAATAATTGGTTAATCTGGGCCGACTGTATGGTCTTAAACACCCAAAAGGAAAGTTTAACCAAGGATTAAAGTCATCACTATGATTCTTTAAGAGTCCATGTGTATAGCCAAAGGCTACCTAACAAGAAACAATGCCAGACAGGAGATACCTTCCTTTGAGTTGTTGGCCAGGGTGGCCCAAGAGACTCCCAGACAGTAACTAACCCAGCATAGAACTGGGAAAATGAACAGCAGACCCCAATCTTATCTAAAGGAATGTTGGCAACTGATTGCTGCTGGATGAGGAAGCGCTAAACAAGGAACTCTAGATAGGCTGATTAGATTCAGCAATGGACTAGTACTGGGTAACAGCTGGGGGCACTGATAACATAGTGGATAGTAACAGGGATGACAGAGTATATAGGCTTCAATTGGGGGGAGGGAGGCTATGGGAGGGTGCCATTTAGGATGTGGTTATAAGGGTGAATAAGATTGGGAGGTTCTGTGTGAAATACACACACACACACACACACACACACACACACACACAAAATCATTTAAAAAAAAGAGAGAGAAAAAAAAGAGCTCTTGGGCTGTAAAAGGTTAGATTTCTGCTCTAGGGTTCTGTCAGTGCCCACTGGGGTCAACAGGTAAGGCCCACACTGTTCTGTGCAGAGGGCTTATGGAATTCCATGGGGGCTGATCTTTTATCAGTGACCATATTCCTGTCACAACTGCAGTAGTGAGCCAGGTTATCCTAGGAGCATGCCCATGACTTTGAAGATGTGCTTTGTTTCTATGTGTGGTTTTCAGTTGTCTTTGGTAGTGGGGTCATTTTGCCACAAGTCATTTTCTGTGTAGCTGCAGAAATGCTTTAGTGTGTCTTCTATGTGAGATGTCAGTTAAAGCTGCTGTTCCTTATTATTATTATAAATCCGAAACCCCTGTGTAGTTTGACTCAGTTATTAAGCATTTCCTTTTTTAGGAAAAGTTAAGTATAATCAGGTCAAAATAGATGTTTAAGTCCCAAGGTATTTCTCATAATTTGAAAAAAGAATATATTTCATATTATAGTATTTGTTCAATAGATTTTGAAATAAGTTACCATCTTGTCCTTTGTAATTATTTAAATGCCTTATCAACATTAATAGGAGTGCATACTAAAAGCTAGTATTTCCCATTTTTAACAGAGTAACCAGCATTGAGTATTTTTATTATTCTTGGCTGTAGTCATTGTTTGATAGCACAACAGCTTACCCCCCTCTATCTCTAACCAGCATTTCAGTGTCTCCTGGGAAGTCAAAATCTGCAAGATAATTTCTTCATTTATGTTTTAAGCAGGCTCACATATCTAAGCTATGGTGTCAGAAAACAGTACTTGAGACAGGGTCTCACTGTAGTCCCAGCTAGCTTGGACTTGCTATGGAGACCAGAGTGACCTCAATCTCACAGAGCTCCACCTGCCTCTGCCTCTTGAGTGCTGGGATTAAAGGCATGAGCTACCATGCCTGGCAGAAAAAAGTACTTCTTTATGTTAGAATCTGGTAAAGTCTTGAGGGAATCCCTTCTGTGTTAGCTTAAGTTATGGATTTATAGTCATGGATAGAATTCTTTGGTTACTCTTCTGGAAACCAGTTCTTTCTCAAGGCCCTGTATTTCCTTTCTATCCTGTTTTTCTCCAGGACATTTATTCTCCTGTGTGGGTTGGTGGCCCACAAGGACAAAGATCTGTCACTTCATCTGGTATATGTTGCTGTATTAGTTACTTTCCTGTTGCTGTGATAAAATACTATGACCAAAAGTGACTTAGAGTAAAAGTTCATTTTGGCTCATGGTTCCAGAGGGAGAGTCTATAATGGCGTGGGAGGCATGGCTGGAGGGAGCCAGAGCAGAAATCTGGGAGCTGACATCTTCAAGCACACATAGGAGGTAGAGAGAGTAAAATCAGAAGCAAGGCTGTGGACTCGCGAAGCCTGCCCCTAGTGGTGTGCTTCTTCCAGCAAGGCTGCACCTCCTAAAGGCTCCATGACCCCCCAACAGCACCATCAGCTGACCACGTGCTCAAACACTTAAGCCTTGGGGCCAATATCTCATTCAAAGCACCACAGTTACCAAGGCCTAGGACATTCAGTGCTGGTAGAATGGAACAGAGAGTAGTGGAGGTGATTAAATAAGGGGCTTTCAGGGTATTGACAGAATTACACTTCATTATCAAGGGACTGAAGCGAACAGTCCCTTTTTTATATTATTTTATATTATTGCAAAGAACATTGTAATACAAAAAATTTTTGCAAGTGGTTTGGGAACTACACTGATTATATTTTCATTTATTAAAAATTTTAATTGAAGGGGAAGGGGAATAGACTAATTATAATTTTTAGACTACTTGTTTCTCTGAATATAAGCACTGTATTTTGATCTCTTGATTTTAGATTACCAAAGAAGACTTTGCCACATTCGATTATATACTGTATATGGATAAAAGCAATCTGAGGTAATGATATTTTAGAGTATTTCTGTCCTCCCCTCAGTTGCATGATAGGTTAAGCAACTCATTGTCCAAAATGACTTTTTATTGTCTTAGAGTTTTTAATGTGCAGGGATGATTACCATATACAGTACTCAAGCTGGCAGGAAGATCAGAAGGTAACGTAGTCTCAGAGATCTGTTTATAGAGGGACGCCTTCCAGAAGAGAAAGTCCAGCTAGTGTGGTGAATGGAATGGGAGCAGCTGGTTTGTAGGCTGTAGCTGTAGAGGAGAAGCCTTGATTCTGCTGTAACAGACTAGGGGTATCTTGTTTACTTCCCTATGAATGCTGCATTATAGAGTAAATTTTGACAAGGCAGAAGACTTCACTGTTACATTTTTGATAGCTAACACTGATGGGCTAGGGTGTCAGACAGCAGTAATTGGCTATAAAATGCTTATGTGCTCTACAGGGCCCTACGCTTCATAAGTTCATTTTATTACCAAAAAAGAAATCAAATCAAAGAGCAGTGGACTTGTTACTTCCCTCAGTCATGGATGGGTGGGTGTAGAAGGGTCTACAGCACAGCTGCTGCCTGCTACCTTCTCCTTCATACCTTCCTGTACCCACTTGTTCCTGGCCTCACTCACCCTGAACTTGGATTTCCATATTCCCCATCCAGTCCTACTTGGCTCCCGCCTTCACTTGCTGTCACCCTTGTCTGTATTGGCCCTTTGTATTGGGATGTGGTGCACATGTCTTTGAGTTCCTTTTTACCCTCTTTATGTCTCTGAAATAGTATCTTTTTTACTGTATCAAATTGTATTTTACAGAAGAAGACATAGTTATTGTGTGACTTAAAGATGCACATTTTGGGTGTCAGAGTCAGTGAGGTGTTGATGCTGTACTCTGCTGTGCCAGAGAGAGCACTTCACACACTGCAGGAAGTCCTGTGGCCCTGCGGAGTGTTCTATTTCACTTCAAATCAGGTTGCATTGGCTGTATTTTGATAAGGATGTTTCTTAAACCCTGAGCAGATGTCCGTGTTTAACTTGAAACCGTAGATCAGAAATCTAAGTTCATGTTTCAATTTTACAGAGATTTGAATAGAAAAAGTAATCAAGTTAAAAACTGCAAATCTAAAATTGAGCTACTTGGGAGCTATGATCCACAGGAAAAACTCATTATTGAAGATCCTTATTATGTAAGTACACTTCAGGTTTGGGGCCAGTGTTAAGATGGGCAGGTGGTATCAAATGACAGGTTCAGGTCTTCTGAGGACATTGTCATCATATATACCATTGCTAGTTTTTCTTTTTATGTCCTTGCAGGGCAATGACTCTGACTTGGAGCTAGTGTATCAGCAATGCCTCAGGTGCTGCAAGGCCTTCCTGGAGAAGACTCACTAGCTGGTCCTTCCCACCACCATCTAGCAGTGCTGTGCCCAAGGTGGTGATGATCCGTAGCCCTATGTCCAGCCTGTTTTTTCAGTTGACTTACTGTTTATCTGAAAAATAATTTTAGGTGGAAATTAGTTATATTTTCAAAATAAACATGCTAGAATAAAATGGTTTGAGGTGTAGTTAAGTATTTTGTAGATTAGTTGAACCTCTCACCTTGCCCTAATTATAAAATAGTGGAACAAGAAGATAGGGAACAAAACAGAACACAGTAATAAAGAAAGAGTTACCTGCAGGTCCAGGTCAGCCTTTAGGTCCAGCAAGACCTGGAGACTCTGCTCTACCTGGAGTGGGTGCATGGCCAGCACCCAGTGGTGCCCTCTGCTCACCTTACACCTCTCTGCCCTAGGCTCTTACAGTGGCGGCAGCCCGGCCCATAGCAGTCTTCCATTTATCACTGGGAAGTTTGAACTCAGACACACTCAGGGTGCACACTTCTGTCGAAAGAGGAAAAGCTGGATATGAAAGTGCATACCTGTGTTCCCAGCATGGGGTTGATGGGGTGGGGATCAGAGTTCCAAGCTATCCTTGGCTCTATAGTGAGAAACAAAAATAATAAAAGGTAGAAGCAAGAGATGGGTAGAATTAACATTTCCCATTCTTACTTGGATTTTTGTCTAGTTTTCTTAGCTTTTTTCTTCCCATTTGAGCCATTTTGCTTCTAAAAAAAGTTGGGAAAAGTCTTGTTTGGTAGGCTTAAATGTGTTTGTAAGTGATCTTTTATCAGTGTTTTAAAAAGTTGTAGACAAACATAAGTAATTGTAGTGCACTTTCAGATAGTTGACCTCAAATTCATATGGATATGCCAGAAAAGACTGTAAAATAAGCCAGGGCATTACGAAATACAACTGAGGTACATGTCTGGTGTCTCCCTGCTTTGTACCGACAAGTGGAAACAATATTCGAAAACACTGCCTCCTTGATCTTGGTCTGCTGTTATGTGTGTGTGTTCTTACCCTCACATTGGAAAGTAAAGTGATGAAAAATTAGCACATTGATGCCACATAAAGTGCTACCTGTCTAGTTAGGAGAGACTCCAGAACATGTTCTTACCTGTGACCTTCATAGCTGGTGCTACGGATGTCTGAAGCTGACCTCTTAGCTGAACAGGTTATGTCTGATTTAGCCTCTTCTGTCTGTCAGGTCACAGCTGGTCACCTCAAATCCTGGAGAGCTTCTAGTTAGCAGAGGCATCCACAGAGGTTGAGAGGAAGCATGGAGGCCTGGGGCTTGCAGGCTCCTGCCTGGCTAGGGCTAGCTCTGCCCAGTGTGGGAAGAGCATTTAATACCTGACTCACCTGCTATTCCAGTGCCCTCTTCCCACAAAAGGGCCATGATGTCCTTGTAAGACACTTCACCAACTGTTCTGGCTCCTATGGAGTTGCTAGAAGGCTAGTTAGATGGAGGATGTGGTAGTAGTGTCTTCAAAGTGAATGAACAAGGAAGGGAAGGGCAAGTGGCCAGCCACAGAAGGGAAGTAGAAGCTCTCTAGCCTAGTTCTGCAGGTGCCTCAGAACCTCAAATTTCTTGTGTTCACAAATAAAATCCCTTTGTTTTCTTGAATGTTTATGTATCTATCTTGGATGCAGATCCTCAGAATGTAGGACTCGTGTGGCTTTGTCCTATGGCTGTCCCAAACACCATGTGTTTATGAGGGCTCATGAACAGAGAAACTTACCTTTTGAAGTTTGAGCCAATTACTGTTATTTAAAATCTACCCACAAAAGTCTAGAACTGCTCTTAAGGTTCTTGGTTTGGGCATTCTCTTAAAATTATGTGAGGCCTGGTGGATATGACCTTATTTGGAGTATTGATGATCAAATAAGATCATGTGATCCGGAAATTATGTCATTTAATACTTAGTAAATCACCTTTACTTAAAAAAAAAAGATTCCCAGCAATAAATTTGTTAGAGAAAAGTCACTCTGAAGACTGCTCAGTATAACAAAACACTTCATTTAATTCTTTGTTTATTCACAGTATTTACATATTGCACAGTAGCTGGAATGTCATTTTACATTTACAGAGGACAACTGGGATGACCCTGGGCAGAGTCACAGATTCATACGCCACTGTCGCCAAAACAACTGAAGTTTTTTGGTTTTCATTTACATTTTTCGTGCAGTTCCAAATAATACTCTGGGAGTTTAATGGTAGAAATAATATAAAATATCAAGTCATACTGTATGCTCTATGAAAATACAGTTTAAGATTCTGCCTATGTTTCTAAAGAAATATTCTTTGTGATTTCACCTAATCTGAAAGATGAAATAATACCTCATTTTATAGCACTATACATCAAATGTAGAGTATTCTCTTGCTCTGTAAAGAATGGCAAGTCTCACCAACAGGTACACTGATTTGCTGACGGCTTATTTCTAAACTGTCAACAACATAGAAAATGCAAAGGAATTATGGAAGAGTCTTGTCTGCAAAAATAAATCTCTGTCCATAGGGAATGGTGTGAAGATGGTTCTGTTCTGTTGGTTTCCAAGGCACTTCTCAGGGTTCCTGGTGTGTTGCTCCTTTGCAGCTGAAAACAAATACATTCAGTTTCATGTAACCACTTGCTTTTTATTCCCAATTCTAGCAGACCTGTGAGTTCAGCAGTATAACACATGTATAAGGAAGAAGTCTGTGTAGTTCTCTGATGTTCCAAGGTGTGTAGTCTAGTTTTTTTTTTTTTTTTCTCTAGAAAACAACTTAGTTCTTCAGCTGTCGTGTGCTCACTGAAGGGATGCTATTAAAGTTTACTTTGGCCATAGAGCTTGGTCTTGCATGTGTGGTAAAGTTCCTTGGGTATTCAGTCCACAGAGGTTTGCAGTTTGGGACAGTATTGGGAAAGAGTGTGCCTGCCTTACACTTCAGAGTTCACACAGTAAACTGTTTAATCAAAACTATTATTTCTAGTACTATACTAGAATACCATTTACCCTTTAGTTTTAAAAGGAGGGCAACATCAAAGTTGCTAGCCAATATTCAGGCTAAACCAGGTACTTAGGTACTTGTTATTCAAAATCACACTTAAAAAAAAATACTGGTAGATTTGGTAATGAAGTGTATGGGACTCAGAGAATGCCATTTCTCTCTTCTGAGGACAGTTAACTGAGCTTCATGAAGGAGCCCATGGATTTGTTCACTGCTCTCCCTCAGGACCTGTAAAACCTGCCCTTGGGTTCTCTTCATGAAGGAGCCCATGGATTTGTTCACTGCTCTCCCTCAGGACCTGTAAAACCTGCCCTTGGGTTCTGGGCTGGATCAGGGACGGGAGTCTCATCCAGCAGTCTTGAGAAGAGAGAAGAGAACTGCACACAGCAGGGGACTGGAGTGGCCGCTGAGCCAGTAGAGCATGTGTGGAGGGTTTCTCCCACTGTACATACGTCATGCTTTCTGCCCCTAAGGGCTGACGGGTGTCCTGAACCAATCTGCAAAGTACAGAAACACCAGGCAGTATCTACACTAGTGGCCAGTTGATACAGGCTTGCTATCAGTTTAAACTGCTCAGACTTAAAAGAGCTTAATAAAGCATTTCATATTGGTGCTTTAAACCTCACCCATTTAGCCAAACTGAACTTGTTAAGTTTGGGACATGTGACTATTGAAGCCTTTGTGGCCTTTAGTACAGAAGCTTATGAGTATACACCCTCCTGGACCTGTACTATGTTGCAGTGTCCTTTCATATTCCCATTGGGTGATGCAGAGGTAGTGGCAGAGGCCAACATGTGGCTTGTTGGGGCTGTGTCCCATGTCATCTCAATAAGCCTTGCCTTTTCCTTGATGCTTTCTGGGGTTGAACTCACATTGTATCAGAGAAGCACAGTTGTGTCCATGCTGTCTGACACGGGTAGACCAAGTAGACATAAGTACAGTGCACTGTTGGTAGCCTGGCTTTTGGGGAAACAGCAACCCATATAGGAGCAGCCAGTCCTTGGGAGGCTAGGTGGCGCAAAGACAGAGCAACTCTCAGTGGATGACCTGGACTTATGAATACATAGAAATGCTTCCCAAGGGTGTGCATAGTGTAGTGGTGAACCAACTCTAAAAGTTCATAGTTGAAGTGACATTTTTATGCCCTCAGCACATCACCAATGGAAGCATAAGAATATACCTCTAATCCATTTAAGAGAAAGCACGTCTGTGTGCCATAAATACAGTGAGTGAGAAACTGGAAAGCTTTGGAAGGAAGGGAAATGAGGGTATGCACTTTGTAGCCTTGACTGGCATAAAAATACCTTTGCTTGCCCCAGAGAAAAGAGCCAGTGAGCCTGTGCAGCCCTCACTGCCTCCTCGCCTCACCTGTACCTCAGTGCCTTTCATTTTTAGTCATTCTTGTTCCAGATGAAGAAACGAATATAGAGTGGGAATGTGGACAAGCACCATGAGGCTGCTCTATACTGGCCTTGCTCACCCAGCCAGGCCAAGAGCTTGCCTGTGCACAGCGCTGCCTTTGTACTGGGTCCATCTGTATATCAGAGTGCTGCTCTCATCCATTTTTTATGAGACAAGCTAGAGCAGCCACTAGGAAAAATGCAATATTCTCTTTATTAGTGTTTTCTGGACAGGAGGCACGTTTTCTGGGAACAGCCATTTGCAGGCAGGAAGCAGGTCTTATTTGTGGTGGGATGTCCCCACCTGGTAGTGCCTGGCACACTCACAACATAGAAGTGCAGAAGTGGTGAAATCAAAGTTACACCAAACTGTCTAAAGTGACTGAGTCCTGTAGTGTTTGTGTTGGGAAATAAAACCACCTTCCCTCACACATTGTAAGTGGCACAGTTGAAAACTTCAAGAGGCCAGTGTAAGTCACAACCTGATAATGCATTTGCATTTCTGCCACTAGACATTAAGGAGGAATACAGATAGGAACATTTAAAAGCTATGTTAGTTTTTTGCTATAATAAGACTCTAAACCTTTACCAGATGTGTTGTAAAATTTGTGTGGATATGCTTAGTCACAAAAGGGTCCCAGATGGATGATAGTCTCATGTAAGTTTTTTTTTTTTTCACTATATCAAGGTGCAGAAGTACTGCACATTTGACAAGCATCATGCTTCAGGTTTGTGTGTGTGTGTGTGTGTGTGTGTGTGTGTGTGTGTGTGATGTATGTGGTGTCTTTGGACACATGCAGAGGTTAGAGAAGGATGTCAGGGGTCTTTTCTGTAATTCTCCACTTTAGTTCTTTGAGACAGGGTCTCTTACTGAACCTGGAGTTAGGGTGATCCTCCTGTCTCCATACCACTACCACCCCAGGGCTGGGGTTACAGGTGGGTGGGGCCACGCCTGGCATTTTACATAGCTACTTAGGAATTTGAACTCAGGTCCTCATGTTTGTACAGGAAGTGTTCTTACCCTCTCATCTAGCTTCCTAGCCCCATGCTTCAGTTTTTGAATTTGATCTTTTTATGGGCTGATATGCAGTAATTTGTAATGCTGGGCAGCAGGGGGCCACAGTTCCCAGCCTGCCACATTCTCTAAGTTGTATTAAATGCATCCATAAATGTTAGTGAGTGAGTTGAGCTTGGGAGTCCATGGTAATGGTTTGAAGCATCTGTCCTGATGCATATTGTCTGTGCTGAGACCTGCAGTATGAGTAGCAGTGTTGTCAGCTCACTGTGGACGGCCAGCAGGGGGAGCCTTTCACTCATAGCCAGTGTTTTGAGAGACTTTTGGCTTTTACTCAGAATAAAGTTACTGTAGCCAAATAATGCATGGATTTAAATACCCATGAGATTTTCATGTCTACCTAAATAGGGTTCTTACCCTTGCTGTGTGATCACCATGATTGGGAGCTTACCTTATCTCTCCATGCACATTGGACTGACAGCCAGCCGGGTAAGTAGCCTGGCACATCTTTTATAGTCTGCAATGAAAATAAACCATAGGCCCTTGTCAGTTGCTCATACATTAAAATTAAGCAGTGGATTTTTGCAAGGATATAAAGTGCTATAGCTATTTAGTTTTTAATATTCTGAATTCCCTAAAAACAATAGAGCCTGTTATATGCGGTCATGGGTTCTAAGTTGTCGACTTCAGGGTTTCGAAACTGGCATCACAAACAAATTAGGTACAGTATCAGGGCTACCAAGGGGGCAGATGCAGCATCCTCTGCCATATGACTGTCAGGCTCACAGAAATGCCACAAGTGTTGCTTCTAGTGAGACAGTCCCTTTCCTAGTGAGACAGTCCCTTTCCATGTCCTGTGTGGCTTGTCTTAGATTACATGCAGACTAAGTCCCCATCTAAGATGAGCATGACAGACTTTTGCATTATTATTTGTGTTTGAAAGAAAGTGGGTCAAAAGGAGCAAAGGAGCCTGGACCTGGTTGGAAGGCTACTCAGGAGGCAGAGGCAGGAAGATTAGAAGCTCAATGCCAGCCTGGGCTACAAAGTAAGTTCAAGGGCAGCCTGAGCAACTTAAGACTGTTTCAGAAAGCAAAAAAAAAAAAAGGGGGGGGCTGGGGATATAGCTCAGTAGTGTTTGTGGGAGCCTCATATTCAATCCTGAGTAAAGAAGAGGAGGAAAAGGAAGAAAAAAATTTTGAAAAGCTAATTTCTGAGTGCAGAATAAAAAGAAAAAGTCAACTTTTTGAGTGCAGACTGATATTCCCTGATGCCTCCCATAATTCCTTATTCTTTTCTGCTACCTCAAAAGCCATGTAGGAAGGATCATTGACCATAGTCAAGGGGCAGTTTCCTCAGGACAAAGTTCTGTGGAAAGCTGCAGGAGTTTATGAATTATTAAAGTTTATTTCTCAGGAGTAGCAAAATCCTTCTCAAAAAGGAAGAGTTCCATGCAGTGGAGAATCTGAATGAGTGGCAATGATGGATCTTTACACACTCAAAAATTTGCAGTCTAAATGTTTATGCTATAGATCCTTTTGGCCCAAGGAAGAAAAATAGCCTAACCTGTTGTGTGGAGGAAAAGCCTAACTGCTGAGCACCTAGATTCCTGCTCTATCGCTCTTCTTCCTCACTTTTGGAATGCAGTTTTCCTAAATTCTGTATCAAGGTATATTAGATTGTGAGCCCAGGATGGATCTAATCAACAAGCTGTAAATACTCCACTTGTAATATGTTGAGAGACTCCAGTTCGTCCCCATCTCACTCAATCCAGGTGCCTCTAACAATGCTCCCTAACCCCGATGTAAATGCAAAGAGCAGATCTTGCTCATCAGGACTGTGAAGGACTTGGTTCCACTTTCTCCTGAGCTCCAATGGGACCACACTGTCTAGGAAGGCTCTACTCTACGGTCCATGTCATTTCTAGCACTCCAGAATTTCTAAGCATTTCTTTTGTATAGCCTAAGTTGTCTAGAAGCACTACAGTTCTGTTCTTTATGGGAGAAGAGGTGGAAGTGGTCATGAATACTAATGTACAGATGTGTCAGCCTTCCACCTCTGGGGGCTCTGTGAGAGCTGTGACCAGTAATCTTGGCATCTTAATAACAAAAGGAGGTGACACTGTGGAGATAGTGTGCATCCTGGCAGAGGTTTGGATAGGGTTGCAAAGTGGGGCATGAACTCTGAGCCCTGGTCTTGCTGATGCTCATGTGACAAGCAACTGAAACTCTGTCTCCTCATCTCTAAATGAATGGGATTTAATGACCAGAAGGTCACTTGCAAGTTTAGAATCTATGATCCTATTAATGTAAGATAATACATAATACAAAATAGATATAGATACATTTAAACATTAAAAAGGTTCTGTGGCCCTAAGAAACAGGTTAGTAATTCTTAAACAGAAGATAGTTTTGTTTCACAAGAAGAAATCAGGGGAGATAGGGACACGAGATGTACATGGCAAGTTCAGAGGTGGAAAAATCAAAGTCCACAGGAAACGTGTGCTCACTTTGGAAAGTGCTAGTGAGATAGCCCTGCTGGGCTAAGACCCACAGATACGGTGTCAGAACCTGCCTAGCAGTGTCTGTCACACAGAAGCAGTCTGTGAATGACAGTCATCACCATTCTGAGTAACTCTAATGCCTAAACAGAAAAAAACAAAAAAAACTACTTCATGTAACTGGTGCTTTTGTGGCAGGCAGGACAGGCCACTTCAGTCTGCTGACTTGGCTACTGGCTTTGTCATCTCTGAAAGCAGCCAGCCTTCTCCTGGTGTGTCTGCATGGCTTTTCCCTTGTGAGCTTTAAATTAAGTGGAAGTTGTCATCTCAATTAAAAAATACTGTTATGGGGAGCAGGGAGGGCACATGGAGCCACTTTGGGGGAAGTAGAATAGACTGCTATGAATAAATAGCTGAAGCATGGTGAAAATGAAATCAGACTTTAAGGAGAGAAAGACACAGATGAAAACTGGACCAATTTGTGAACTCTGTGTCTCTGAGCTGGTGAAGACTAGCCAGAAGAGCGGCATTTGGAATAGCAAATAAAATTCCTGGGTGGTGATGTCTTTATTACTGTTGGAAAGAAAAAGCCACTGGTCAGAGCAAGGAGATGATCAACAAAGTTGGACAGGAAAGTACCAGGGCAACCTGACTGTTTATGCCCTAGCACTCTGACCAGCAGCAGGTATCTGAGCAACTCACACCTGACCTGTGTGATGTCCAACTGAGCAGAATACAGGCTTTGTGCCAGAATTCATAAACAGCAAGAATATGAATGGAAAGGTTCAGCCCATTCCAAGAGTTAAGTCCAGTGGATTATTATGAAGTAAATACTTTCCAGTGGTATTGGTTGCTGCATAATTTAGCCATCTGCTCCAATGTCTGGGCATCCTGCCCCAACCCAGTCAGGTAGGAACACTCAGGCCCCTGCACCTATCAAAGGGCAGTGCTGCTGCACCAGAAGGGAAGAGTGGAGCGCCATCTGCCTGTTGGGTGCTCACTTACATGCGGGGATGGTGCAGTCTCGCGTGTTGTGGTAAAGTCTGTGAAAGTGCTTGCTGCACTTCGGACTGAAATAAAGAGGACCTGGAACACAGAGGAAGAAGGTCACGAAGACTCAGGGTACAAAGGAGCAGGGAGGGCAGAGGAATGAAGAGAATACACACCTGTGAGATGTTTCAGAAACTTGTCCTTCATCCTTAGATCTCGAGGAACAATCTCTGTGAGGGGAGAGAAGTTCTATTACTTGAAAGAAGCTCCTATTAAATGTGATCTTAAGTGAATGTGGAGGACTATTTTGAGAATTGCATTATCCACACTACAATGCACTGGATAAAACAGATGGGACTACACTTGACTGTTATACAGAATACAATGTAAATATTTAGATCGGGGATATGATTTCCCTCAAACAGCATTAATTCATAGTTAACAGCATTAACATTTACTCATAAAGCTCCAATATTACCGGTCTATTCTCTCTGGATATGATAGAGTCAGAGTCCATAAAGTTACAAGGTCAAAAAAAGTTTTGTCTTTTGGATAGGTTCCAATGGATAAATCACTTGTACACACTTCAGTTTGAAGAGCTTGGAAATCAAATTCCACAGCATTTCAAAGTTCCAGAAATAAATCCTGAACATTCAAACAAAAATATATTATAGAACATTATTCTTTGTAGGGAGGTGATTCCAAACCCAGTCTTGTCCAGTCTTGAATGATTTTTTTTTTTTTTTTTTTTTTGTTTAAGGATCAAATTTCCTTAGAATTCCCTGTTAGTGAGGCTGGAGTGAGCTTATGGCAGTGCATATCAGCCTGGTTTACAAGGCAAAGTTGGGCCCCTAGGGAAAGGCTCTTCTACACCAGCTCACACTCTACTACCAATGAAAACATTGGCACCTGTCTCCAGTGATGGTTCCCTGATTTTCTTTCTGATTTTTGGACATCGTTTTTGCTTTATTTAGAGTTCCTGTAATCATTTTCCATTCTTTTAATCCACATGAGGCCAATAACTGCTCTGATTGTTACTTTATTTTATCAGAAATTCTGCTCTGCCCCTTCCTACATCTGAAGAGGGACACTGGCATCGAGTTTTCCTCGAGTAAGGTAGAGACCACTCCCCAAGGCCCTTCTTCAAATACTCCTTACTTGAGTCAGTGTACACAAAATGACCCTGTCATATTTGACCTGATTGTGTCATGAAAGCATTGAAAGCTTGCATGCTTTCTGAGAAATTCCCACAGGCCTCTCTGGGAGGGAAGGGCTCCATCTGGGGAGCTTGGTCTATTTCTTCCTCTGTTAGAAATTCTGGGCTGGGAACCCTACCCTGGAAACAGCAGAATGCCCTGACCTGGGCACCAGCGGATTAGGAAGAGTTATCTGGGAGGCTCACCATCTCCTGTTCCTGCCAGTTTCTTTTTATTGAGAACAAGCAAAACCAATACAAAAACAATGCTTAAAAAAACCCTTAGGTTTTAAAAGGTTAAAAATTGATTTCTCTTTAAGACTGTATTTCTAAAAATTCTATTTCCAAGAGAATACTAATCTAGTGTCTTTAGCATTGGAAGGTAGGAGCCCCTCCACCCACATTGCCTAGACACACTTTCTACTCCGAAATCCACACTGTGGCCAGAACTCCCTTTCGGGATCCACACTCATTCTTTATCCCTCAGGTCTATACTGTTGGACACACACTCTATGGTGTTCTGCCTTAACCCCCCACTCCCCCAATGGCAGGACCTCACACACTCTGCTCCTCCTCATGGTCCACACTGTTGGATACTTATCCACACTCTTAAGATACTTGCTGTTTTTCGTGGTCTACACTGCCGGACGCTCACCTACCCTACGCCCCTCAGGTCTACACCTGGGAACACTCACCCACTCTCTGTTCCTCCGGGTCTGCCCCATAGTCCGTGGCCTCCCTGCGGCCCAGGGCGAAGTCCTGCTCGCCAAGGAGCTGCAGCCTCTTGGAGTCGCCTGTTTGGAATTTCTTCAGCTCCTGGACCAGCTCCACAAGCAACCTCAGCAGCGCCTGCCGGTCCGCGGGTCCCCGGGGCTGTGCGCGCCCCCGGTGTCCCACCGCGCCCACCACCAACAGCAGCACCAGGAGCAGCCGGCACCCAGGCACGTGCATGGCCCCGATGGCCCGCGACGCGGGTCTTGGAACCGGTCGCCCCACCCGTGGGAGCCCAAGTTTCTCGCACGCAGAGTCCGCGCCGAGCGCGCGCTGCACAACTTTCTTTCGCCGCGGGGACCGAGCACTCGGCCTGGGCACTTCTCCGGCGGCGGCGGCCACAGGTGCACCGGACCTCCCGCCGGGGCTGGCGATGTGCGGAGCGGCGGAGCAGACAGGCGGCCCCGGACTCTGGAGGCCGCCGCGCCTGCCCGCGCCGGAGTCCTGCACCGCGGGCGGACACCTGAGCCCACGCCACGAGTCCCGCGCCCGCCGCGCTGCTGGGACCCCCAAGTCCGGATGCTACTCAGTGAGCTCCGGCCAGGCACGTTGGGCGCAGGGACGCGGGACGCACCGCTGCGAGGAGGACCAAGCCAACCCGCTGCACCGAGTCCCGCTGGCCGAGGGCGCTTCTTATCCCCGCGGCCGCCGACGTCAGGCGGGTCCCCGGGGCTCCGAGTGCCGCTTTAATTAGAACCACCGAGCGCCGCTCGCGGGTGCGGATATTCGTCAGACCCCCTCCGCCTCGCCCTCCGCCTCCCCCTCCCCCATGCCTTCCCCGTCCCCTCCCGGTCCCCTCCTCCGCCTCCCCTCCCTCCTGTCCTCCCTCCGCCTCCCCGGTCCTCCTCTCCCGCAGTCTATTTCCCTCCGTTCCTGTCACAAGTGACAGGATGAGCAGAAACGCCTTTACCGGGAACTGGGATCTGTTTTTCTCTAAATGTAGATCCTGGGCTATTTAAAAGGAGCTGTTTGATTGCCTCGACATTGAATGTCATCTAGAGTCTGACCCTTTCTTGCTGGCGTGGTGGGTGGTTCGCGGGACCCAGGAGGGTTGCTGGGTCTGAAAAGGTTACGGTATGAGCGGCTCACAGACCGCCCCAGACTTGACGAGACCCACGCATCCTGGAAGGTCCTTAGAGCAGGGACCGCACTGCCTTCAATCAAGGCTGGTCCCTGGGCTGGGTTGGCTTGAGAGCTCTTGCCCCTCGAGCTGGGTCTTTAAGAAAGTTTGGTCCTTTGGATATAGCCAGGCACACTTATAGGGGTTCAGCGATTTACTTCCTTGAATTTTTTTTTTTTCTTTTGGTATTACCAATTGCGCAGTTTCCCATTTTATCGATACTTTCTGGGCAAGAGCTGGCTGTCCTCCAAGTCAGTGATCGAACTGGGAAAGGTGTTCTTCGTCCTACATCAGAAAAGGGGATCTACAAGCATTAAAAGCCTCCACCTCTAACCTGAAGCTGCTCAGGCTGTGGAGGGGATGCTGTGCTTTGCAGGTGTGCAGTGTACTGGCCAGGGGCGAGGAGGGGATCGCTGTGCACCCCTGCTCTGTGTGCATCCCTGCCCTCTAGTTCTCTCTCTGCACCACTTTCTTTTCCCCTTACTGGATCCCTTTGGAAAACCAAGTGCTTGGTAGAGTGAGGCAGGTAGAGACAAGAAAGCCTGAAACGTGGCCCTGGGGATGTATGTGTCTATCTTTAAAACAAATGGTTTGACTTCCCAATGAGAGCTTTTTAAAGTTTTAGTTTAGTATTTTTGTTGTTATTATTTTGTTTTGACGCAGGCAATATGACTGAAATGCATTCAAGAAGTCTGAACTTCATTCAAGACTACATAAAATTTCAAGAGGAACAGATCTTAGACAAATAAAATGGGATGGTTTTCCTTTTTCCCTCTTCTCTTTCCCAGTATAGAGACATTTAAGTTCTAGTGAGAGCAACTCCTGCCCAACAGCCTTGCTCTCTGGCAGGTCAGTGACCAGGTAGGACTCTGGCTACTGCAGAGTGGTCCACTAGTTACAGCATAGTGAAGCTTCTGGATGATAATGATTAATTTTTGCCTAATCACATATTATTTAGACTTACCCAGATCCATTTAAAACAGTGTTTCACGGACTCAAAAACTTGACCTCTAAACCAAATCACACAGAATCCACTCTTCAAATTCTACCATCACAACAAGCCTTGCCAATGACAAGTAAATCCTTTCCGATTTTCAGTGAGACAGATGGATTCCTTGACGGACTCCTTTCTAGTGTCCAACTGTGTGTTCTTGCCTTAGTGTACTTGGTAGATGGTTATATACAAAAACAACAGAGGGAGCTTGTGTTTGGTTGGTGTTTGGACATGACCTGGCAATCAAGGAGCAGACAATTCATGTGTTTGTTGAGTTTTGCAAAGTTCTGTGCTAAAATGACTCCAGACATTCCTTATAATACAAACAACATTTACAAACTTTAAACACTTAATTGAAAGAGTATATTTATTATTAGTGTTTACTCAATCTATACAGTGTTGTCAGGATGAATTCTGTGGCGTTTTCTACTTAACAGAATAGTGTGTTTGTGTTAGGTTCCTCATCAACTCAGGCTAATCATAGGACCATGCGTGGAGGTTCACAAATGCAAGTGAAGTTGGACTGGAAGATCACTTAGTCTCTCCGGTTCTTTTTGTTAAAGTGAGCATCGGTGGTTGGACATTGTCCCTAATCTAAAAACTATATAGTTATGTGGATTTTACAAGAAAAAGTCTGCTTTCTACAAAAAGTTGAAGGTAATTCACTTGAAGTCATTTCTATGAGCTTTAACATCTATTTTTAGTCAAGAAGAAATAATAAATTCATTTGATTTCCTCCTTTACTAAATGAACAACTGTCTACTGTCACGAACTCAAAAAGATAGAGAAAATTATCAAGAAATTACATTCTAGGTTTGTTGGAAAGATGATTTCTTTTAATTTCCTTCTGAAGAAAAGTATATTGCATCATAGGAAGATAACAACAGAGAGGTAAAAGTTGTATTTAATCCATGTCATGACAGCAGTATTTTCTGGATTTATAAGCAGTATAAATTTAAATTCCAGCATTTCATCTTCACTGACTTTGCCTGATGCCTGAAAAGTACATATTTTAGATGAACATCATTCTGCCTTTAAAAACAGACAGGTAGGCAGACATACAGACAGACACACAAACAACCCGTTACATAATATAAAGAGCTGGATATTAACAACATGCTTTAAATTGCCTTAAAATCATATTTGTTTACCATTATATTAAGTACTTAATCTCTTACTAGAAAGATGAACAGTCATCTTTCATAAATAATAACATTATGGACCATAGGAAAATGTAGCAATTCTCTTGTTTTACTATCAATGTACTATTAATATGACAAGAATGAACTGTAAAGCTCTTAGGACAAGATTCTCACTGAGGCAGTCTTCCTAACGTAAATGTAGTAATGGAATAGTTCTAAATAAGAATGCAAGAATGGTATCTTTATGGCATCCTAGCCAAGTCTTTCTATCCTATATATAAGACTATCTAGGTCTGTTGCCTCTTTCCATTCTTTGATACTTTTTTTTTTTTTTTGCATCTGCAAAGCTTATTACAGCACATAGAAAGACCCACAAGCCAAAGTTTTCTATAAAGGACCAAGATATTTGATAGCATGATTGATTTAATTTGCTCAAATTTCTTGTCCCATAACCAAGGTGAAGAGCATGCTCCATGTGGGAAGGGCCTGAAAAGGGGTGGGGCTGGCTTTTTCATTTGGGTTATAAAATCTAGTTGGGGTGTTGGAGAGTTGGCTCAGTGGTTAAGAGCACTGACTGCTCTTGCAGAGGACCTGGGTTTGATTCCCAGCACCCACATGGCGGCTATGAATCGTCCTTAACTCCAGTTCCAGGGGAATCTGAAGCCCTCTTCTGACCTCCGCAGCATTGCATGACACAGGTGCTCTCACATACATGCACATCCACATAAAATAAAAAATAATAAAATATTTTTTAAAAATCTAGTTGGGAAGGATATCTCCAAAAACCTTAGTGTCTTGGCCTTTGGAAACTTCAACCTGATGTCTTTCTATGATGGCAGTGAAAAGAACTCATATGTACGCATTCATCTTCAGCATGCCTGAAAAAAAGACCCTGTCTGTGGCGTAGAAGACACGCAAACAGCCTAACTAGCATATGGGAATATCTGAGTCAAACAGCATCATATGTGCTTAGGAGCAATACCAAAGTACTTGAATTTCATGTTTTCTGCAGAAGATAAAGTATGCTGACCAAAAGTGACACATAGAATGATCCAGAGTCAGGTAGAGACCTAAAAAGTGCCTCAAAGTGCCATATATCAAACCCAGAATGTTTGTTTTTTGATACCTTAACAGCTGTGACTAAACATTCATACATAGCAGCAGCTCCATGCACACTGCTGTGTCTCTCATCCACTCTGACTGAGGAGAGGTGTCTGGTGTAGCTATCAGGCTCCTCCTTTTGGGGATCTTGTGTCTCCACAGGATTCTGGACTTGGCCCTGAGTGGAAGTGAAGGGGATGAGTAGCTTTTCAGGAGAGGCAGGCCTGCTATTAACAGGTCAGCTCTTGCTCTGTTGTTTTTTAGCATAGTGACCTGGGGCTGTACGTCCACGACAGGTAGGGTTAAAGTGTGCATGAATAAAAGGTATTTGATTCCTACAGAAATCTGATAACCTGTTAGGACTTTTTTACCACCATCTTAAGCAGCCCTGAAAGATACCATGCAATGCTTACACCTAAGGCTCAGGGAACATAGGGAAAGAAGGAGGCAGAAAGATTGTAAGAGCCAGAGGACCAGGACTGCTGCTGCTAGACAATCTTCTAGACTTGACAGGGAAGGTGCACCAATGAAATCTCAACAATATGGTTACTAAACAAGACCTGCATAATGACAACACCAATAGCCAATGTGGATGAGGGAAATTTCACAAGGTCCCACCTCTAGATGAAGAGATACAGGCAATCAATGGCTACTGAGGGAGGAAGAATCAGTTTACCTCAAGGATGCACTCCCTGAGGGTTATCCAATCCCAAGTGGTCAGTTATAAGCCCATATACACATGAGCACCACTAAATGGATTCACTACATTGTGTGTGTGTGTGTGTGTGTGTGTGTGTGTGTGTGTGTTGAGCAATAATAAAATAGAGGTCACAAAATTGAGAGGGAGTCAGGGGTACATGGGAGGAGTTGGAAGAGGGAGAGGGAGGAGGTCATGTAAAGACAGTGCTTATGTATGAAACTGTCAAAAAATAAATGAGTAAATGTATTGATTCCATATATTTTTGCTGACAGATACAAATCATCACTAAAGCAACTATTTCTTAGGCAGTGTCAGGGAGATTTTCATCATAACAAATAATTGAGACAATTAACATAAAGAGAAGGGATTATTTTGGCTTACAGCTTTAGAGCTCAAACTATTGCTTTTGGGGTAGATGACAAAGCAGCACATCATGGTGGAAGCACATGGAAGAAACACGTGCTGGAGCAAAGCTGCTCACCTCAGGGGTAGGGAGCAGAACAGAGAGGAAGGGCTGGAGTCCTATTATCCATCTTAAGGGCATGGTTTTAATGACTCAAGGCTTCCTGATACCTCCCAAAAGAGTCAAGCAGGTACCAAACCACCAACACATGGTCCCTTGTAGAATGCTTAAGATTCAAATTGTAGCAAACTATATGGAACCTTGGTTCCCAAATGATCACAGCTATCTCACAATGCAATATCCATCCAATCCATTTCTGGTCTCAGAAGTTCTAGCCCTTCTTAAAAAGTCCAAATCCAAAGTTGCCTCCAAGACTGAGTACAAGCTCAGCTGTGAGCCCGTATAAAAGTGAAAAAGAAGCCAAATCTTCCCAATGCACAATGTTGGGAGAAGCACATGGTGATGATCATCCCATTCCAAAAGAGAAGAGTAGAGAGTAAAATGGAATAATCCCAAAGTAAGACCAAAGCCCAGAAGACCAAACAGTAAACCCTAAAATCCTATGAACTGCATCAGGGCTCTGTGGCAGAATGGGCTTCCAAGAGTCGGGTGGCCCCACTCCTTTGACTGTGCTGGCTGCACCCCACAGAGCCTCTGTTGGACCAACTCTGTTTTTTGACTGTACCTTTCTTCAGCAGATGTTCCATATTCCTGGTATCTCTAACTTCCTGAGATAGTCTGTTGTAGCTTAGGTTTCATTCTCACAATTCCATTCATCACTCTATTAGGGAGTCCTACCCTGTCACATGCTGCCTGGCCTCTCAGGCTTTCCTTTGAAATCTCAGTAAAAAGCTCTGTGATCCTGTCATTCTTGCATTCTGCATGCCTACCAATCTGGTGTCATATGGATGACCCCAACGTCTGTTGCTAAGTAAGCTTGACATGGGCTGATTTGAACCATCTTTGCAATGGCTTCTGCTGGCTGGACACAAATACCTAGAAAAATTGGGCATGCAGAATACCCTGAGTCTCTTTTATCAAAAGGTTTTATTCTGAAAAGTCTCCAAAACACTTGTGAATTTCTTTCTTTCTAAGGCCATGGTGGTTTTGGTCTTGCTGATGCCTAGGATGCATTAAGGCTTCTTTCCCAGTGTACAGGTAGAAAGCACTTAGTTTATTTTTCTTGGTGTTAATAATCAAACTCTCCTGAATGTGTTCCTTTTCTCACCAAACTGAATTTTTTTCAAATCTTTCTGCTCTGTTCCTGTTTGCTCCTGACTGTCACTGCAAGTTTGGTTAAAAGCAGCCATCGGTACCCATGTAACAACCTGAGTGCTGCACTGTTTCGAAATTTCTTCTATCCGATAACCTAGTCCATTACTTTTAGGCTGACCTTCCGCAGAGTCTTTATGGATAAAATTCAACAAAATTCTTTGCCAGCATATAACAAGGATGACTGCCAGTGAAATTTCCAATATAGTTCTTAGTGTCATGAGAACCCTCTCAATCTAGCTTTTCCTGTACATGTTTCTGTCATCATAATGGCCTTTTGAGTCCCCGTATACATTTAGAAATTCATCAATTTCTTTTATGTTTTCCAATATTTTGGAATATAACATTTTAAAGATGTCCTTTTGAGTCTCTAAATTGCTGCAGTGTCCACTGTAATGTCTTCTTTTCTACCTCTAATTTCACTATTTGGGAACTTCTTTCTTTTGGTTAATTTGGCTAAAGGTTTATCAATCTTATAAATCTTTTCCAAAGAACAGAATCTTCATTTAATTGGTTCTTTATGTCCACTAGAATTCCTTATTAAATTCTATTTATAGCATTCAACATCATCAGATAGAGCCAAATACCAGTTTTCTAGGCATCCCTAAATTCCATCAAATTTACAACCAAGATTAACAATCTCAGATATCTGTGCTATGAAAACTATCATTGTTAAAATATAAACATAATTTGAAATGAACAATTTCTTTTGAAGGTATATGATCACATTGTAAAGTTATGACAACTATATTGTTAATCAAACTATTGATATCTTATTTGCTCCCAAGAGCAGACCTAGAACCTCAGGGGTCAAGATAGAAAGATAGAAAGGAAAGATAGAAAGGAAAAAGAGAGGATCAATAGAGAGGGAACTTCCTGATTCCCACATCCTCTCCAACATGAAATGTGTAAAAGTAGATAAACTGCAGATACAACTGGAGCTCTCATTCCTTTCTTCAAAGATGCATCCCTACTTCTTTAAGCCCCATTTCTTCAGGTCTAGCAGGAAAATGGCAAGTATAATACTACCTCAGAAGATTTGTGACTTAACACATGTTAACTTCTTACTACAATGTCTAAACTGAAAAAATAATTTAAAAGTAACGTGCAAAAATTATTCTTAAAGGTTCTTTTATATGGCTTAAAGAATGAAGCTTTCAGTTTTAAATGAGTAAGTTAGTATAGCAAACAAAAGTAAAAGAACAAGAACAGATAGCAAGTGCAGATGGAAGCCACAGATGGATGACAGAATATCATCACATCAGGTGCTTACAACATCCAGCAGAGATAACTAGAGTAACCTGATTGAGCGAGCAAACAAAAATAACATCATCAAATTGCAGATTTACAAACATCCAGCAGAGATCAACTGGAGGAGCTGTATTGAAGCTATAAGCTGGACTTCCTGATTGAGTTTGTCTACGGATGCGCTACCAGCTTCTCATTCCCTCTGCAGGCATTTTTATATTATGCGACAAACAATAGTAACATCTGTTTAAAATGGATTTCCTACCTGTTCTCAAGGATACAGTGTTTTTAATACTTTTAGCTGTTTGCTGTTTTTCTCTTTCCCTGTTAGCCAGGGGCCAGCTTGACCTAGGACAGGGAGTTTGGAGGACACTTGAAAAAAATATACCAAAGGAAGACTTCTTTCCTCCCAGAGTCAATTTGCAACAAGCTTCCCAACAACACACAGTAATTTATCAATATAATGTGCATTAAAATAGCATATATAGTCTTTGACATCTAGTCCTCCCTCCATTTCTAACAAATTGTCACAAAGAGAAAATGCTTGAAATTATATAGAACATCTGTTGATTCAGAATATGTAACTTGTTTATAAGCTTATAAGATCAATGAGAAAGTAGACTGAAACATCCTCAGCAAGTTTTCCTTTGAGTGGCCAGCAATCATGACATGGATAGGGGCTGAGCCTCGGGTCAGTGAGTGAGTGCTCAGGTCACCTCTGAATTTTCAGGTGATGTTTGAAACTTGAGTCTAGACCATGCCTGAGGGTCTAGACCAATGGGTAAAGGTCCCAGGCAGTAATGAGGGTCCAGAATAGCAGCTGAAATTCCACACATGAGTAATGTCTACTGCTCCAATCTGAAGCAATAAGCGTGTACTATTAAAATGACAAATAGGGGCTTTTTTGTTATACTAAGGTTATAAACTCATTATAAATGTGTACATTTTGCTCACCAGACTCTTATTTAAAATCACAAGGACATTTGAACATAACAATAATGCTTCCTCTGACTTGTCCATTACTGTCATGCAGTCTTTGCAAAAAGAGCAATTGGATATTATTTCAGCCCATTTGTGGTGCTATAACAAAATATAACTAAGGTGGTTTATCAACAGCATATGCATTTTTTCACAATCCTGCTGGGGGCTGCGAAGTTCAAGCTTAAGACACTAAAACATGCAGTGCTGTGAGGATTTGGGGCAAGTGCCTTCTTTTCTCATGGATGTGTCTTCTTGTGGCTTCCTCAATGATATAAGGGGCTAGGCAGCTCTCTGGGGCCTCTTTCATAGGCACATTAATTCTGTCATGAGACTGGTCTTATCAGTTCCCCAAGTTTCCACCTCTTATACTAGTACAGGGAAGATTAGGTTTAATATGAATTTTGTAAAGACATAAACATTCAGACAAGGTCCAGCTCTATACCTCCATCTAGGAGGGCTAGATTCATTCTCAGTGCCATCACCATTGTTTAAATCCATGGATGCTCAAGAGAGAAGACTTCTGTACTTCTGTGTAGTTGCATGCTTCTGACATAGGATGAAGTCCAGTGCCTGTGTGCTGATGTAAGAGGAAGAGAATGAAGAGGCAAATGGCATCAATAAAAAGAAACAAAGTCTAAAATGCCATGGCATATTTGGAAAATTATGATTCCAGAGTTCCGTTCTGGAGAAAAGTGAAAAATAACAGAGAAGAGACCATTCTAAATGCCATTCCAAGTTCTTTGAAGTTTAGGATGTAATCTTTGTAAATGACTCAACAGGATATTGATTAATGTGATCAGTTTTATACTTTATAGGAATAGATATACAGAATGGACCAAAAGGATTTGAGGCTCATGGTAGATAGGTCAGTGATAGAGCTTTCCATCCATTCTACCCATCCATCCATACATCCTCTGTCATCTATTTTTCTACCCACCTATCCATCTCACCCAACTGTCCATTCATCCATTCTATCACCCAACTGTTCATCCATCCATCCATACACCCTCCACCATCTACCCATCCACCGTCTATCCTCTGTCTTCTATCCCACCCATCTGTCGGACCATCCACCCACTCACCCATCATCTGTCTATCATCTATCTATCTATCTATCTATCTATCTATCTATCTATCTATCTATTTATCTATCTATCATCTATCTATTTATCCCCTGGCATTATCCATCCATCTATTCTCCCATTTTTCCTTTCTGCCACATAATAGAAAGACAAGCGCTATATCAGGTATTATAGATATGACAGGTTTTTCAGTTATGGAATTCTTGCTTCGGAGAATAAATATAAACAGTAAACAAAAAGATATAGAAAGTAAAAAATACAAGGATAAAAAAGAATAAAGAAATAATGCTTAGATAGAGATGTGACAGAAAGAAATCTATTTTTGGTAAGGGAGCTGGAGAAGTCATCTCTGAAAATGTGGTGTATTACTTTTCTGTTGCTGTGATAGAAACATCATGATCAAGGGAACTTATAAAAGGAAGAGTTTATTTAGTTTACTGTTCCAAAGGGGCAGAGTTCATCATGGCTGGAAGGCATGGTGGCAGAGGTGGCTGGAGGAGGAACAGAAGCTAAGCACTCACATCTTCAAGCAGGCATGGGAAGCAGAGAGCAACTAGAGGTCTGGTAAGGTTTAAGAACTCTACAAGCCCACCCCCAGTGTTGTGTTTCCTCTAGCATGGCCATACCTTCCAAGACCTCCCAAAACAGCACCACCAACTGGGGACAAAAATGTCCAGTACTTGGAGCCTATGGGGGATATTCTCATTCAAAGCACCACATTCCACTCCCTGGCTCCCAAGGTTCACGATCATATAAAATGCAAAAAGCATTTAGTCTATCCTTAAAGGTCCCCATAGTCTTAACCTGTCTCAATACTATTCAAAAGTCCATAATCCATAGTATCTTCTGAGACTCAAGGCAATCTCTTCACTGTAAGCCCCTGTAAAATCAAAAGACAATTACATACTCTCAACGTACAGTGGAAGCACATTCCCATTCCAAAAGGGAGGAATAAAGCTAAAGTGAGGAAATACTGAACCAAAACAAGACTGAAAACTAGCAAGGCAAACACCAAATCAAGTAGCTCCATGTCCAACTTCTGGGACTTTACTTCCATAGGGCTTAGATGGCTCAGCTTCTCCAGCTTTGTTGCGTGCAACATACGTCTCTCTCGGGCTGGTACCACTCCCTGTATGTAGGTCTTCTTGGCAGATGCCTCACAGCTCTGGCATCACGAACTTCTTGGGGTCTCCACTGCCAACCAGGCTTCACCTTCACAGCTTCATGCAATGGTCTATCAGGGCCTTCCTTCCTGTTGCACTCTGCCTGGCCTCAGCGGCTTTCGAAATTTCAGAGGAAGAACTGATGACCCCTTCACTCTTGCATCTTTCATGCCTCTAAAGCCAGCACCAGGTGAATGACACTGTCAAGTTTGGCTGCAAGTTTGGGATAGACCCCAGCCTGCTTCATTCATTTTCTCTTCAGTGATTTTTCTAGTAGAAAATCCTTGCAGCATTTTCTTTTCACAAATTGGAGGTTTAGCTGGGTTTAGTCTTGCCCTGGAGGCACTCTCTTCATTGTTTAGGTGCCAATCTCTAGGCCTCTCCTTAATCACTTAAACCTTATTACTAAAGGGATCCTCTCCTTCAGCACATGCCTTACCTCCAACATTAATCTTCCTAGTGCTCTTTTTCAACCCTATTTCTTTCTGCCACGTCTGTTCTTTTTCACTATAGATCTGTGTAATATTCACCATTAATAGCCTTGCCACCATTTCTACCTAAGGCTGTCTTGAAATATCCTCCACCAAAGAAGTTAGTCCATTGCTTTTCAGCTTAGCCTCAGGCAAACTTTTTGGCTGTGGGCAGACTCCAGCTAGACTCTTTGCCAAAATATCCCAATTTCTGCTTAAGTTCTTATTTCCTCTGGACCTACATTGTTCTTGGCACTACTTTCTTCCAGGCCCCTACTAGAATGGCCAGTTAAGCTCTGCTTAGAGCAATCAACCACTTTTCTACCCCAAACTTCCAAAGTCTTCCACTTTCTTCCAAAAACCCACATGGTCAGGTTCTTCACAGCCAACAGCCTAGTCTCTGGTACCAACCACTGTATTAGTTACTTTTCTGTTGCTGTCCTAGAAACACCATATCCAAGGGAACTTATAAAAGGAAGAATTTATTTAGCTTATGGTTCCAAAGGGGCAAGTGTTCATCATAGTGGGGAGGCATGGCAGCAGAGGTGGCTGGAGGAGGAGGAGAAGCTAAGCACTCACATCTTCAAGCAGGCCCAGGAAGCAGAGAGAAACTAGAGATCTGGCAAGGCTAAAGAACTCTGCCCACCCCCAGTGATTGTGGTTCCTTCAGCATGTCCACACCTTCCAAGACCTCCCAAAACAGTGCCATCAACTAGGGAGAAAATATCCAAATGCCTGGAGGAAACATTCTCTTTCAAACCACCACAGTAGTATTTGAATCAAAACCTAGGAATGAAACATAAGAAAAATGAGGAAGAGGCCCAGAACCAGGAGGAGGAGGAGGAGGGGGAGAAAAGAAAATTTTGCTGCTCTAAAAACAATCATCTTCTTCCTTACTGTTTCACACTGAGAATAGCATTCTCACTTATGTATGTTTCTACAAGTACAGTTAAAAGTACAGTGGAGAGATGCCATGGCAGTAGAGCAGACCTGGACCCAGCCGTTGCAATGTTCTGGCAGCCAGAGCAGCTAGTCAGTGTGAGTTGGTGCTAGGTCTTAGGCCTGGGGCGCTCTCTCAGGTAAATATTTCCATAACCTTATGGAGAGAAAGGACTTTGAGACATGGTTTGATAACATTTGTTACATTTCTTTCTCTGATGGACTTGCCGAAAAATGAAACTCCAGATCACCTGATTAGTCTGAGTGGGGCAGTCCAGCTCAGGCATTTCGCCAATAGCCCAGAAACGCTCCTCAAGTGGGACTTCCTCAAATTCCTTCCCATGGAGCTCAGTTTTTATTTGTTAAAATGACTCGATCCTCAGACTTTACTCACATGCTGCCTCATCTCTAAGCAGTGGAATAGGGTGATAAGTACCTGTACAGAGGTGTGGCAGACTGCTTGTGAAAATTTTGGCTGGCTGGCAGATAGATGATTCTCTTTAGGATGTTTTGCATTGGAAGAAGGTTTATTTGAAGGATTTAAAAAATTTATTTATTATTATTTTTAAATATTTTATTTATTATTTTTATTTTATGCGTATGAGTGTATTGCCTGCATGTATGTGAGTACACCCATGTCATGCAATGCTGTGGAGGTCAGAAGAGGGCTTCGGATCCCCCTGGAACAGGTTAAGGATGGTTCGTAGCCACCATGTGGATGCTGGGAATCGAACCCGGGTCCTCTGCAAGAGCAGTCAGTGCTCTTAACTACTGAGCAATCTATCCAGCCCTTATTTATTATTTTTATTTTATGTGTATGAGTGTATTGCCTGCATGTAGGTAAGTGCACTCATGTCATGCAATGCCCATGGAGGAAAGAAGAGCCTGTCAAATCCCCTGGAACTGGAGTCACAGACAGTTGTTAGCTGCCATGTGGGTGCTAGGATTTGAACTCGGATCTTCTCCAAAAACAGTCAGTGTTCTTAATCACTGAGCTATCTCTCCAGCCCCTATTTGAAAGATACTTTGAGAATGGAGCAACTGGAGGACCATGAAGCCTTTGAGACCTCATCATTGATTGGACATAGTGCCAGAGTGTACGTACTTTATTACAAAGATGAACTTCTCTGTATAGCATCAGATGACTTGTCTGCGAAGCTGTGGGATGTAAGCATAGGGCAGTGTGTTTATGGTATCCAGACCCACACTTGTGCAACGGTGAAGTTTGACGAACAGCAGCTTGTGACAGGCTCTTTTGACAACACTGTGGCCTGCTGGGAATGGAGTTCTGGGCCAGGACTTAGCACTTCCGGAGCATACCAGGGCGGCATTTAGCATGGACTACAATGATGAACTGGAAATCTTGGTGAGTGGCTCTGCTTACTTCACTGTGAAAGTGTGGGCTTTATCTGCTGGGACATGCCTGAACATCCTCACTGGGCACACTGAATGGGTCACCAACATAGTTTTGCAGAAGCGCAAAGTCAAGTCCCTCTTGCACAGCCCTGGAGACTATATCCTCTTAAGTGCAGGCAAATATGAGCTCAGGATTTGGCCAATTGGGAGAGAAATCAACTGCAAGTGTTTAAAGACTTTGTCTGTGTCTGAGGACAAAGTATCTGTCTGCAGTCAAGACTTCATTTTGGTGGCCAGTATGTTGTCTATAGTTTGGCACTTGGTCTGTACCAGTGGGACTTTGCCAGTTATGATATTCTCGGTCATCAATACACCCGAGATAGCAAATAGCCTTGCTGGGCTTTGGAGCTGTCTTTGCCTTGCTGATTGACAACCACTACTTGTACATCATGGACTTGCAGATAGGGAGCCTGATTAGCTGCTGGCCTCTGCCAGAGCACAGGAAATCTAAGAGAGGCAAAGCATCCTGGCTGAATGGGCTGGATGGGCACAATGATACTGACCTGGATTTTGCCACCAGCATGCCTGACTACAGTATTCACCTGGTTTTGTGGAAAGAGTACTGCTGACTGAATTTGGGTGCCTGGGCTGCGGGTTTTTGGTGCAACCTTGGTGGCAGCTGACTGCATGAATCAAAGTTCTCACCTAATGGTCTCATCACAAAGTGCACACTCATTTATCTTTGTTTGCCAGGGGCCAGGGCTGGGGCGGGAAGGGCTTGATTATTGACACACTGCAGCATGCTAACGGGGAACACCATTGTCTTCATTTGTACTTAGTTCTGTTGGTCAGTATAAGAGGATGCAGCTTTGGATTTTATCTTTTTGAATGGAAAATTGGTTTTAAGTAAAGAGAGTTAAATGATTCATTAATCTGCTAATTGGTTGCCTATAAAATCATATCGAGTCTGTTATTAAAGCTTTTTACATAAAAAAGTACAGTGGAAAAAATAATGCATACTTGTGGCAGTAACTGCTAACAGTTTATACTAAGTAACTCATTCACTTAGCAAGCACTGAGCACAGCCTACCACAGGCTGGATCCAAGTGGGTTAGGCGTATAGCAGTAAGAAAAGATCTTACGGTTAATGATTTATTTATTATGTAAATTTAGTCTGTTTAGCAAAAGAAATCAGCAGTTTATATAAATAAAACACAATATAAGAATAAGCTTTAAGTCAAATAGGCAGAGCATCCTTATACTGCATTGTTAGGCTATTGAGGATGACAAGTCCTTGGTCAGAACTTTTTTGCTGTTGCATGTATGGATGGGTGTGTGTGTCTAGTGACCTGTACAAGGACCAGGTGTAACTTCTAGCTATGCATGACAGGATATCTGGGTTGGTGAGGCAGGCCCTGGGCACTGTGGAGCCTTGGCTGTGGCCTTGGAATCCTGCCGTCTAGAAACCATGAAGGGCAGTTGCTGTGGCATGCTGCTTGTTCACTTTAGTATTAAACACAGGTTGACCCTTGACATCTGATTTGACTCTGTTGTATACTAGGCCGTTGCCAATAAATGCTTGCGCACTCCTTCCTAGATTCCTCGGTATTTTAACGTCTACCATCCCTGCCCCCTCCTTCAGTGAGTTGTGTAGGTTCCCCTTTGTTTATGTGAAACACTTTTTCCTCACCATAATTCAGGCACACCTAACTAAACATGGCTGTGAAATTTTACTTTTGTCCCTGTGAATCAGGATCAAGTATAAAATTGCAGAGGAAGCCAGAAGGTGTGCTCGCTCCCATGTGAAAGAAAACAACGATTTGACTCAGGATTAACCAGGAAGGCTGGGTTGAACCTACTTCGCACTGCCTCTGTGATCTTAGATGAGTCCTTTGAGCTTGAATTGTCCATTCCTTTCTAGGACATAGAGTCTTTTAAAGGGGTAACCATACTCCTGAGAGTTCATGGATGTAGCAGCATCCCTGCCATGTCCAGATGACACTGTCTAGCAGCAGGCATCTTGGTCTTGGGTGCACGCACACACACACACACACACACTCAAAATACAAAACCTTGACAAAAGCAACTTAAGAAAAGAAGAGCTGTTGTTTCACAGTACAGACCAGCATAGCAGGGAAGGCTTAGTATCAGGAGCTTGAGGCAGCTCGTCACACTGCATCCACAGTCAGGAAGCAGAGAGAGATGAATGCTGGTGTCTCTTTATTCAGTTCAGGATTCCAACCCATGTAAGGGTGCCACCCACAGTTAGGATGGGTCTTCCCACATCAGTTAAGCTAATCTAGAAACTTTCTCACAGACATGCCCAGAGGTTTGTCTCTTAGATGATTCTAAGTCCTGCCAAATTGGCAATTAATAGCCATCACAGATTTTGTCTTGTAGCCTGTGTCTTTCCATTGCTCTAACAGTACTAAGATCAAAAACACTTAACTTGCTTTGCACATCTCAGCTTTTGACTCTGCATTTAAATTATGAAACAACAGTGGATTCCTGAGGTAGAAATTAAGTGTCCTTGGTATTATCCAGTATCTTTGATGTCTGGCTTTTCAGATAAAGACCTTGCTATGGTATCAGTGTCCATAGATGTGGCAAATCTAATGATGTCTACATAGGAGCAACACCTAATATTGATTGGTGTAGTTTTATAAGTATTCTCAGTCAAAGCGTGAACAGTAAACAGTTTTCAAGGGACCATTTTTGCTAAATTAATTGATAGGTTCTATTTAAAATGTTTGACATTTCTTATTACTGGTGATTGTGTTCTTACTCAACTTTGATGAATTTTTTAAAAAATTTGTTTTTATTGATTTTTTTTGTATGTATTTCATACAGAGTATCTCAAACAATCTTAATCATGTTTGTGCCCCCGTCCCCACTGGCTCCCTCCTATGTGCCTCCCACTGGAACACATACTCTGTCATCTGTGTTAAGGCCCACTGTGTCAACTTCGATGAATATTTTTAATGACAAATTCCATACAATTTTCATACAATATGAAGAAATCCTATTTTTTGCCAGCAGGTTGAAATCACAGAGTGATAGAAAATAATGAAAACAAATTTATAGCCACACCAAAGTTGTAACTTGCATATATTAGGCCAGATTTTTTTTTCTGTAATTGTATGTAGAAGTGAAAGTTCTTTATGTTTTTGACATTTATCTGAACTCTTACAATTCTTTTTGGAAGAATTGTCCCATATGTAGGTTTGGCAATTACAATTTCCTTCATTTTAAAAATACATTTAGTGTTGAGAAACTGCTATATCACATGTCGCTGTCAACTTACCAAAAGTAGGAACTTTTCATTGATTGAGGCACAATCAACCCTCTAGATGCCCAAACGTTTAGCATCTGTGAAATTCCACCAAAGTGATGGACAGCTCCTCACAAGGTCTTTTTGCTGAGCTGGCCCTGAGGCCATGTCAGTAATTACCTATGCTTATCCCTGGGAATATGGGTGGAATTTAAGATGAAATGAATCTTAAATGTGCTAAGGATGTTTGTTATTTAAAGAACCTGTGGGTAATTTATTTTTAAAGTAAATAAGCACTTCATTAAGAAAGTTGCTATCTTCTCCCCCCCCCTTTTTTTTTGTAAATCTAATTTTTGGTAATCTAATGTCACTCTGTAGAAATAGATTTTTAAAATAGTCTTTAGGTGTTTTAGAATTATTTTGATTATATCTCACATCTTATAATATCTATTTTACGATGTTTTTGGTATTGATATCTAAGATTTTTTTCTTGGTTCACAAGAACAGAGAAGTGTTCAGTGCTGTGGGTTCTGCTTTTCCAAACCTCCTTCAGGAAGGATAGACCTCAGCTGGGCCGGAGCTGGAGATTTGGGAAGCTGCGAGTTGGTTCCACAGGGAAGATGCATCATTCTTATCACTGCCATCACTTCCTATCCAACCTTTGGATATGCCCACCTGGTGTGTATTCTTTCTCGTGCATATAATTTTTTCAAAAGTATTGACATACTGGACAGATCAAATAAATAAGTTTCTTTTACTCTTTCTTTCTTTATCCCCCTCTTCTCCTGCTGCTTCTTTCCCTCCCTCCCTTCCTCCCTCCCTCTGACCCCCCTTCCTTCTTTCCTTCCTTCCTTCCTTCCTTCCTTCCAACCAACCCACCTGATCTTTCACATTTTGTTAGATCTTAAATGTCTTGAATAGTCAGAAAATGTCCTTCCTTTCTTTCCTTTTCTTTCTTTCTTCCTTTCTTTTCCTTCTTTCCCTCCTCCCTCACTCCCTGTCTCCCTCCCTCCCTTTCTCCCTTCCCTCTTTCTCTCTCCCTTTCTTTCTTTCTTTCTTTCTTTCTTTCTTTCTTTCTTTCTTTCTTTCTTTCTTTCTTTCTTTCTTTCTTTCATTTCTTTTTTGTGACACGCTCTCATTATGTAGCCCTGACTAACCTGGAACTCATAGACCAGTTTCACCCACAGATCTGCCTGCTTCTGCCTCCTGAGTTCTGGGATTAAAGGTGTGCACCACCACACCTGACCGTAAATGAGTTTCAAAGAGAGCTCAATCAACACATGGCCCTTGATTTCTTTTGTGTTCAGAAGCTGCTCATTTTTCCAGAATGCTCCTGAAATTTTGGTGTCTGCTCCTGATGCTGGTGATGACAGTGGGACTCTAAGGATCAGGAGTTTAGGAATGAAGTCCTAGCCATCCTCCAACTCCTGCCTTAGTGAATTGAACCTGTGTGCTAGTAAGATGCTCAGGTGATCATGTGTGTGCTAGAGGTAGAAGACTGAAATAGGTCATTTTAAATAAGCTAGACTTCTGAAAAATGACCGTTGGTCCTGGGTATGTTAAAGATTTAGCTCCTTGACTACTCACCACCTCTCTTTCCTATATTGCCAAGGCCAAATGTAATTTCTTTCCTTGCTTCATTATCTCCTGAAGATTTCATATTCCATATATCTTAACCTTACATTTACTTTAGATAATATCACTGGTATGCACCACTGTTCTTCCATCAGCATCTGGTCTCTATTTATTTACTTATTTACTTATTATTTATTTATTTTTTTAAAGACAGTCTCTCTGTATCCACAGTTGGCCTGAAACTCACTATGTAAACTAGGTTGGCCTCAGTGTCACAGAGATTTGTCAATCTCTGCTTCACATTTGCTGGGATTAAAGGTGTGTGCCATCGTGCTTGATTATATATTTATTTTCAAGGCTGAAAATGCATGTATTCTGTTCAAACCATTTAATCTATAACTCAGGCTATAGCTGATATGAAAGTTGGAAATCAATGATTTAGCAATGACTTTTGGAACAAGCAACAGAAAACCCCTAAGTGGCTTAAAAATACACACATTAAACCTGGCGTGGTGGCGCACACCTTTAATCCCAGCACTCGGGAGGCAGAGGCAGGTGGATCTCTGTGAGTTCAAGGCCAGCCTGGTCTACATAATGAGTTCCAGGACAGCTGGGGCTACAAGGAGACCCTGTTTCAAAGAGACCAAAAAAAAAAAAAAACCACACATTAAAGATGCACATGTATGCTCCAGACTAACGTATACGTGGTATCAGGAGGTGAGGGGCTGCAAAACACCTTTGTCACCTGTGGACATGCCTTGGTCATAGACTGGGGACTCAGGCAGAATGCTTGCTCCCCCTACCTTCATATGGAGTCTTCTTGATTCTTCTCCAGAGCATCTGGTATGTACCATAACTAGAGTCCGCAGCATAGTGGCAATTTTCTTCAGAACTGCTAAATTGGTGTGTGTCTGACTTTGCTGCTCCCACACCAATATGTTTTGGTTATATTGATGGGCAGCACATCTTGCCTCCTAAGCTTTTGGGTCAGTGTCTGAAAGGAATTAAGTAAAGACCACACATAATCCTTGTAAGAAGTGCTTCTCACTGTCCAAACTCCTGGACTTTGAAGAACCATCCTTACAGTGGCAACCTTAGTCACAGCAGTTGATTGGGCGAGGGTGCTGGCTCACTGACAGGTTAAAGAAAAATATGTTAGGGTTGCATTTGGTAATATTTACCAGGAAGCCAAGCTTGCTTTGGTTTAACCAAATACATAATTATCTTTTGATTCTATTATTGTCTATAAAGATGTAGCTCACTCTTTTGTCTTTCTTGGAGTATCTCCATTTTATAGGCAGCTTGACTTTAGTGCTTGAAAGTATTTGTGTAAAATCCCTCTTTGTTTCTCTGACCTTGTTGATTGATGTGATTTGTAGGATAGTGAGCAATGCAGGACCCACACCTAACAGATATTTTGTGTGAATAGTCACTTGATCTACTGCAACTCTGCTTTCACTTTATCACTATTATCAGTGTGTGTGTGTGTTTGTGTGTGTGTGTGTGTGTGTGTGTGTGTGTGTGTGTTAGGAGGTCAGAAGACAACTTTGTGGGATTGGGTCTCTCCTTCTGCTTTTATGTGGGTTTCAGAGATAGAACTCAGGTACCTGCGGCTTGTGTGGCAAGCACCTTTATCCAATAAGTCTTTTAGCCCTCAGCCCCTGCCCCCCCCCGGCCCCCTGCTTTCACTTTTAAATTGGGCTTAGGAGAAAAATGTTTAAGCTTCACTGCTTAAGAGGGGTTGAAAATTACTGATCTATGCTCATCTCTCAGAGAAATTAAGTAATTAAAATGGCACAGCCGAATCAAGGCCAAGACACAGGGTTCTGAGCAGCGTTCAGAGCTCCATCCATTTGCTTTTAGTTTCTTAAGTAACAGGGAAGTTCAGACTTACTATATAGGAAGAATAAGGCTGGATAGCTGCAGGATAATAGGCCCTTGGGCTTTGACTGGGTAAAGATGGGGGAGGAGACTGGGTAAAATTGAGTCTCCATTTCTGCCTTGCTTATATGAATGGGAGCTTTGGAGGTTGAGAGACCAGGACACCAGTGACCTGAACCAGATCCAACACTGATGCTCTTGATATTACAGGATGTGAGCTTGAAAATCGGTGGTCAAGAAAATTAATGCTCTCTTGAATGTATTTAATATTTTCCCTCTTCCCTGCCTTCCCTCCCTCCTTCGTTCTTTCCCTCCCTCTCCTTGCTTCCTTCCTGTTGTCAGGAGAAACTGGGTTCCCTTTTGGGCTCTAGGCTTTTGAATAAAATAATTTATGAACAATTTCATAAGGAAACGTGAGAATAATTTTATTAGAGTCTTTATTAGGGCAGGTGGGCTATAAATCCAGGCATATGCTAGAAGAAGGGAGATGGAGAGACAGTTGTATGGTAAATTAGATATGGAGGCCAGAGAAGCTATGAGAAAGCCCAGAGCCTTGGAGCAGCATGTTTAGATTTTTGGTCAGTATCTGAAAAAGAGATGAATTTGCCTAGATCTGACTTGAGAGCACTGGATTGCAGGCTTTTGTGTCCCAAGACTATGGTTAGAAATAATAGAGACAGTTTAAATATTTTATTATTTTATTTTAAAATATTTCATTTATTTTATTTTATGAGTGTATTGCCTGCATGTATGTAAGTGCACCTGTGGGACCCTGACTCGTCTAACCGCTTCTTTCTGCTTCTGTAACCTGCTTGGCTTAAGATGGCACTAACTCCATTTTGACTAGCTGTTTCAGGCAAGCCCGGGCATGCCCAGGCATGTTGTAATCTTCAGTTACCACCGCCATCCGGGAAAGCTATAGACCAAGCAAGCTCGGGCATATAGCAGCCTTATAAGGTAAAAACAGAAACTTCTGACCCCACAGATAACAGTCAGTGTATTCCAATGCCTAAAGGCAGCCCCTACCAATAAGAATCCTCCCCATACTCAGGGCATAGGACCATCCAATCATTTTAAAGGATGCTTGGTGCGTGGGAGCTTCTGTAAAACTTCCCTATAAAAGCCTACCCAACCCTAGATTGGGGCTCTCAGTGGATCTGCTGCATCAGTGAAATCTGAGGGCCTGAGCTTAAGCCCGAATAAAGGCTCTTTGCTGTTGCATACACTCCAGACTCCTTGGTGGTCATTGGGGGTTGTGAGATCTGGGCGTAACATACCTGTTTTGTGCAATGCCTGTAGAGGTCAGAAGAGGGTGTTGGATCCCCTGGAACTGGAGATATGAGCAATTGTTAGCCACCATGTGTGTTCTGGGACTCAAAACTTTGTCTTCTGCAAGAATAGTAAGTGCTCTTAACCACTAAGCCATCTCTTCGGCTCAAGACAGTTTGTTAAGAAAGAGAGCAATACTGAGAGTGGAAGTGAGCTAGGGATGCTTTCTATAGGACATTTACATAGCATCTGCCTTTCCTCTATTTCTGGGGCTTTTCCCAGGTATGCTCTGTTTCCTGCCTGGCAAGGCTTGTCTTTTTCTGCAAACTGACTTCTTTCATATGTTAATCTTGATGTTTCAGTCTCTGGACACAATTCCTCCCTATTTCCTTTCTTCCTTCCAAAACAGGGGGTTTCAGGAAGTAGCCCAAGCTGACCTTGAACTCCTGATCCTACTTTCTGAGTACTGGGATTACAGGCACGCATCACAATGCTTAGGTGCTGTTGCTTTATTTCTTAATATAATTTGTGAAAATACTTTGGTCCAATGTGGCCTGGACTTAGAGGGTAACTGCTATCAGATAAGAGTTACTATGACCATTGATTCAATAGGTCATCAGCCAAATGTGTGTGAAGTAGTCTGCTCCCTTGCAGATGTTGCTATGATAACTTGTCCATTTATGGTTCTGTTAAATGAAACTAATTCATGTTAGACCTCTGGTCTCCTACATTTGGAAACTAACTCCTGGGACCCTGTGTTTGATGTTCTGGTGAACACAGGTTCTAGGCACACCTCCTTGGCATCTTCTTTCCCTCTCTTTCTTGTCCCCCAACTACTGACTTCTGAATCTTTCATAAGATCTTTAAGAGAACGAAACTCATCCATTCTGCCTGAGAATGTCTACTGAACATTTCTCACTTATCCCAAGATCAGTTTTTCTCTCCGGCAGGATGACTGGAGCCTGACTGGAAATCCATGTTGGAGGAGATGGATCGCTTAATTGAAAAGCATATGTAAGATCCCTCCTTGAGTTAAATCCTCTCTGTCAGTGACTCCAGACAGAATTCAAATTAATAAAATGGAATGTGTCATCACTTTCACTAATAACCAACTTGGTGTAGTTCTGTGGGTTTGACAAGCTGGCTGAGTTCTTTGGAAATACAACTAGATTCAGAGATTTACTGCCCCATTTTGTTTCATATGGCCAGTAGTCTCCAAAGGCATTTTGTTCTCAGCTAGCACTCATTATCCATACAGATAGCAAGAAAATATAAAATTTCCCTACAAGTGGATTAGAATCTGCCAGTTCTAGTCTTAAGAACTGATCAGGTATATAACAGCAACACTCTAAATATCAGCTCTGTCATGAGACATCTTAAAATGTAATATATATCAATGTAAACAATTATTTCATGACTACATTTGAATATACCTTTTAAATTATGATTCCCATCTTCCAGGGTGACTGGCCTTATTGAATTCACAGGACTCTGGCAGCACACAAATTTGTCTAGCTCCATCTTAGGTGGCTGCATTTTAATATACATTAGACATAAAATAGTGGATGGAGAATAGCCAGTGCAGGCTCAGAGCTTTTAGGCAGGGTGGGGCCTTCATAAAGCCCCCAGGGCATACAAAATCAGGATTGAATAATGATATTCTAAGAATTCAGCAGCCAGAAGAGAGTGAATCAGAAAGATGTGAAATGTATTGGGGGAGGGGGGGTGGAATGGAGCAGGGAATGGATGTGACAAATGTGCCTGTACTATGTTTACCCATGTGTCTTACATAGTAAAATGTGCCCAGCTTTTATACAAGATGGCCTTGCTGCGTGGCCCTGATTATGCTGCCTGGTTATGAATCTGTCTTAACTCCCATCTGGACTCCATATTGGGCTACATGGTGTTCTGGTGCAGAGTACAACACAGACTTTGTGCTTATAAACAGCTGGAATTTAATTCAGATAGAAAAAGAAAGGAATTGCAAAGAGCAGTATGCTCTTCTGTGTTTAGCTGGAGAGTTTGCATGTCAGCTAGTGGTTCTGCTCCGTGACTTAACCCTTGGAGAACTGCTATCAAAAAGATGGTATTGATGTCTATCTCATGAATTCATGAATGCATAATCGCCCTGCACATGAGTGAATCAAAAATACTCAGAAAGATCACAAAGTCCAGTAAGACAAAAATGTTTCTGTCCATGAAAACAGGTTCTTTGATGGATCCCCCTCATCTCTCAGAGTTAGTTCCAGCCTGGACTCTTCTTTCCCTTATTCACAGTGCTAGGTTTGAGCTTGTGCTCCAGCTCTGAGCAGAGCCTGGGTGCTTCTCCCAATGCCATGGGTCCAAGGGATGCACAGTGGATGTGTAACACTGTTGGTCCCTGCTCAGTGGTTCCTAAGGTTGAGCTACTTCTCCCTGAACTTCCTGCTACCACTGCTGATATTGGCAGCAGTAGTGTCCAGTGGCTGGACACCTTGATGGGGCCAGTATCTGCCCTCAAAACACATTGAGGTTTTTGTAGCTCAGGTACCCAAGAGGTTACCTGCTGCTGTGGCCCGGTCTCCTCAGCCTCTCTTCTGACCTGGTGGAGTGGACTTCATCTGGTGCTGGTGTGTGTCCCTCTGGATTGTATGCCTGTGTCATTTCTGAGATGTTGCTTTGGTTTCTCATTTGAGCCTAAGTGTGCTTGTTTTCCCATTTGGGATCCATGAAAAGGATGCCTTTGAAGTGAGGGAGGGAAGAAGGAGGGGAAAAGTGATTTTATTTTGCCTATAAAAGTATGGACCTCCAATGTCTTCAGTAGGGAGGCTTATTTAATATTTGTTCAGCACAGTGTGATCTGTATGTGACAGAAGGTGGCTAAGCAATGCAGGGGCTAGCATCAGGAAGGAAGGCAAAGGCCTCCTCCTAAGCCCAGTCTTTTCTGAGCAGAGCCTGGATGCTGGTCTACCAAGGGCAGCATCATCTAGTCCCTCCTGATGCTCTAGGGGTCTGAGAGATATACAGTAGATGTCCAACCATGCTAGTGGATATGGCCACAAGGGTCTTGTGACTGAGGGTGGCATTTGATGAAGTCCACGATCAGAAAGGCCAGCTGGTTTTCTTTGAAGACTGCACACATCAAAAGAGCAAGAATAGATCTGCTTTGCTTTTGACAGACTGCCTTGTTTATCTGGATGATTAAAAAATAGTGGCACTCAAATATTTTTGAATGATTAAATCAATGTCTTTACTTTGTTTTTATCAAGACTGATATATATATATATTCATTAACAATCAAAGAATACTACTAAAATGCATAATTGACTTTCTAATTAATCTAAAAGTCAATCTTTTTTATTTTATTTTTTGGTCTTTTTGAGACAGTGTCTCCCAGTAGCCTCAGCTGGCCTGGAACTCACTATGTAGACTAGGCTGACCTTGAACTCACAGAGATCTGCCTGTTTTTGTCTCCCAAGTGTTGGGATCAAAGGCATACTCCACCATACCCAGCAAGACTGAAAATTTTAGGCAAATCAGCAGGGGGAGTTTTCAATTAGAAAGTATTTTTTAAAATAATATTTTTATTGATTCTTTGAGACTTTCATCCAATGTATTTTGATCATGTTCAGGCCTCTTCCACCATTTCCTCAAATATCTACCCCAGCTCCCTACTTCCCTTCACTTCAGCTCTCTATCATTTTAAAAGACGTCCTGAGTCTAATTTGTGTTTATCAAATACTCTTGGGTACAGGTCATCCCCTGGAGCATGGTCAGCTACCTGGTATCACACCTTTAAAGAAAATCGACTCTCCCTCTTCCAGCAGCTATGAATTGCCAATAGTTCCTCAACTAGAGCTGAGGCTTCTTGTTCACCTCCTCTCCATACTGGGATTTTGTCTGGCTTGTGCATGCTGTCACAGCCCTGTGAGTTTTTGTGTGCATCTGGTAGGAGTCAGTTTAATACTTTCAATTTAGTAAAATAATAGTAATAGGTTCTCTTTTATGGCTTGTGACCTGTCTGGTCACAGATTCTTGATTCTGATAACAGTGTCAGTTATGGGCTCCATATTGTGAAGTGGGCCTTAAACCTAATCAGAAGGTAGTTGGTTACTCCCATAGCATTTGTGCCACTATTACACTAGTGGGTATACTTACCTGCCAGGTCAAGTATTATTACTGTAGTTTGCAGAATTCACAGCTGTGTAAGACTGATGATTACTTTTCTCGTCCAGTAGCATGCATAGCATCCTCCAGCACAATGAAAGCTAGCCAGTAGAGATGAAGCTTCAAGGTCTGTACCAGTTTGATTTCTCCATGTTCACATATGTTAATGTCTTCAGAAGTAGTAGGGCCTTACTGTCAAGTTCTGGAGGGTAATCAAGAGCAATGGCAACAGCCAGTATTGTTTGATGGTCTATGGGAACTCTCTGGTCAACAACTCCAAAAAAGGATGCCTATTCCTGACATTAGGTTTTCCAGTTTCTAGCCTTGGTGCCTGGTAGGGGCATTGTCCCCTCATTATAGGTAACTCCATTTAAACATTAAAATATATGTATATATTTAGAAAGTCTTAATTATCTTTAAATTGAAGTTGCTTACCAAGGTGATGTTGATGTCCCAACAGAATGCTGTTTAAGTAGGATTACAGTCTTCAAGAGGTTATATGGAAGAGCTAATCAATTAAAGTAGATTTCATGAGGAAGGTCCTCTTTGTTTGGAACCACCAGCAATTGCCAGTTAAAGACACTATATGCTCAGAATTTACACTGGCATTAAAGGACAAGACAGTGTTCTGGCATGAATGCTTCACAATGCTTGCTTGTAATATTATTTAATCAAATTCAAACAGAATTTTTGACTCATTGGTGAAGAGGTATTAATAGTACAGAAATGGGGGCTGTGGAAGGAGTCGGTTGCTTTTACCACCCACTTTGGTCTGAGAGCATCAAAGGAAACTTGCATATGAATGCACTGAAAAACTCATGGCTGTTCCGGCACCATCAGTCATGGTTCAATTGGGCTGAAAATACGGGAAGACAATTTAGTTTAAATCCAAGAATAATGAAAAATAAACTTACTCAGATGAGCAAAGTTAGGTAAGAAAGAAATAGGGCATGGAGCTCTGGCCAAAGAGTAGAGAAGATGGAGAACGGGGTCTGAGGAGTTTGCCATTCTGTGTGGGCTGCCTGCAATGAGATAGTCCCCACTGTGCACTGAGTCATGTCTGACCCCTAGCAGGAGCATGGTCTTTGGCCTCTGTGAAACTGGATATTCTCTCTGGCCCGTACTTGCTCCATGCATACTCTGTGCATTTATGATGAGTCACCATTACCCAAGTAAATGCTGGTTTTCACTGTTCAACTAAATTACTTTCTGTTGTACAGTCAGAGCTGTCATCCCACATTAGGGAAGACTTTAATGATTTAACTTAATGCATTTATTGTGATAGAATAAGAACTAGAGCCTGTTGCTATCAGTCTCCGTGTAACAGGGGCTCTGCAGAGAGGTCCTGGGGTGTGTGGCTGCCCCAGTAATGTTCCAGGCCATGTGGTCCTGATTCTGGGGTCTCACCTGTCCTGCCTGAGCACCTGAGTTCTGCATAAAGGATGCAAAGGCAGGGAGGTGGGGAGAAATCTTACCAGAAAGGCCCTGCCATGAGGGCTTGGAGCTGTATTCCAGCTTGCCGCCTCACAGGTCTGTTTCCATCTGATCATCCTTCTTATATCCCCACACCAGCCTTCAGAGGCCTGTCTACATTTGTCTCCATTGTGTTTTCTTTTTAATGGCAAGATTGCCTGTGAAAAGCTTATTGAGTCAGAGACTCAATGATTAGCACCTAAGTCCTTATTCACTTCAGGAGACATGCCTGTCATTTTGGCAGAAGAGCTTTCCTATCTTTGTGGAAAAAATGTTTTTGGCTTGTTACGCTCTAGGATCCATGTTTCCTATTGCCTCACAACTTATCAGCTTAGCTTCACAGAGATAAACCTTCAAGTTTAGTAATGTATAAATTTAAAATACATGTCATGGCTGTAGTAGTGATAATGTGAGGGAGAGGAAAGGCTAAGAAACCCATTTTTTTTCAGAACAGAACAACAGCCAGATGTCTGCAGAGTCTGGTGTTGAACAGACAAACGGCCTGCCTCAAGAAGCAAAAACTTAAATATTCATTTCCCATCTCTGCAAAGAGAACTGCCCGGTCACACAGCGACAACAGGCCATGTGCCCTCTTCTCCATGCCTGAGTGTGAACTGTCAAGTGTCTGTAGCCTGATAGAAAGGATGGGCTAGCTGGGGTCGGCTCCCTTATATGTACATGTTTAATGAGCACCGATTAGGCTTTGTAATACAGCATTCTGTCCATAATGTAAGACATCTGTTGAATGTGTGCATGTCAAGGAAGCTGAGGGCTCATGAATGCTTTCTTTCATTGCAGCAAACATAAGGACACACTGAACAAATGTTCATCCAAGGTGCTCTTAGCTAGCATGCTTCTTACTCACTTGTGCCCCTTCTAGTTCCCAAATAAAGGCAGAATTACACGATCAGGTGGCACTGCAGCCCACTGGCTACTTCCCTGGCCTCTGGCCAAATCTTTTATGCACCAACAGCACTAGAATTTTTCATCCTCCTTTGGTGGCTTAGCAAGTGACAGGAAAAGCACCCAGATGTAAACAGAGTACTGCACCAGCAGGAAGGCTGGAAGGAAGCCAGCCGACCCCTCCCAGACAACACTGGGTGGTGTAAGGGACCTGGCACAGTTCAGCCCCTCACCCTCCTGGCCAGCACAGTTGATATTGTACATGCTAATTATGAGAGGCCAGTTAAAAGGTGAGATTCCATTTTAGGTCGGCCTTGATACTTCAAACACCCTGACAAAGTTGTTTCCCAAGGGCACTGAGCAAGGGATTGTGTTGTTAAAGGTAAGCTAGGCCATGGCGCCTACCTTGCTTTGAAGTTCTCACTCACACAGAGAAATAAAGCTGAGTGGGGAACCTGATTATCTAAAAGGGTGCTCCTGCTTCTTTTCAAGCAAGGTAGGGTATGGGACCTTGGACATATGTTGGATTCCAGTTAACAGAGCACATGCCGGCTTAGAAGAGGTGGGGACAATGGGAGGGCTGCGATTCTTACTACAAGGCTTTGTGCCATGGTCACTTCTAAAAGTTTGATGATTATTTTTTGAGAAGAAGAAAAATGACTTTGCCACCCTGGGATTATAGGACTCCCAGCTCTTTCTCATACGCTTTAGGAGTGCTCTCCTTTCCCACTTAAAACCACACAGATGAAGAAGTGGAAGCAGAAATGACTTTTCCCCAGTTCTTGGTTTCTCTGCTTTCACTGGGAGCATTTCCTGGGGTGGACACTGCACCCCAGATGCACAGCTGTCTTTGGATGTCCCCAAGTGAGTCAAGCCGAGCAGACCCCTCCCCCCTTCTCTTGTTTCTACAGCTTTTTATAGGGCAGGTTCCAAACTGGAGTTTATTTTTTGACCACAGCCAAACAGCGTTCTGGTCCCAATGTGTAACACAAAGCATGAATTTACCCTGCATATTACAGACTCCAGATCATGGTGCTGGATGCCTGGATATACCTTCTTAAGAAGAGGAGAGGTGTTGAAGAAACTGCCATCTTTGGCAGGTCAAGAAATGTGAGGTCAAGTCACAATAGACAAGTGAAATTAGGGCTGTCATCCCGTCTTTCTCCTAAATCTGTTCCATTGGAAGCCTTGCATGTTGCTGATGAAGGTAGAATTAGGGCCCAAACAGAGGTTTGGCAGACATAGAAGGGGAATATGGGTGGTTGCAGAGATGGCTTAGTGGTTAAGAACACTGGCTGTTCTTGTAGAGGACCTGGATTTGGTTCCCATAACTCCAGTTCCAGGGAATCTGATGCCCTCTTCTGAACTCTGTGGGCATTGCATGACGTGGGCGTACCTATAAACATGTAGGTAATGTGTGCTTACACATTAAAAAAATAAATAAATAAAATAAAAAAGGAGAATATGGAAAACATCCTTATACTCATGCCCTTGTGAGAAAATGTTAATAGACTTACATTCATCTTGCCCTGGAGATATGAGCTAGTCTCCATCCCCAGCAGCAAGAGCCATGTTTGTCATAGCTGATGAACTCTGGGCCTCTGACAGATGGAGGCTCTGGCATGAGGGGTAGAGAAGTTGGAAAATGGCTCAGTGGTTAAGAGCACTGGCTGCTCTTGCAGAGGACCCAGGTTTGGTTCTCAGCATCCACATTGTGGCTAACAACCACCTATAACTCCAGTTCCAGGGAATCTGATGCCCTCTTCTGAACTCTGTGGGCATTGCATGACGTGGGCGTACCTATAAACATGTAGGTAATGTGTGCTTACACATTAAAAAAATAAATAAATAAAATAAAAAAGGAGAATATGGAAAACATCCTTATACTCATGCCCTTGTGAGAAAATGTTAATAGACTTACATTCATCTTGCCCTGGAGATATGAGCTAGTCTCCATCCCCAGCAGCAAGAGCCATGTTTGTCATAGCTGATGAACTCTGGGCCTCTGACAGATGGAGGCTCTGGCTCTTGTACTCTTGCATCCCTGGCACCTAGAGCTCATCATGCTGGATAGCTAAACACCGAGACTTTATGCAGAGACCCTCAGCCTGGATAAAACCACGAACTCTGTATAATCTGAAAACCTGGAGCCACAACTCAGGCAAGAACATTGGTTATAAGAACATTCCTTTTTGGCATAATATTTTCCTGTATTTGTATACAATATTTAAGTAAGGTAAAAAGAAAGAATGTATCCAAAAGATACATTCAATACTTGTCTCACTGTATGTAGGACTCCATCCTGTTTATAGTACCTGACACCTTGCTGTGGTAAGGGTGGGACTGGGCTCCAGGATGGGCACAGAGGAGCACAACACAAGGCCAAGGAGAGTCTCAGCTTTGTACCAATGAGCAGAGTGGCAAACCACTTGCTCTGCATAGTTCTTGATTTTGATGCATGTGAAATAGAGATAGGTTCCAGCCTCCACTGCAGTCAGTCACAAAGAAGCCCAGTTGCTGCGACTGGGTTGTTTTCATAACACTCATCTCTGAGAAGCTGACCCATCATGGAGGGAAGCTTCTATGCTCCAGATAGAAGGAAGCTGAGCACAATGAATAATGTCCTGGAGGATGTGTATGAATGAGAGGAAGGCTCAAGTTGGAGTCCTGGATGATGCCAGCCTGTGTGACCTGGTTATGCTCCACATTCCTAGCTCAACGTGCCATCCCACAGGGCAACTAGGGATAAAGTTACTTCGTAATGAAAGTGCATTAACAAGGAGTCTGGTCATCTGTTCTCTTCCAACGCAACTTGGAGCATCATATTCCTCACTCAGGAATATGTCACAAAAGAAAAATTATAATATGTGAAATATCTAAAATTCTATCAAATTTTTGGCATAGAAATGCACTGGGCTTTCAGAAGTTACTGCTTTGGGGGTCTCTGAGTGCCGCCCACCCACTCATGTTTCATGGCAGCACTTTGGACCTTCTTTTATTGTTTTAAGCTTATAACAACAGACACTTCAAAATGAACTCATGAATTTCAACCAGAATCCTCAGGTCTTTAGGTTCTTTTTAGCAATCAGGTCTCAGTGCTTAATAGAGTGCTTAACCTGGGGGAAAGACTTAAGTTGAGCATTTTGGTGATAACAGTGGTGCTCAGTGTTCAGTTAGCAAACTGCCCTATAGTCTTTTGGATTAAGGATCAGATCTGACAATGAGTAAACATTATCCTCAGCTCCTAACAGGTTTTATGAAACAGACCTTTAGGAAATGAAAGGTCCTTTCAAGTCTCTAAATATTCATTTTTAGAGTCCTCTGGGGAAAAGGCTTGCTGAGCATGGGCCTCTGGCTTCTGGTGCGAGCCTTGCTGTCACATGGATGCTTGCAGCCTTAAAGGCATCTTGAGTTGTCAGTGCTGTGTGAACTGTCTTCTCCCAGGATTGTGAAGATATGTGTGGAGGGAAGCATTTTGGTTTTCATCTTCAGAGTTTTCCAGGGCTCACATTTGTCCTCAGGCAGTCTCTACATTTTAAGGGAAAGTTGCAAGAAGATCAGGGTGTTCAGAGAAAAGCAGCAACATACTTAGAGGGGTCAAGGACTGCTCCCTGAGAGGAGGGTGCTTCTGGAAACAATTTTGTCTTAAGCTGAGCTTTGGTTTTCCTGCATGGCATATATTGGCCAGTTTATACTCTTCAGGGGCTTGGCAGCTTTGTGCTTGATACCTAGAACGTGTATCTAAAAGGATTATAAATGACTCCATGTGCCTAAGGGAGGCTGTGATTACCATCAGGACTTGTCTCAGGTCTCTAGAATTTACAGGGCTATCTAAATTGAACCCTGAGCCCTATTGGATATTTGTGAATCCACAAGGGTAAAATAAAGATGGAACTCAGCCTCTGGCTGTTCACCTGGTCTGAGTTCCAAGATTACATTGGTGGCAACCCGAGCAAGGCTGGATAGACAGATAGCTCTTCACCAAAGCAAGTTAGTGATTAAGACCTTGCTGGAGCCTCAGCTAACATCCCCGCCCTTGTCTTGCACCACACAACTCAGTGTTTCCAGATGTACTAAGTTTCATGGTTTGTAGATTCAGAATCTAGAAGCCAGAAATCTTATTTTCCAGCCCCTTGGGGCACCTTCTGCTGAACCTGGAACTCTCCCTGTATGACAGGTCCAAGATAAACATTGCATGGCCTGAAAGAGGAGTGATGGCTTGGGGCTGGCAGCCTGTGCTAACTGGCTTTTGTTGTGTCTACCTGATACTGCTTCCGAAGGTGAGGCTCAGGAACTCACACACAGCTGGTAATTTCTAAGCTCTTATGACTCACAAGAAAATCATATCTGTTTGTTTTTATTTAATTTTGCAAGTTTTATATAGAGTTCCCATAAATAAAACATTGTGCTTTGAGAATGTGATGGCATGAAAACAAATGCAGCTTAGCCCAGAGCAGTGCCTAATACTCCAGATTTCAGGGCTGCTTCTTAGGAACCCTGAATTTTATACTAGAAAATGATTCTTGGGCTCCAAAAATGTTACCAAAATGCAGATTTAATTTCTTTTTTAGTTTTACTGAAATGTTGCTTTTGTACAAGCCTTTTATGCTGTAGTCAGGAAGGACACAGTAACTCTGTTCAGTGCTGATGGTATGTGGCTACAGTTGAGACCTCCTCTGCCCAGTCTTGGCAGAGCTGTCAATGATCAGATATGCCCAGGACACAAGTGAGCTTGAGGATTTGTTTTGTTCTGTTTTGTTTTAAATTAGTGACACATATTTTTGGCACGTGTTCATGAGACAGACACAAAAAGTTGTTACATTCCTAATTTCTAAATATTTCTAGGTTAATGACCAATGCTTTTGTAAATGGGTTCCATTCTTTTCCTGACATTTTTCAATTTCTGATAAGAACAACCTGGGGACATCTATAAATATGAGCCCATTTCCATATATTTTGATTTTAGTATGATTACTTTTCATAGTGATATTATAGATGCTACTTCTGTATTTATTCAATAGTAGACACAGGTGAGAATCTTGATTGTCTAGAAAAGGGGATCTGAGAATATTGGAAACCTCTGAAAAAAGGGGAGTGGTCAAAAACAAATAGGTAGAGGATAGGGCAGTATAGGGGTGAAGGGGAGGGATAACTTAAACTAAAGATGTTTGAAAAAGCCAGAAGTTGCCAAATAAAAAGCTCAGTGTTAGGTGTGGGATGCCTTCCACTGAACTGTTTGTCAGGGGTGTCCCAGAGATCCTCAAAACAATACAGGCTATTGCCACTGCTCTTGATTACCCAAGAGAACTTGATGGTAAGACCCTGTTGCTGAAGACGCTACATACTTTGGTCATAGGCATGGAGAAATCAAGTTGATACTGACCAGGAAGCTTCCTCTTGGCTGGCTAGCTTTCATAGTACAGAAAGATGCGATGCAGGCTGTTGGGGATAAAAAGTCATTAACTATCTTGCCCAGCTGTGAACCCTATGAACTGCACTAATAACCACTGTGGCAACATTATGCCCATGATTACAATAGTGGCAAGAATGTTATGGGGGCAGCCAGCCATTTTCTGCTTGGATTTATGGCCTGCTCCACAGGAGGAAACCCATGCTTGGTACTCTAAATCTGGCCAAGCACCCATGATTGGGGAGCCTGCATGCCCCTCCCAGGAGATCAGTTTGATACTTTAAACTGCCCTCTAAATTCATATATCAATAGCCATAGATATTAGAGATATATAACTCTCAGATCTCATCAGAGAAATTTCTTTGATATCTACGGTGGTTAACACAGAAACTCATAGCTGATGAAACTGTAGAGAATAAGTGTCAATGGAATGCTCAGCCACAAAGCCGTATCTATATCACCACTCCTACCTCCTTAAACACACAAGGCTCAGGGACCATGGAGGAACAGAGGTAACAAGATTGTAATAGCCAGTGGTTGGGGTGTACCAAATGAAACGGTGTCTTCTAGATATGACAGAATGGCTGCACTCATGAATTCACAGCAGCTGTAGTTGCCCACATAAAGCCTGTACAAGATCAAGCTAGTCAACATTCTAGCGTGGAGAGAGGAGGTCTGGACTCATGAACCCCACTCTTAACTGAGGAGCTATTGACAGTTGATAACTTCTGAGAGAGGGAGAGTAAGTTTTCTTTAAGGGTGTGGCCCCTGGTAGGCTGACCAAGCTCCAGTGGCTGGCCCCATACTGATGAATATATGGGTAGCACAAATTGAACTTGATGGGTTATAAAAAAAAGAGGGATGGGAGAATAAGAGGTAGACTTGGGAAGAGTTGGCAGGAAATAAGGGGTGACTATGATCACATTAGTATTTTGTAGGCATGTATGAAATTCTTAAAGAATTAATTTAAATATTATATTAAAAAGAGAACAGATAGATATATCAAAGGAATATAGAACTCCTAAAGGGCAGTTTGGGAGGATCTGAGAAGGCATGTCATCCCTTGAAGTCAGGCAGACCTCTGAGAAGTCAACACCTTCAAACAAAACCATCTAAAGAGTCATATTCAGCACTTAAAAAAATTAACTGATTTCCAGTAGATACATTAGTTGGGGAAAGTTTCAGGCAGAGAAACATTTGGACTAAATTAGAAGTGAGGCAATCGAAGGAAGACATATTTAGTACAATCAATTAATTTAGCAGCAGCCGGTGACACAGCAAATCAATTAGTTTGGCTATGTAACTGCATTAGTAATGTTTCTTTTCCTCACTGTGACAGAATTCCTGACAGAAGACACTTAAGGGAGGAACGGTTTACTTTGCCTCATGGTTTATGGTAATATCATGGCAGAAGATACAGGGTGGTAGAATCTTGAAGTAAGGTGTGCTCTTATGTTTGTGAAACAGGATGCAAAGCAGCCAGAGGGGGAGGGGCCAGCCTGTAATCCTCAAGTCTCACCTCTATGGCTGTCAGATAGACCCAAGGTCTGGTAGCAGCGCCACCAGCTGGAGATCAAGTGTTCAAACACATGAGCCTGTGGGGAGTCATTCAAACCCTAATATTCTATTTAGCACAAAAATTTGTAGTTTAGATGGGTAGAACGTGTGGCCTTGGCTGGTTCACCTGGTCTCTTGTTTGTTTGTAGACCAGTGCAGGTCTACTAGTGGCCAGAGTAATGGAGAGTGGCTCCCTAAATTGAGTGGCAACCACAAGGTCACAAGGTCCAGTAAAGTTTCCTTGGGTCTACTTATCAGAGAAGCTAAGCAAGCAAGGCCGCCTTGGGGCTCCAGGCTTCAAGCTCAACCATGGTAATGAGAGCCTTAAATGTAAGTGGGCCAAAATGGGCCAGGTATTTGTAACTAAAAGCAGAGATTATTAGATCAAGTAAAATTGTGAAGCTCAACTATATGCTCCTTAAAAGACCTCACTTTAAGTAAAAGAAACTTAAGTTGACAATAAAAAGAATAGGAAAAAAATAAACCAGGAACTGAATATAAGTTATATGTCCCAGTTGATCTACACAATGTAGACTTAGGGACAGGGCCCTTTCCAGGAGATAGAAAAGGGTATCTCAAAATAGCGAAAGGGTCAGATCTTCAGGAAGGCACACACCATAGTCAGCAATGACGGATCTACATGTAGAGCCTCAACATGATTGGAAAAACCAACACAATAGAAGGAGGAAACAGACAAATGAAAAGTTCTCAGTAAGTTATAGAAGTAAGAAAAAGATCATAGAACTTCCAATACTTGAACAAGCATATTTATAAATAACTCAATGGATAGATAAATGCTAAAAACTCTAGGAAATCAGAAAATATTTCAACTGTATGAAAACAAATGAAGCAATGCCAGTGGTCAGTGAGAAACACACATTGTTAAGGACATTAGAAGAAGAATGTGCATTCAAAATTGCTCGGTATTTCCTCTTAACAATCTAGAGAAAAAGGTACAACCTAACCCAAATTAACAAAATAAAGGAAATAATAAAGAATTAGGGGCTGGAGAGATGGCTCAGCGGTCATCTTGCAGAAGACCCGGGTTTAGATCCCAGCACCCACATGGCAACTAACAACTGTCTGTAACTTCAGTTCCAGGGGATCCGACAAGTCCCTTAGAAACAGTTCATTAAAGACAGTCCTGGTTTAAAACCTTAGCAGGCTTGTGTGGAGGTTCTACCCTTTTAGAAAAGAAACTGCTGGGGTTGGAGAGTTGGCTCAGCTGTTAAGAGCACTGACTGTTCTTGCAGACGACCCAGGTTCGATTCCCAGCACCCACATGGCAGCTAACAACCGTCTGTAACTCAGTTCCAGGGGATCTGACACCCATTTCTGACCTCCAAGGGCATTGTACAACATGGGTGTACTTACACACATGCAGGCAATACACAAATACACATAAAATAAAAATAATAAATAAAATATTTAAAAAAAGAATTAAAGAAATAAAATAGAAAATGACAGAAAAGCTAATTAAAAAGACTGTACTTTGGGGCTGGAAAATAGCTGAATAATTAAGGGCACTGGCTACTTTTGCAGAGGACCCAGGTTCATTTCCCAACACCCACATGGTTCTAATAAGCATCTTTAACACCAATTTCAGGGGATCCGATGCCCTCTTCTGGCCTTTGTGGGCATTACATGCATGTGATGCACTTACATGTAGGCAAAGCCCTTATGCACATAAAATTTAAAAACTAAATAAAAGACAGTACTTTGAGAAGAGTAATAAAATTTATAAATTCTTAGCAATATTAATCGAGTCAAGTTAAATAACACAGATTATCAATCTTTGAAATGAAAGGAAAGAGATCATTGCAATTTCCACAAAATTCAGAAAGATCATAGGAGAGTATTGTAAACAAAGTTATTCCAGGAAATTTGGTAACTTAGAGTAAAAGAAGAAATTATTTGGTAGATAAGCTTAACAGTGAAACAAAAGAAAACTTTGAATAATGATGTATGATTGCTAATCATGATTGTCAATGAGACTGGACTGAGATGCATCTTAGGTTAGTAAAGCGCAGTTGTGTGGGGGGCACCTCCAGAGCAGATTAACTGAGGAGGGAGGCCCACCCTGAATGTGGGTGGTACCAACCCATAGGTTGGGAGCCCATATGGAATGAAAGGCGAGACAAGGAGAAAGCCTGCTAACAGGCATGCTCTCTCTGCTTCCTGTCCATCATGAGGTTGACGTACTTCCATGTATTTAGCCCCTCCCCTTCCACAATCTTACCACCGGGCACATACAGCATCCTCCCCCTACCAGCAACCCACACACTCTTCATCTTCCATTACGGACTCTGGCCTCCATGATGTTCAGTTTCACCTCACTCCTAACGTAATGGAGTTAGCTGACTATGGGCAGAATGGACAGAACCAAGGTTTGTAACCCGAACAAACCCCTGAAACTGTGAGCCAAAGCAAGGGATTCCCTCTTTATGATTGGGTTAGAGTTTGTCATAGCAATGAGAAAACTACCACCCCAGACAGCTAATAAAGATTTTGAAATTTTGTACTAAAAGTTATTTGAGCCTATCAAATACCTTGTTACAAAGATACTTCAAGGTTAGATAGTAAAACCTATAAGAACAACAGTGTACATGATTTTTTTCTGAATGTAGAGAACAAAGGAATATTTTCCAACATGTGTTATGTATACACAAAGTACTAGCGCCAAAGCAAGATAAATCTATTCCCCCAAAGAAATGTGTGTTAGAATTGCTTATGAGTGGGGGCTGGAGAAATGGCTCAGTTATTAAGAGCACTGGCTGCTCCTGCACAGGACCTGGTTGGATTCCCAGCACTCCCATGGCAGCTAACAACTGTCCATAACTTCAGGTCCAGGGTTTGACTCCCTCTTCTGACCTGGGCGCTGCATGACATGGATGCACCTACCTACATGCAGGCAATACACTCATATACATTAAAAAAAAAAAAAAGCTTAAAAAAAGAATTGCAGGGGCTGGAGAGATGGTTCAGTGGTTAAGAGCACTGACAGCTCTTGCAGAGGATCCAGGTTTGATTCCCAGCACCCACATGGCAGCTGACAACTATCTGTAACTCCAATTCTAGGGGATCCGACACCCTCTTCTGACCTCCTTGGGCACTGCATGACAAAGGTGCAACTACCTGTATGTAGGCATTACATTCATACACATAAAATAAAAATAATAAAAATGATTGTTCATGAGTATAATCTCAAAAGTCTAAGCAGACTAAACAGATCACAATAAACACTATCAAGTGTGAAAGATCCCAGGAAGGCAAGGTTGATCAACGATATGAAAAGCCATCACTGTAAACAGCGTACCAGCAGACTAAAGGAGAAAAGTCACATGAACATTTTAATAAATGCAAGCAAATTAAACACTCATTTATGATTTACAAACTTTCAGCAAGTTCAAGCAAAGAATTGCCAGGATACTTCCTGGTTTGACAAGGGCTCAGTGAGAAACTCACGCCTTCCTTGGTAGTGAGCTAATATGCTTTCTGTGTAGAACCACAGACAGGACAATGTGCTCTTTGTAACTTCAAATCAGCACTGCACTAGGTCTCCTGGTTAGTGTAATCAAACTCGGAAAAAAAAATGTGCCTAGATTGGAAAGGAAGAAACAAGTGTCTTTGTTCACATGTTAATTGTTCATACAGAAAAGTTTAAGGAATGCACAAAATAAATACAAAAACCAAGAAATGAATGTAATAAGGTCACAAGATAGAAAACAAATGCAAGATATTAATTACATTTCCACAAAGTTTATGAATCAAGTGGAAAATGAAATGAAATTTATAATACAATAAAGCATTAATATAAAATATTCAGGAGCATTTTATATAAAAAGATGTCTAGAAGTGTAAATAAAAATCAAAGAAGGATTAACTACATGGGAAGAAGTGCTACTTTGTATATATAGGTATTTAGTCTTTTTTGAGACAGGGCCTCCCTGTAGTCCCAGCTGACCTGGAACTCACTATATACACCAGACTGGCCTCGATCTCACAGAGGTCTGCCTGTCTTTGCCTCTCAAGTGCTGAGATTACAGGCATGTGCCACCATGTCCACATTTTAGCATCTAAACAACCTCAATGCAAATCCCAGTGGGTTTCTTTTGAAAAAAAAAATCACAAGTAAATTTCAAAATTTATGGAAATAAAAAGGACCCAGAGTAACTCAAATGAGACTCAGAGACCCGCCCTGCCTAATCTGCTGACTCACCCCCGAGGTTGCAATAGCAGAGACATGAACTCCCAGTACCTAAGATTCTTTTCTTTTTTTTTTTTAACTTTTACAAAAATTTTATTGAGAATTTCATACATGCATATAAGGTGTTCTGATCAAATCCGTGCCCACTCCCTCCCCTCCAACACCTCCCACATCTCCCCATCACTTTTTCTTTTTCTTTCTTCTTTCATTTATTTATTTTTATGGGCTTTTGGGTACTCTAACATTCCCCCCTCTGAAGAGGTAACCCTAAAATCTTTTAAGGACTAGATATAAGTGTACCTAAGATTCTTATCAGTTGTTCAGTATGCACACCCACATTTGGTGAACTGTATTCTAATAAAATTTCTAAAAGAAGCTAAATGGAAAGAGGAAGATCTTTTTTGGTAGATGATAGAATATCAGAATAAACATAGGAAAACCCAACCCTGATCTTTCTCTGTACTTGTGGTATGAACAGATTAAACTCATATGCAAAACCCCTTGAAACTTATAGAAGACAACATTGGAGAATATTCTGGTCATCTCAGACTATTAAAAAAGTTTCTTAAAGAGAACTAAACCAGGTACTGACCTTATAAGGAACACACTGAAAAGTTAAGTTATGTCTCGTCATTTAGAAATTACAAAGGCTAGTCAGAGACTGGCAGAAAATAGTCAGGTTTATATTAGACAAAGGGTTTGTATACAAATCACATAAAGAGCTCCAACAAATAATAAAAATAGCCAAATAAAAATGATTGAAGAGCTTATACAAACACTCCCTTAAAGAATATATACAAACATTCCACGAAAGTATGAAAAGCTGCTGAGAAGCATTAGACTTCAGGGTGGTGGGAACTAAATTCACAGAATGATACCATCTGCTGAAGTTAAAATCTCACCATACCAAATGCTGAAGTGGTGGTAGAATTTTTGAACTCTCACATTATATGACAGAGTTCAACTGTTTTAGAAACTGGTAGTTTATTGCAAGGTAAAATATATCTGCTATAAGATTCTGATGCCACACTGGTATTTATCCAAGCGATATAAACACATCTGTCCACAAAAATACTTGAGAAATATTTGTAGTAACTTTACTCATAATTGCCAAACTAAACTGAGATACTAGTCAACAATAAAATGGATCCACAAACATGATGCGATCATATGGCAGGGGTGCTGCCGAGCAGAGCAATACAGCAGGTGATGTACTGCTGGCATGCACATGACATCGAGAGATCTGAGAAACATCTGCTGAGGAAAAGAACTCTGAGTTGAAAGTGCACACTGCATTTCTCCTTCTGTGAAGTAGAAGAACAGGTCATCTGTGTTGAGAGAAAGCAGAGCAGTGGGAGCATGTGGAATCCTGGCCTTTCTGGATGGGACATAATGAAAGCTCTGGACACACAGATGGAGACATACCCTGACTTCTTTGGTCATTGGAACCATGGTCCCTGAGGTCACCCAGGTCTTAACACTTGACCGTGTACTTCACATGGAAAGAAGGACTTTGCACTGTAGTTAGTTTAGGATCCTGAAGGTCAGCCACCAACCCCGATGATCTGGGTGAGCTCTAAGTGTAGCCACAAGTGTCCAGATGAGGAGAGGACTGAACAGAGAGAAGGAAGAGAAAAGACTACGATGCAGGGAAGAAAAGCTGGTGTGACTCAAGGAACCGAGCCCAGCCAGAGCAGTGCTGATGACACTGGAAAAGAAGGCAGCACTGCCAGAGGGTTCAGAAACAGCGTGGCCCTGCATCACCTGGCTTTCCCTGTGTGGCCACTGCGGGCGTCCAGCTGCTGCATCTGTAAGGTAAGCATGGGCTGTTTAAGCCACAGACTCTGCAGTAATTTGCTATAGCTGCTGTAGGAATGAGTGACAGGCACGATGGGTTCATGACCTTGTATTTGCCAAAATATCAGAGTATGTCCTCAAGGTCAGTGCACTTGACTACATGAAAATTTCACCTCAATTTAAGGAAATATAAAAATCAACATAAAATAAGTAAAATCATCTATTCCATATTTAGATACAAAAATGGATTCCTCCCCCTTCCCCTCTCTTCACATAATGGGAGTTCAAAGTATTTGATGTTTTCTCCTAGAGGGGATTCAAATATAATATTTCTGGTTTGGTTCATATTTGTTAGGGTAAAAGAAATTCTCAGCTGACCCTGTCAAATCTGAATTTCTACACCATCACAGTAAGGTGAGGTAGGCTGCATCAGTGTTGGCTTTCAGTGCTTCAGCAGTCTCTGCTTTTGCATTTGTGGGTCCAGTCCCATATCACAGGGTGAGTTTTCTAGTTTTGTCCCCACCCATACCCAGGCTCCAGCAACTTTCTTCAACTGGCACTGAGAGGTGGTAGTAGAGGAATGGACTGCCATGCAGGAAGACATGTGGGAGGAGCTCAGAGGAGCGTGTCCCTTTAGAGAGAAAGAGTGGATTATGTAGAAGCAAAGAAGCTATAGCCTGGAACTGGTGAAAGTTACAGGGGAAGGAGGCACAGGGCTAAATGTACAAAGCATAGGATGCCCCTGGCCTTTATTGTGTCCCTTCCCCATTGCCTCATAGCAATGTGGAGCCCTTCAGAGGCAACACCGTAGGGACAAGGAGAGGTGCAATAGGGACAAACAAAATGTATTCCAGAAAGGCATGTGGGGTTTCACATTGATGTCTGCTGAGGTGAGATAAAGATGGGACCTGAGGGGCCTGGAGAGATGGCTCAGTAGTTAAGAGCACTGGCTGCTCTTGCAGAGGACCCAGGTTCAGTTCCCAGTACCCACATGACAGCTGACAACTGTCCTGTAACTCTACTTCCAGGAGATTTGATGCCCTATTCTGACCACTGTGGGCATTGCATAACATATACATACATGCAGGCAAAACACTCAATACACATAAAATAAATTAAAAATAAAATAAAATAATAAAATAAAATAAAAGAGTGGCCAGTGCCTACACTTGCAAGGGAACAGCAGACAATGTGAAGTCACAGCCAGGGGCCAGATGGAACCAGAGGAACACAGAGTCACAGTCAGGGGGCATATGGAGCCAGAGAACACAGGTTAGATCCCAGCCTGGACGTAGATCTGTCCATGCCGTTCTCTAAGGAGCATGCCTATTTGCTCTTGCAACTCAGGCAGGTCCTCCCTGACTCAGGTGGATTTTTCTCTAATTCTGGTGTGAACTGCCCCTGACTTAAGCACCCATTTTCACTGACCAAGGTGAGATCCTCCCGGACTCGGGTGTGTTCTTGCTCTGACCCCAGGCATGCTCCTTCACTGACAAGGTTTGCTGCTCTCCTAACTTATGTGTGCTTCTCAGCTGACCAAGGTGAGATCCTCCTCTGACTGAGGTGTGCCCCTACCCTGTACCAGGCCTGTTCCTTCCCTGACTCAAGGTGAACTTTCCCTCTCACCCAGGCATGCTCCTCCTCTGACTTAGGGTGCTGTTCCTCTTACTCAGGTAATCCCTCTCCTGATTCTTTCTTTCCTTTTTGTTAGCCCAAATATGGTGGCCCATTGTTTTATTACTCCAAGTTTGCTGTTAATGTCTTTGTCTACATTTCTGAATTTAATAAAGAACGAAAGGTTTAACATCGTTCTGAATAGTGAAAACCAGAAAGGACTGTAAAAGGTTAAAAATAACTTTTCATGTTTTAAAATGTAGTTGTTTGGGATACACAGTCTGTGTCCCTCAGCTGGCTCTGCTGAGTGCCAGCACTTTGCACTCCAGGCCAGCAGGCCTCCATTTGTGCTCACGTGGAACAAAGGGCGCGTAAATGCGCAGTGCTGGTCCTGCCAGAAGGGTACTTGCACAGCGTGTGATGGCTGCTGCACTGCACACACTTAAAGGATACGTTCTGTAGGCCGTTCCACCTGGACGTGATTCCAATCTGCTAGTTTACATATTGAACTTTATCTAAAATTAGACAGTTTCTCACTTTATTTTCTCGGATGCAATCTGAGCATCTAAATCTTCCATTGGCAGCATCTGGGGCAGGTGCGTGCCTGGCTCTCGGGGTAGCCAGACCAGTCCTGATTAGGCTGGATTGAGGCCTGGGAGAGCATGCCGACCCTCAGGAGGAGACATAGAGGCAGCACACAGCTCCTGTTTTCTTTGTGGGGTGCTCACCACCCCAGCTCTCTACCTTCTCTGAAGATGTTATAACTAGTTTTACTTTCATTAGCAAGATGCCCCCTTCCCTTAGACTTTGCTTGAGTGAAGCCCTTTGAGATCCTGTTGTGGCTGTAACTGAAAGAGAAGGCGAAACCATCTTGGAAGAGTTCTTGAAGATAGCTACCCACTCCTCAAGGACAGGTGCCACAAAGGGGAACACTCAGCACGTTTTCCATCTGTTCATGAAGATTCTCAGTGAGAAGTAATGGGCTTCAAAACCCTTAGAACTCAGCTTAGCTCTGTTTCTACTTCCAAAGTTGACTGGGATCCACTGCAGGGTGGAGTGCTACCATGGAATAAAGTGTCCATATGCAGCCAGGAACTGCATGAGGACATTTCAGTCAGCAACCAACCTCATTCACAAGGGTGGTTCCATAAGACTTTCTCCCAGTGGTAGTACAGGCATGACACGATGAGGAGACTGCTCAGTCTCTCTATTGTTAGGTGACATTTGGCTATATTTCCCTAGTAATCTTGGTGTCTCATGTATCTGTCAACTAGAATAGAACAGGAGTAACAGTTATATTATGAAATTATATGTTATATTACATCATAAAAATTTCCAGTAAAAAAGGCAAGAAACAGACAAAGAAAAGCACACAAAGTTGAAGACTTAACAAGCAGAGAAAAAATAACCATTAATATCCCGAAGGAGATTAAAGATGACACCATAACCATCATATGAAAACAAAGTAGCATTGGACACGGCCATTCAAATAAACAAAATAAATGGCTGGAAACTAAAAACAAAACATTCATGAAAAGAATTCTCAAAACAGTAAAATAAGCTGGAAAGCATTGCTGATGAAATCCTTTGGAAGCTACAGCTAATTAAGAAAATTTGAGACAAAAATACAGACTTACACAAGTTGCTCTAGAGATTCATGTTGTTGCTAGATGAGAATTTCAGAATGAGGACACAGTGGGATAGAGGAAATCCTCATTCCCAAGAAGCTCTAATCTGTTTTCTGTTTACAGATTTGCCTGTTTGAGATAAATAAGATTGATGTGCTATGTGACCTTATTAGTTACTTTTGTGTCACTGTGACAGAGTACACAACAGGTTAACTTAAGGAAATAAAGATTTATTTTGGTTCATCATTTCAGAAGCTTGTAGTGATGGCAGGGAAGGCAAGACAGTGTTCATGGTGGTAGGAGCATATGGTGGAGGTGCCCCCCATGATGAGGACACCAGTGCTCCTAGTGAACCTAAAACAAGAAAGCATTGTTGCCTATAGTTTTCCTTGGCAGATGTTCTACAGTCCTGGCAGCCCCAACATCCTGGGGCCTCATACTAAGCAACCTAGGGAAATGTTTTCCCAGATTCAACTCTGCAGGCACTATAACATGGACAAAGCTATGTTCTGACACCAGCTTAAGCAGTAGCCATATACCCGTGAACCATGCCTGCACAGTTGAATCTGTGAAAACATTTCCCTAGGCTGCCTTGTTGTTGGGGACCCCTGCTGTGTAAAGCAGCAGTCTCTCCATGTCCAGATAGCCCATGGGCTCAGCTGCGTATGCAGAGACTCCTTTTATCAGCAGGGTACCTTCCCAGCATCTTCCTGACTCATCTTTTGAAGTAGCCATCACAGAAACATGGCCTCTGGCTCTGAAACTGCCAGGTTTTCCTGTGTGATTTTCAGACAATGTCTGGCAGCCTGGCAGGAGCCCACCACCACATGTAAATGAGGCATCCTAAAAGTACCTATCAGCTAAGGCTTTTACCACTACCCCCACAGTATAAAGTATCCTGGTTTTCCCTCAATAATCGAAGCTGGATCACTAAGGCCTGGAGCCGAGCTGAGTCACAGAATAAAGGAGCTGTACCTCTGACTGAGCTGAGTTCTGTGTCTTCCTGCCTACGATCCAGCCTTCCCACGACTCACAGAAACCCAGCTTTCGCCGTCTCCGCACCTTCCCACGCGATCCGCGATCCGGCAGCTGACGGATCTCATATCTCGAGGAGGTGCACGGTGGATTGGGACGGAACCCGACCGGGCCAGCCCCGGTAGCAGAGAGCCTCAACAATGCGGAGAAGCAGGGACCCACCTGGGAGCGCAGTGATCAGTAGAGTCGCCAGCACCCAGTAGACGTGGAGATCCACAGCAACGTGGTGCGGGACACGCGCGCACCTCAGCAACACGGTGCGCCCCAGCGGCCGCGGGAGACCGGCGCCACGCCCAGCAGCTGGCGCCCCGAGATCCCTGCACGCCCATACCTTGTGTGAGCAGAGCACTTTACTTTTAGACATACTCTTTTCACAGTAAAGTCTTTCAAGTGAATTTGCATTTATACACTCTGGATCCTTTGGATGGGTGAGCTCTTACCCTCAAGGCATCTCTATTGTTGTCACAATCCAAAATATTTGGCTTCTTTTTAAGGACACCAATCTCTTTAACAACTTCAGACCCTTTGTCCACACTTGTATGTCCATAATTGTCTGAAACTTTAAACCTGTTCACAGCATGTTTCTTTGTCAAACTGCATGCTTTTCACATACTTCCCTGCTTTTTGATCTGTAATATCACTGTATTTCTGGCTAAAAGTAGCAAGAATCAACCATACCACAACCTGAATTCTATGCTGTCTTGAAATTTTCTTTGTTACATTAATGAGTTCATTAATTTTGAATTCAGTTTCATATTTTCAGGATTTAAGCATAACATAGATGTTTTGCCAGCATAGAACCCAAATGGCTCCTGGTCTAATTCCTGATGGAATCAGAAACTTCATGAGCTTGACCTTCACACTGCATGCCAATCAGTATTCTGATCTTCTGAGCATGCACCAGAATCAGATATTAAGCTCTGCTTATATCATTCTAGGGCTTCTCTAGCCTGTTTCTCTAAACTCTTCCACAGTCCTCTAACAAACTAGTTCCAAAGGCTGGAGAAACATTGTGAGGCTTAATCATACAAATTACCCCACTTTTCTAGAGCCAGTTTTCTGTATTAGTTACTTTTTGTTGCTGTGACTAAAGTACCAAACAAAACAACTAATGAAGGAAAGATTTAATTAGTATCATGGTTTCAGAGGCTCTCATACTTTCATGGTGTAGAAAGCATGGCAGAGTTCATGAAAGCAAGAGTAATGGTGGAGGCAGCTCACATCTCAGCTGATTAGGGGGATGGAACCAGGGGCTAGCACTAGGAGCTGGTCTATAGCCTTCAAAGGTCTACCCCAGTGGCCTTCTTTTTCCAGCTAAGCCCTTCATCCTAAAAGTTCCACAGCCTCCCAAAATAGCACTACCCATTGGAGAGCAAGAACCCAAATCATGAGCCTGCAGGAGATATTTAAGATTCAAGCTATTACAGTGACTTAGGGTATCTTAGGCTTCTTTTATTTGGTGTCATGTTTTCAGAGTTTATCCAAGTTTTAGCATATATGAGTGCTTCTTTATGTGACTGAATAACATTCTATTGGATTTACATGCAAAAGTTTGTTTCCCATCCAACTGTTGGCCATTTGTATTTTCTTTTGACTTTTGGATATTGTGCATAATCCTACATAAATATTTGTATGCAAGTTTGTGTGTCAGTATCTATTTTCACTCATTTTGGGCATATACTAATAGAGGAATTTCTGGGCGACATGGTAATTTCATTTTAACGTTTTGAGGAACTGTTTATACTGTTTTTTCTAGCACTACACCATGTGAAACGCCCATCAGGGAGCTGCTTAAGTTTCTATATCACCACATCATTGTCAGCACATATTCTCTTGTCTTTCTCCCTCTTTTTCACTCTCTCTCTTGCTGATTAAATCCACTCTAATGGGTAGAAAGTAAAATCTCATTGTGGTTTTGATTTTTATTTCCTTAATGAGTAATGATATTAAATGTCTTTTCATGTACTGATTGATCATTTGTATATCTTTTTTTGAGAAATGTCTATTCAAATCTCTGCTTATTTTTAGCTTGTGACATTTATCATTTTATTGCTAAGATGTGTTTTGTTATGGATGTTCATTATCAGATATGCAATTTTGCAAGTATTTTTGGTTGTTCTAAACACTTTCACATTCTTTTTGTTTTAAAACAGTCTTGCTATGTAGCCCAGGCTAGCCTTGAACTTGAGACCTTCCTGCTTTAGCCTCCCTAGTGTTGGGGTTGCCTGTGAGTTCCACTGGGCTCAGCTTCGTAGTCTTATCTTTTGATGTTCAAATCTTTAGTTTTTATTAAGTAAAACTTAGTTTTTAATTTGTTGCTTTTTTTTGGTCTTTTTGAGACAGGGTTTCCCTGTAGCCCTAGCTGGCCTGGAACACACTCTGTAGACCAGGCTCACCTTGAACTCACAAGAGATCCACCTGCTTCTGCCTCCCAAGTGCTGAGATTAAAGGCGTGCACCACCATGCCCAGCTATTTGTTGCTTATTCTTTATATGTCTAATATGAACTCCAAATGGAGGAAGATTTATGTCTATATTTTCTTCTAAGAATTCTATAGTTTGAGATCTTATCTATAGGGCACTGATACAGTTGCATTAGTCTTTGTATATGGTGTGGGGTAGGTATCCACCTTCAGTCTTTGCATTTAGTTTTCCTGTTGTCTCATACCACTGGCTGCACAGGAAATTCTTTCCTCACTGATGATCTTGATCTTCTTATAGAAAACTATTTGGTCATAGACATTTGAATTTTGTTGTGAGCTCTCAATTCCTTTCCCTTGATCTATGTCCATTTTTATGACATTTCCACATTGTTCTGATCACTATACATTTGTAGTAAGGATTAAAATTGGGTTGTGTGGGTTCCCTCCCACTTTCTGTCAGGGTTATTCAGAGATCCGTTTAGTACCCTGTGTACTTGTGTGTGAACTTTTTCATTCTAACAAAAATTTCACTGGAAGTTTGGTAGGGATTGCATCAGCTCTCTGAATTAGTAGGAGTGCTGCCATATTAACAATATTATGTTCTCCAATCCATAAACATGAACTTTCTTTCTAATTATCTAGATATTCCTTAATTTCTTTAAAAGATGCTAGTTACTATATATTGCTTTCAATTTCTTGGATTAATTTATCAGTATTTTATTGTTATATATGATGTTGTAAGTGGCATTGCTTCTTTATTTCCTTACATGTTATTTATGATGAGTGTATAAATCATTACCGATTTTTAAGTGAATCTTAATCTTGAACCCTGAACTTTTGCCAGAGTCATTATTTCTAGCAGCTGTGTCTGTGTGTTTTATGGAATTTTCTATAGAGAGAATTGTATAACCTGCAAATGGAGATTGCTTTGCATCTCCATAGCCGATTTAGAAACTGATGCTCTCGTGTCTATTTCTTGCCTAATTTCTTTTGCTAAGTTGTTCAGAGCAATGTTGAAAGCAGGATCAAAAGGTATATCTCATCTTATTCTTGATGTTGAAGGTGAGCTTTATCTTTCCACATTAAGTAGGATTTCAGCTGTGATTTTCAGTTGTCCTTTTACATGTTACAAACACTCCCTACCACTCCTGATCTGTTGAATGTCTTTATCATAAACTGACCTTGAATGTTGTCAACTATTTATGCATCTACTGAGATGCTCGCTTGTGGGCTGTACTTCACCTGTGTTTTGTGTTAAATGACTGGTTTTCCTCCTTAGAACCATACTTTATTCTTAGGACAGCTTATCTTCTGCTCTGTAATTCTCTTAAGGTGTATGATCCTTTTAATGTGCTGTTTAGTTCAATGTGCTGAAAGGAAATGTTAATCTTTAACTGCTGGGTGGTTGTTGTGCTGCTGAGATTGAACTTCTTTGGCAAGAGGTTGGGTCTAGGCTTGAATCCAGAGTGACTTGGACAGTTATCAACCATGTTTGCTAGTTGAGCAGTTCACAGAAATGGAAATTAGTGATACCAAGGAAAACATACATTAGTAAATAGATTTCTGCCTGTGGGAGTTTTCAGTCTCATATAGATTAGTTACCCTACTGGGAGTTAATAAATCAGAAATGCTAAAAGAAACACATATTTATGGTTTTGCTAATTAAAATAGTAAAGTGTTTTCAGTTGTCCTACGTCATCATGTACCCTGGGGACACAGGAAATCTGGCTGAATGTAAGTGTAATATTACTTTGTTACCTTTCACTGATGGTGACTGGTACTTAAAGTTAGATTTGAAATAACTTTCTGTAGTTAAATATTTCCCACATAGTATTTTATTATGCTTTGTTTGATATATACCAAGGGTATACTGTTCCCTGACTTTTGCTTTACCTCTACAATATTGCCTCTTGCTGGTAAGGTAACTTTTTCTTGGTGTTAGTTTCTGGTTGTCACCTGATTTTAAACATGTGTTTGCGCATAGTACATAGAGCTTTATTGACACAGTATCTTTTTTGAAATGGCTATATTTTCTCGACATTATTTAAAAATGTTTTTTATGTTTGTATTAATTTATACACATTTTCCTTAAACTCATGCCTTTTTTCTCTCTTCATATACTTCTGAAGATATTTTAACAGGATAAAATTCTTATTTCATTTTTTTACATATGACCAAACCATAGTGACTTGAACTGCTCAAATTTTATTTAAAATATAATAGAAGTATAATATATAATTTGTTTTAATTAAAAAAAATTATTTTTGAGAATTGCATTCATGTATACAATGAACCATGATCTAGCAAACCCCCAATTTTCACCCTCCAACTACCCAGCTATCCCACATTTCTATCCCAACATGCCATCCTTCTAACTTCATGTATTTTTTTTAACCCACTAAGTCCTGTTGGTGCTGCCTACATGAATATGGGTGTGTGGCCATCCATGGAACATGGAAAACTTACCAGTGGCCATATCCTTAATAAAGGACAAATCTCCCTCCCTCACCAACTATCCACTGCCAATAGCTCCAGCATGGGGTACATGGTGATTTGAATGAGAAATGTCCCCCATAGACTCAAGTATTTGAACATTTGGTATATGGGCCTAGTTGGTGGTGCTGTTTGGGAGGCGATGGGATCTTCAGGAGGTGTAGCCATACTGGAGGAAGTGTGTCACTGGAGGTGATGGGATCTTCAGGAGGTGTAGCCATGCTGGAGGAAGTGTGTCACTGGGGGTATACTTTGAGAATTCATAGCCTTGCTCCACTTCCAGTTTTCTCTCTCTCTCTCTGCTTTGAGTTTTCCATTGAAGAGATGAGCTCTCAGCTTTTGGCTTTTGCTACAGTGGCTCTCCTGTGATTATGAACTCTCTGGAACTGTAAGCCTAAATAAACTCTCCTATAAGCTACTTTGGTCATGTATTTTATCGCAGCAACAGAAGAGTAACTGATACAGAGTGGGACCTAGAGATCACCTACCCATCCATGCTGGGATTTTGACTTCCTTGATCTTGTGTAGGGCTTGTGTAAGCAACCATAGCTACTGTTGAGTTCATGATTGTGATGACCCTGTCATGTCTGAAAAACACCATTTGATAGCAATCCTCCCCATTTTTCAGCTCTTACATATTTTCTGCCTCGTCCTCCATGGTGTTCGCTGAGTCCTGGTGGTTGGTGATGGGGTTAATATAGATGTGTTGTTTAGGGCTAAGCACGGAGTCTTTATTCTCAACACTTCTGCCAGTTATGCACTTCTCCATTGCTGTTGTCCAATGCAGGAAAAAGTTTCTCTGACCAAGGTTGAGAATGGCCTAAGTCTATGAACATAAATTTGACAGCATGACTATTTAGTAGAATAATAACAGCAGGTTCTACCCTAGGCCCTTCCAAGTCATGAGCTTTTGACCAGTATTATAGTACTAGGCATGAAATTCCCTGCTGTGGAGCAGACCTCAAGTTCAATCAGAAAGTGGCTAGTTATCCCATAACAGTTGTGCCACTATTGCATCAGGAGGCACATCTTGGTATTGCAGCATGCAGGGTCTAGTGCTAGGTAAGAGCATTGTGCTGGATAGCTTTAGTTGTCAACTTGACACGCCTGGGTGGAGGAAGCCTCAGTTGGGGAATTGCCTCCATTGGACTGGCCCATGGTCATGTCTGTGGGGTATTTTCTTTATTGCTGAGTGATGTGGGAGGGCCCAGCCCAGTGTGGGCAGTGCCACTCCTGGGTAGGTTGTTGTCTATTGAATAAGAAGGCAGGCTGAACATGGGTCAGGGGAGCAAGCTAGTAAGCAGAGTTCCTCCATGGCCTGTGCTCCAGCTCCTGCCTCCAGATTCCTGCCCTGAGTTCCTACCTTGGGCTCCCTGATGAACTGTGACCTGGGAGATGTAAGCCAAAAAACCCCCTTTCTTCCCCAAGTTGGTAGTGGTCAGAGTGTTTTTTCATGGCAATGGAGATATAAACTAGAACAAGCATTGATGTCCTTTCCAGATATCTATCTATCTATCTATCTATCTATCTATCTATCTATCTATCTATCTCTCTCTATCTCTCTGTCTCTCTGTCTATTTATCATCCATCCATCCATCTATCTATCTCTATCTCTCTATCTCTATCTCTATCTCTCTATCTATATCTCTATCTATATCTCTATCTATCTATATCTATATCTATATAATCACCTTTGGGCACTGTGAAAGCTAGGCAGCAGAGAGGGAGTTTCCTGGTAAGTCTGAGATTGATTTCCCTATGTCCTGCATCCAAAATGTGTGATGTCTTCAGTAACAGTGTCTTACCATGTAGTTATGATAGGTAACCAAGGCCAATAGCAATAGCCTGTGCTGTTTGGAGACCTCTGGGGCCTCCCTGACCACAGGGAAGTATTCCATGCCTTGTACTGAGATTTTCATTTAATAACCCATTTCTTCTGGGAGCAACATTGTCCACCTGCATACAGTAATTCTGTTCAAAATATTTTTTAGAGTTGTATTTTGAATTAGCTTACTAACTAGTGTGTTTCCAAAGGGTTTTTCCTGCATTCTTAGTTTTAATTAATCCACCAATTGCTCCTCCTCTCCCCTATCCCCTGGTCCTCATTCCTGCTTAACCTTTAACCCTCAATATTCCCCCTCTTTTCTTTTCACATGTGTTCTACTATCCCTCTGGCTATTACTTATACACTCGATTGTGAGATAGTAGGCCTCCATGTGGCTTTTCATACTCCCTTTTGGTTAGCCCTCCTTTTTGCCCCCGATTTCCTCTCTACTCCCAAATCCCTCTATGATTAAGCCTTTCTGCCTTCAATATTTTAAAAAATGTTATCTTTTCGAATAGAAGATGAAAATCTAAGACAATTTATGATTTTGCTTTATATAATGGTCTATAAAAGCTGATTTGTGATAGATACTATATAACTTTAGCTTTTAATAATGAAGTTAATATATGTATCATTAACTAATCATCTTTATTAAATAAAGCTAAATATTTGTATATAAAGCTATTTTCCCATTGACTTGCAGCTATTTATTTAAGTGTTTGACACTTTGCAGAGTGTGATCTCTTAATGTCAGAGATGTGCCTCCTACTTCTGTGGACCTCCTGCTCGTAAGCTAGTGCAGGGCTTTGTAGGCATTAATTTCCTTCTTTCCTTCTATTCCTTCATCTTATTGTCTTGTTTATTCTCTTGTTCTCTTTCCTTTTTTCAGTCTCTCTTATTCTTTACCATCTTTCCTATGCATGTTTGTTGAATGAAAAATTGTATAGCTTTGAGACTCCCTAGCACCCCGCCGTCTTAGCTTTTAGATCTCCATGGGTCACAGGAATCCTATCCCATCCTGGACTGGAGAATACCCTGTCTTGGCAGAGTGAGTCAATTCCTGCTATTTCATTGCTCAGTCCAGCCTGGGTCTCTGGGATCATCTCCCACTGACCCCGACTTGCAGTTTGAGACCTCCCTGCACCTGACACCTGAGCTCTGTTTGCCCCAGATATATGAACCCCCACTCTAACCTGCTCAAGTAGCAACTCCATATCAGCCCATTTATCCAGGACCCTGTGCAGTCAATCCTGAAATCACAAAAGTTGCACCCCTCTCCCTGCTCCAGGTCTCCCAGAATTTGAAGGGAAGACCCTATTGCTGAAGACAGGACATACTTTGGACTTGGGATAATCGAGCTGGAACTGACCTGGATGCCTCCTCCCTGAAGACTAGGTCTGAAGATATCAGAAGAGACTATGTAAGCTGCTAAGGGAGAAAACCAATCAATGGTCCTACTCAGCTGTAAAGCCTGATAAACATCGATGACTGGCTATTACTATTGGTGCAGTAGTGGCACTTTTATCATGGGGGGTAATCAACAGCTGTCTAATTGGAATTAAGCTCACCCAGTGGGATGGAACTTATGTGTGGTACTGTCAATGTAGCTAAATACACATTGTTGGAGAGGTTATAAATCCTAGAGAAAAGACTACTTTTTGCCACATTTCTAGACCAACATAATTTCATACTGTATTCTAAATATGCATCCTCATATTTACAGACCTGTACTCTCACACCCATCAAAGAAGCTTCTTTTTGCAACAGACTGAGACTATTACAGAGTTCCACACTGGTCAAATGCAGAGAAAAGTATATGTGAACCCACATCTTCAATGCAACTGCTACACAGAAGATGAATGTATTTCTCAACTCTCACCAGAGATGTTTCCTTATGCAGCAGATGGTGATTAGCACAGAAATGCACAACTGACCAGTGTACCAAGTACAAGGCTGCAGAGTGCTTGTCCTTGAAAAGGACACCTATTTCAAACCTCTGCCTCCCAAGGCTCAGAGATCATTGCAAAAGAGAGGGCAGAAAGATTGTGAGAGCCAGAGGTGGTAGCTATCTACAAGGAAACTGAGGTCTCCAGATAGCTTGTCAGTTACTTATATGAACTCACAGCAATGGTGACAGAATGCACAAATTCAAATATGACAAAATACCAGCATAGACATGGGGAAGTGGGTAAGAAATCCCAATCCAATCTAAGGACCTTTTGGCAACTGATGGCTGCTGGGAAGAGGAGAGACTCTAGTTTCTTATAGGGACAGGACTCTTGGAGGTTAACCAAGCTCTGGTAGATGGACACATACTGAAGGACATTTGGGAATCCAAATCAGACTCTATAAGCTAATATATATGGTGGGGAGGGGTCAATAAAAGGAGGTGTGGAGAGGGAATCTAAATACCGTCAAATTATATTGTATGAAAATCACAAAAATTCAATAAAAATTTTGTGAAAAACTGAATATACAAAATATATGAGGAATACAAACCTTTAAAGAAAATATCCCAATACAAAAATAGATGAAAAACCCAAATAAGCGATTCTCAATCTAAGTCACACAGGTTTACAGTTTGTATTTGAAAGCATACTCCACAACACCAAGCAGGAAGATGCAAATTAAAGCCACAGTGAGACACAACTTCAGACCCATCAGAATATCACTATTATCAAAAAGACAGAAAGCACGTGCTGGCAAAGGTGGAGAAGGGAACCACGAGCTCCACTGGTGGGGATATAGGTTAATATAGCCATTATGGAGAACTAAAAACTATATTACATTATCACTGGCAATCTCACTTGTTGGGAGTCACCTAAAAGAAATGAAATTAGGATATCAAAGAGAGAGCTGCACTCCTGTGTTCATTGCAGGAATATCCACAGTAGCCAAGATATGGAACCAACTTAAATGCCCATCAGCTGATGGATAAAGTAAATGTCATGTACATTGGGATGCTATTCAGCCTTAAAAATAAGAAACACTAACATTTCCAACAACATGGAAATCATTATGTGAGGAGAGATGATAAGCACAGAAAGAAAGAAAAGCACACGGTCTTTATAGGTGGAATCTTAAGACATTAAACTCTTAGAAGCTGAGAGTAGAACAGTAGTTATCAGGGATCAGGAGAAAGGGGAAGATGCTACGCAGGGGAACATTTTAATTAGAGAGGAGGACAAAGTTAAGGGGACCTACAGTATAATACAGACCTATAGTTAATGAAGTGCGAAGACTGTGGAGATTAGGTGTTCTCATCTCACATCTATGGTGAGCATGTGTGGTAATAGTTAAGTGGACAAACTGTATATAGCATTCCATGATGCAATCATGAATCAAAATATCACATAGAGATCATTTCATCTCTCAATTAGGAAGATAATGTAAAAAATTCCAGTCCTATGTTGAGGAAAAATGCAGTCAAAATTGGTTTATGTGGCTTTTGTTATCTGGAATTCTTTGACTGTTACTTCTAAAGTTATGTATTTAACATTGTTTTGACATGAAGCGTAAATTTTAAGCTGGCAGAAAGCCATCTGGGTTCTAGGGTGAAACCTCCACTGGGAGATCACTCTAGAATGAGGCTAGTTCTCATTGTCCTGAATTGCTTCCGAGTTAACAAGCAACATCAAGCTACCCATCTATGACTTGTGTTGTCTGCATTTTTTATATCATTTAATTACTGGAAATGGACCAGTGATGAATACTGACTGGTGGTCCAGCACCAGGTCTCTCTTTTGTCCTCTTCCCTTAGTCCACACTTTACCCTCCAACAAAATTCACATAGAGTATGTTCTTCAAAGAAGTCGCAATTGTTTTCTTGATTATTCAGGTAACTTCTGCCCCCTCAGCCCGACTCGGAAAAATAATCCTTCTTAGTTGGGTATGCATGCTTGAGTCTGGAGACTTAATTCCAAAAATACAGCTCCCATTTTACAGAGCATATCTTTCTAAAAGAATTTTAAGTCTGTCTTAAAAGGCACATGGGTGGCGTGGAGTTTTTATGACTTTGGTAAATTGCACCTGACAAAATAATGAGGATATTAAACCCTGTCCTCAGAGAGAACAAATGGTGGTATGGAAGGGCAGGAGAGCAAGGTTAGCCAAGTTTAACACACAGCCCTCTCTAGAATTCAATCTAACCTCTGACATCTGTGCTTTAGCTGCATTCACCCTTGTGGATTCTTTGTTCTAAGAACAACTTGCAAGAAAATGACAGATATCTCCTAGGCATTGAGTGGCTCTTGAAGGTCAAGTGTACATGACTCAAATTTGCATCAGCCAGACTGTCTTGGTCACTGAAGGGAATGTGCCAGATGAAGTGTGCTATTGCTCTGTCTGTCTCCCCTTTGGAAAAGCTGTGGAATTAATGACAGGAAGCTCTGTTTGTGTGGGGCTCTCCTCAGCACCCCTGTGGGGATACAATGACCTCATCACCCTCTGAAACCAAACCACTTACATCCTGGTTGTCAATGCAAGGGATGCAGCCAGAAGTAGAAAACGATGATCAACTTCTTATGATCCTAGTCAGAATCGTCAAGATATGCCTGTTAGTTTCCTAATTATGTTCTCTTTGCAAGTTACTGTGTAGAGGCTGCAAGGACAGAACAAGGAAACTGCTTTTCTGGAATAGTGTCCTGGTGGCTGCACAACTTTTAACTCTTTACTCCTTTGGTTCAGCAAACCAATACTGTACTAGTACATCATATGATCAAAGACATACAATAAATTAGGCTAACCAGAAATGTAAAAAGAAAGCTTAAAGTTATATAATTTAAGAAATTATTGAATTTTTGTGTAATTTGTACAATACATCTTGATCATATTTAGACTTTCTCCTCTATCTGCGCCCCCACAGCCCCATCCTTCCAGATTTCATGCATTTCTGTCATATACATTAAAGTATAATGAGTCAAGCTTGTGTCTCCAAATGTCCCTCAGTGTGATACCATCCACAAAAGCATGGTCAACCTATCTAGCATTAGTCCCTTGTAGAAGAGCAGCTCTTCTCCCTCATCCAGCAGTGATCAATTGTCAATAGTCTCTCAGTTGAGATTGGGGCTTCTTACCCTTTTCCCTACTTCTATGCTGGGTTTTTGTCTGGTTTGAGTTTGCATGGGTATTGTGCATGCTGTCACCATGGCTGTAAGTTCCTCTGAGCAAGTTCCCAGTTGCCTGGAAAACTCTGTTTCCTTGTAGTCATCCTCCACTACTGGCTCTTACAATCTTTCCACCTCCTCTTCCGCAATGATCCCTGAGCCCTGGGTGGGTGAGGTTTAATATAGGAATCCTGTCCAGGGACATGCTCTCTTCAGTCTCTCATTCTCTACACTTTGGTCACTTGTGGCTTTCTGTATTAATCACCATCTGTTGCATGAGGAATTTTTGCTGATGATATTTGAGAGATGCATTACTATTCTTTTTGACTCCTGTTCTGCTATGTTCCATGAGCCTTAGGTGTAGAGGCTGCATTATAGATGTGCTGCTTAGGGCTGGGCATCTCACTGGCATTTATTTTGTGTGTTTGACCAGTTTTGGAGCTCTGTAATAGTCTCCATCTGTTCTAAAAAGAAGCGTGGTGAGAGGTATACTTGTCTGTAAATATAAGGATCCATATTTAGCATACAGTAAGATACTCATTTGTCTAAGGGCATGACAGACATAGATTTTTCTCTAGGATCTATGACCTCTCTAGTCATGTGTATTTGACTATGTTTACAGTACCACACAAGTTCCCTCCCATTGAGTGGGCCTTAAGTTCAGTTAGATAGCTGTTGATTAGCCCCAAGATAAAAGTGCCATTACTGCACTAATAGAAATACTTTGAGGTGCCAGTAATTGTTGGATCATTGCTGTAGTTATTAGGTTTTGCAGTTGGGTTGGGCCTTTGATTTTTTTTTCTCCCTTGGCAGCTTGCATAGTATCCTCTGGTACTATGAGAACTAGTATTCAGGGAGGAGACTTCCAGGACAGTTCCAGCTCAATTGCTCCAAGTTCTGTGTCCAAAGTGTGTCCTGTTTTCAGCAATAGGATCTTACCTTAAATTCTGGGAGACATTCAAAGGCTGTGGCAATAGCTTGTGTTATTTTGGGAGTCTCTTGGAGAACCCTAACTAACAACTTGAAGGAAGGTCTCTCCTGACTGGGTCTGAGTTATTTGTTATATAGCCTTCAGTTATACACATGCATGATATATATATATATGGTATTTTTCAGTAGACTTTTGAACTAATGTATTTTCCTCTGATTTTTTTCACATCAACTAAGAGTTATTTATCTCACCTCTCTCTCTGCTTATATCACCCTCTCTCCTCCCTCTCCAGTTATGTATCCCCCTTGATAACCTCTGTCTCCTACTGTCTCCCTCTCTTGATCTCCTTTTTCTCCTTTATCCCCCATGGTTCCTTTCTATTTTCCTGGATCCTGCAGTTACATCAGGATATATAATTATATCTAAAGGTTTGGAACTAAGATCCACAAATGAGGGAGTACATACGTCTTTTGTTTTTCTGAGTCTGTGTTATTTCATTTAGTATAAAACTTTTTAGTTCCACCCATTTACCTTCACAGTTCATAATTTTGTTTTCCTTTACTACTGAATAGAACTCTATTATGTAAATATACTACATTTTCATTATTCCACTCATTAGCTGAGGGACATTTAGTCATTTTCATTTCTTGGCTATTGTGAAAAGAGCAGCAACAAACATGGCTGTGCAAGGATGAGTCTTTGGATATATGCCAATGAATGGTATAAAAGTATATCATGTATAATTACTTGGCAGATTTATTTTTAGCTTTTAAGTGTTTTCCATACTGGTTTCCACATTGCAATCCCACCACTAGTGGATGAGCATTCCCCTTTTCCTGCATCCATGCTAGCATTTGGTGTCATTTGTTCTCTTGATCTTGGCCATTCTGACTAGGGTAAAATGAAATCTTAAAGTAGTTTTGATTTGCATTTCCCTCATTACTAAGGATGTTGAACACTTTTTTTTGGTCTTTTTGAGACAGGGTCTGCCTATAGCTCCAGTTGTCCTGGAACTCACTATGTAGACCAGGCTGGCCTTGAACTCACAGAGATCCGCTCACCTCTGCCTCCTGAGTGCTGGGATTAAAAGGATGTTGAACACTTTTTAAAGGTGTTCCTTAGCCATTTTTAGTTTTTCTTTTGTGAGCTCTCTGTTAAGATCTTTAGGCATTTTTGCATATTTTTATGAGAAATATGGCTTAAAATATTTTCTTCCAATCTGTAAGTTTTCTCTTTAATCTGCTGATTGATTTCTCTGCCCTCTAGCAGATTTTGGTTTGATGCAATTCCATTTTTACAGCTTCACTTGTATTGCCTATGATTTTATGATTAGTCCTCCAAATCATTGCCTAGATCAGGGTCATCATTGCCTAGATCAAGCTCCTCCTTGCCTGGATCAAGGTCATATGGATTTCTCATGTTTCATCAAGAAATTTCCAGCTTGATTCCTATTAAAAAATTCAGTAAGGTTTTCCACAAAAATAGAAAAAAAAGTCCTAAAAATTTAAGTAACATTAGAGAACCCTGAACAACTAAAGAAATCTTAGGAAAGGGGCTGGAGAGATGTCTCAGTGGTTTAAGAGCACTGGCCATTCTTGTAGAGGACCTGGGTTTGATTCCCAGCACCTACATGGCAGTTAACAACTGTCTGTAATTCCAGTTCCAGGGGATCTGATACCCTCTTCTGACCTCCACAGGCATTGCATGACACAGGTGCACTTACATACATGCAGGCAATACACTCATACACATAAAATAAAAAAATAAAATATTAAAAAAATAAGTCCAGGCCAAAGGACAAAGCTGGAGGCATCACTCTCTCTGTTTTCAAAATATACTACAAAGTTATAGTAATCAAAACAGCATGATGGTAGTATAAACACAGACAATGGAAAAGGATAGAATGCTCTCAAATAATTCTAGGCATTTATAGATTTTTGACAAAGGTGTCAAGAGCACACAACAGGGAAAAATTAAAAACTGGTGTGTGAAAACTGGATAGCCACAAATAAAAGTCAACTAAAAGTAGATGAAAGTCTTAAACAGAAGTCTTAAAACTGTAAAACCTGTTTGGAATTTTTTCAGACAATGGAAAAGGATAGAATGCTCTCAAATAATTCTAGGCATTTATAGATTTTTGACAAAGGTGTCAAGAGCACACAACAGGGAAAAATTAAAAACTGGTGTGTGAAAACTGGATAGCCACAAATAAAAGTCAACTAAAAGTAGATGAAAGTCTTAAACAGAAGTCTTAAAACTGTAAAACCTGTTTGGAATTTTTTTTTTCATACAGAAAAATTCATTTTTAATCCAATTGACATGAGACGTTTTCACATGCATTTCTAATCTCTATATACATGACTATCACTGGTCACAGTCGCCCACCTTCTGAGCTCCTCGGCATCTGAGCATGATTACAAACTCATCAGATAGACAGCCTTCCTCTCCCACTAGAGGCTCCATACTCTGCCATCCCTGTCACTGTCCACTGTGCTGTCAGCACCCCCATCCATTC
>NW_008352891.1:14790978-14793140 GCF_000622305.1 Nannospalax galili | reverse complement strand
ATGTGTCTTTAATCTCTATGTATCTGATGATTACTAGTCACAGCCAGTTACCCTCGGATCCTTAGTACCTGACTACGGACATAAAGTCATCAGGTAGATTTCACTGGTAATGATTATCACCTCTACTATTTAACATGAAGTAAATTTTTATCCTTCCTCCTCAAATATGTCTTTTTTAAAAATTTGTTGATTTTTCTGTGTGTATATCATACAGAATATCCCACACAATCTTATTCTTCTATATACCCACTTCCCCAATGGCACCCTCCCATAGCCTCCCCCTCCCATAAATTGAAGCCCATATACTCTGTTATCCCTGTCCTCTGTGTTGTCGATGCCCCCAGCCATTCTCCAGTGCTTGTCCATCTGCTGAATCTAGTCAGCTTATCTAGAGAGCCTTGTTTTAGGAAGATCAGCTGTTCCTCATCTAGCAGCAATCAGTTGTCAATATTCCTTTAGATAAGATTGGGGTCTGCTGTTCATTTTCACAGTTCTATGCTGGGTTACTTTCTTGGAGTCTCTTGTGCTACCTTGGCCAATAACTCAAAGGAAGGTATCACCTGTCTGGCATTGTTTCTTCTTTGTAGCTTTAGCTATACATATGGACTCTTAAAAATTATTTTGACCCCATTAATCTTTGGTTTTACTTTCTTTTTGGGTGTTTAAGACCCTACAGTTGGCCCAGATAAACCAATTTATTTTTACTCTTAAGGTCGTTTGAGGATCTGTTCCTGAGGGGTAACATGGGCTTGGGAGGAGTCCCTGGCTCCTTTCTTTTACCAGTTCTGCCTATGTGAAGATAAGTCAAAGGTCCTGCTTGGCCATGGCTGGCTTCTCTTGGAAGCACGGAGGAAATGTTTCCTCTGTGTTGACCCTCCTCTTTGTAGACTGGACACTGGTTCAGGTCCATCTGGTGGGGTCTCCACAGCCCCCTTGCTCAAGAGGACAGGTGACAACACAGTTACAGGACATTTTGAAAGATGCTCATAGTCCCTTGGAACTTAGTCGACCTAGGAGGGCAAGGAACAAAAACTGTCCTTTATGTCCCCCTGACCAAATTAGTATAGGCCTCAAAGTATGGCTGTTAAACATCCAAGAAGGTTAGTTCCACCAATCTGGTACTTTTAATTATCATATGCTATGTAGATAGAGCTTTGGCAAAGACCAAACACTCTCAGGTAAACCTTGCTTAGACATATATTACATTTTTGATCTGGTTGTATGTATAATTTGTCAGTAGGTTGTTGGCCAATATGGTTCCCTCTGGTTTCCTAAAACTAGCTAGGCATTGTTTATCTCTCACATTGTCTAACCCTTCAACCATGGTTTCCTCATTTAAGGTGCCCCCGTTTTTCCCATTTCTCCCTTAATAAAATCCTTCTCCTATAGTCCCGCCTCTCTTGAGCTCCTTCTTTCCCTGTATCCCCTAAGTTCCTTGTATAACCTTCCCTCCCTACTCCCCTTAAAATAACCCCATTATTGTCCATATCTCCCTTGTTAACACCTGTTTTCTACTGTTCTTCTCTTTCAGATTCGTTCTTTTCCTTTACTTTCCTGGTTCCTCTTCATTATCATGGTTCCCGCAGTTGTGTCTGGATACATATTCACTTATAAGGATTTGATGCTGGGATCCATATATGAGGGAGAACGTACACTGTTCTTTTTTTTTTTTTCTGAGTCTGTGTTACTTCACTTAGTATAACAGTTTCTAGTTCCATCCATTTACCTGCAAATTTCATGATTTCATCTTTTTAAAAAAATATTTTTAAATTTTCTTTATTTTTATTTTATGTGTATGAGGGCATTGCCTGCATGTATGTTAGTGCACCTGTGTCATGCAATGCCACAGAGGTCAGAAGAGGGCTTCAGATTCCCCTGGAACTGAAGTTAAGGATGGTTTGTAGCCACCATGTGGGTGCTGGGAATCGAACCTGGGTCCTCTGCAAGAGCAGTCAGTGCTCTTAACTGCTGAGGCATCTCCCCAGCCCCTGATCTCATCTTTCTTTACTGCTGAGTAAAATTCCATCCTATAAATGAACCACATTTTCATTATCCACTCATCAGTTGAGGGACACTTAGTTGCTTCCATCTCTTAGCTATTGTGAAAAGAGCAGCAACAAACATGGATGTACAAGTGTCTCTGCAATAGGACGAGTTCTTTG
>NW_008352891.1:14789003-14790771 GCF_000622305.1 Nannospalax galili | reverse complement strand
TTCTTCTTTTGAGAACTCTCTGTTCAGTTCCTTAGCTCATCTTTTAATTGGGTTACTTTGTTTTTGGAGTTCATTATATATTCTGGATGTTAAAACCTCTGTCAGACGTGTCACTGGTGAAGATTTTCTCCCATTCTGTGTGGTTTCTCTTCACTTCCTTGGTTGCTTCTTTTGATGTACAGAAGTTTTTTAGTTTAATGAGGTCCCATTTGTTGATTCTTGACCTTGTTTCCTGGGCAGTTGATGTCCAGTTTAGAAAACCCTTTCTTACACCTATATCTTGTAGGTTATTGCTAATGTCTTCTTCTAACAGTTTCAGAGTTTCAGGCTTCACATTGAGGTCTTTGGTCCATTTGGAGTTGACTTTTGTGCAAGGTAAAAGAGGGGTTTAGTTTCATTCTTCTACAGGTGGAGATCCAGATTTGCCAACACCATTTGCTGAACATGTCTTTCCTCCAGTTAATGTTCTTGGCTCCTTTGTCAAATATCAGGTGGTTGAAATTGAATGTTCTCATATTTCTGACTTCAATTTTGTTCCATTGATCTATGGCTCTATTTTTGTGCCAGTACCATGTTGTTTTTATGACTATAGCTCTGTAATACAGTTTAATATCTGATATAGTAACCCCGCCCCAGCACTGCTCTTAGTGCTCAAGGTTGCTTTGGCTATCTGAAGTCTTTTGTGCTTCCATGTGAATCTTAAGATGGTTTTTTCCAATTCTGTGAAAAAAGTCATGGGGATTTTGATTGGCATTGCACTGAATCTATAAATGGCTTTTGGTAGGATGGTCATTTTCACAATATTAATTCTTCCAATCCATGAGCATGGGAGGTCCCTCCATATTCTGATGTCTTCCTCAATCTCTTTCTTTAAGGATTTAAAAATTTCATTGTAGAGGTCCTTAATGTCTTTGGTCAGGTTTATTTCCAGATATATTATTTTATTTTTTGCAGCTGTTGTGAAGGGGAGCATTTCCATGTGCTCTTTTTCTGATTGCTTGTTATTGGTATATAGAAAGGCTACAGATTTTTGTAGGTTAATTTTGTAACCTGCCACCTTACTGAACATGTTAATAATTTCTCGGAGTTTTCTTGTGAAATTTTGGTGTCTCCTAGATATCATATCATCTGCAAAAAATGGATAATTTGATCTCTTCTTTTCCAATTATTACTCTTTTAATTTCCTGCTCTTGTTTTATTGCTCTTGCAAGAGTTTCAAGTACTATGTTAAAGAGAAGTGGGGATAGTGGACAGCCTGGTCTGGTTCTTGATTTCAATGGGAATGCTTCCAGTTTTTCTCCATTTCAAATGATGTTGGCTGTGGGTTTGTTATATAAGGCTTTAATTATGTTAAGGTATGTTCCCTCCAGTCCAATTCTCTCTAGAACTTTAAACATAAAAGCATGTTGAATTTTCTCAAAGGCCTTCTCTGCATCTATTGAAATGACCATGTGGTTCTTGTCGTTGAGCCCATTTATGTGGTTTATGACATTTATTGACTTACGTATATTGAACCATCCCTGCATCTCTGGAATAAAGCCAGCTTGATCATGGTGGATGATCCTTTTGATGTGTGTCTGTATGCAGTTTGCAAGTATTTTATTGAGAATTTTTGCATCTATGTTCATTAAGGATATGGGTCTATAGTTTTCTTTTTTGGTTGTATCTTTACCAGGCTTTGGTATGAGAGTGATACTGGTTTCATAGAAGGAATTTTGGAGTTCTCCCTCCATTTCTATCTTTTTGAATAATTTGAGCAGTATTGGTT
>NW_008352891.1:14787718-14788276 GCF_000622305.1 Nannospalax galili | reverse complement strand
AGAATGAAGTAACCCTCCATATCTCTTCTGATTAGTTTTACTTTGAAGTCTATTTTGTCAGATATTAGAATTGCAATCCCTGCTTTTTTCTTAGTACCATTTGCTTGGTATATTTTTTTCCATCCTTTCACCTTAAGGTAGTGCCTGTCCTTGAAAGTGAGATGAGTTTCTTTCTTTTTTTTTCTTTTTCACTTGATAAAATATATTTATTGATGACTTTAAAGAAACACTTCACTGGAGGATGGCTCAGCAGTTAAGAGCACTGGCTGCTCTTGCAGAGGACCCAGATTCAGTTCTTAGAACCCATATGGAAGGTAACAATTATCCATAACTTCAGTTCCAGAGGATCAGATGACCTCTTCTGGTTTCCACAGGCACTGCACATACAGGTGCACTTACATACATGCAGGCAAAACATTTATACACATAAAATAAAAATAAATAATTAAAATTTCAGTTTCCTTTGAACCTAATTTATTACCAATTGTATTTTCTGTTATTACTCCCTTTTCATATCTACTCGTTTACAATATTTTAATTTTTGAGAATTGCATACAT
>NW_008352891.1:14784376-14786154 GCF_000622305.1 Nannospalax galili | reverse complement strand
CCCTCCTCTTTGTAGACTGGACACTGGTTCAAGTCCATTTGGTGGGGTTTCGTCGACCTCCTTGATCAAGAGGACAGGTGACCCACCACCATTACAGACATTTTGAGAGATGCTCATAGTCCTCTGGAACCAGTCGACCTAGGAAAGCAAGGAGCAAAAAGTGTCCTTTATGTCCCTCTTGTCCCTCTGACCAAATTAGTATAGGCCTCAAAGTATGTCTGTTAAACATCTAAGAAGGTTAGTTCCACCAGTCTGGTACTTTTCATTACTGTGTGCCATGTAGATAAATTTTGGGGAAAGACCAATTGTTCTCAGATAAACCTTGCCTAGACATATATTTCTTGATCTGCTATGTATAATTTGTCAGTAGGTTGTAGGAGTAATATGGTTTCCTCTGGTTTTCAAAACTAGCTAGGCATCGTTTATCTCTCACATTGTATCAACCCTCCATCATGGTTTTCCCACTTAAGGTGCCCGCATTTCCCCCCTTTCTTCCTTAATAATACCCTTCTCCTATGGTCCTACCTCTCTTGAACTCCTTCTTTCCCTTTATCCCCTAGGTTCCTTGTACTCCCTCCCCTCCTCCCCTCCATTAAACTACCCCATTTTTTATCCATATCTCCCTTATTAAGGCCTGTTTCCTACTGTTCTTCTCTTTCAGGTTCTTTCTTTTCCTTTACCTCCCTGTTTCCTTTCCATTATCCTGGTTCCTGTGGTTATGTCTGGATACATACTCAATTACCAGGGTTTGGTTCTAGGATCCACATATGAGGGAGAACATATGTCGATTTTTTTTTCTGAGCCTGTATTACTTCACTTAGTATAAGAGTTTCTAGTTCCATCCATTTCCCTGCAAATTTCATGATTTCATCTTTCTTTACTGCTAAGTAAAACTCCATCGTACAAATGAACCACATTTTCATTATCCACATGTCAGTTGAGGGACACTTAGGTTGCTTCAATCTCCTAGCTATTGTGAAAAGAGCAGCACAACTATGGATGTACAAGTGTCTCTGCAATAGGATAAGTTCCTTGGGTATATGCCAAGGAGTGGTATAACTGGGTCAAATGGTAGGTTCATTTGTATTTTTTTAAGAGTTCTCCACCCTGCTTTCCATAGGGGTTGAACAAGTTTGCAGCCCCACCAGGAATGGATGAGTGTTCCCCTTTCCCCACATCCTTTCCAGCATTTGCTATCATTTGTTCTTGTGATCTTAGCCAGTCTGACTGGGGTAAGATGAAATCTTAAAGTGGTTTTAATCTGCATTTCCCTAATTATTGGTGATGTTGAACATCTTTTAAGATGTTTCATAACCATCTTTACTTATTCTTTTGAGAACTCTCTGTTCAGCTCCTTAGCCCATCTTTTAACTGTGTTGCTTCTTGTCTTGGTTCTCTGTTTTTTGCTTGTTATATACTCTAGTTATTAAACCTCTGTCAGATGTGTAGCTGGTGAAGATTTTCTCCCATTCTGTGGGTTTTCTCTTTGCTTCCTTTGTTGTCTCCTTTGATGTAGAGAAGCTTTTTAGTCTAATGGGGTCCCATTTGTTTATTCTTGCCCTTGTTTCCTGAGCAATTGATGTCTAGCTTAGAAAATCCTTTCCTACACCTATATCTTGTAGGTTTTTCCCAATGTTTTCTTCTAATAGTTTCAGAGTTTCAGGCTTTACATTGAGGTCTTTGAGCCATTTGGAATTGACTTTTGTGCAGGGTGAAAGATAGGGGTTTAGTTTCATTCTTCTACAAGTGGAGATCCAGTTTTGCCAGCACCATTTGCT
>NW_008352891.1:14781282-14783623 GCF_000622305.1 Nannospalax galili | reverse complement strand
CCAGTCCAATTCCCTCTAGGACTTTGAACATAAATGCATGTTGAATTTTGTCAAAGGCCTTCTCTGCATCTATTAATATGACCATGTGGTTCTTGTCTTTGAGTCCATTTATATGATTTTTGACATTTATTGACTTTTGTATATTGAACCATCCCTGCATCCCTGGGGTAAACCCGACTTGATCATGGTGGATGATCTTCTTGATGTGTGTCTGTATGCAGTTTGCAAGTATCTTTTTGAGAATTTTTACATCTATGTTTATTAAGGATATGGGTCTATAGTCTTCTTTTTTGCTTGTATCTTTACCTGGCTTTGGTATTAGAGTGATTTTGGCTTCAAAGAAGGAATTTGGAAGTTCTCCCTCCATTTCTATCTTTTTGAGTAACTTAAGTAGTATTGGATGTAGAACTTCTTAAAATGTCTGATAGAATTCTGCTGTAAATCCATTTGGTCTTGGGCTTTTTTAGTTAGGAGTATTTTTTGTTACTGTTTCAAATTCTTTTTGTGTTATGTGTCTGTTTAAGCTGTTAATGTTTTCTTGGTTTAGTTTTGGTGGTTCCCATACCTTTAGATATCTGTCCATTTCTTTTAGGTTTTCAAATTTAGTAGCATCCATGTTTTTAAAGTATTCCTTTATAATATTCTCTATCTTTCTGGTGTCTGTTGTGATGTTTCCCCTTTCATCTCGGAGTTTGTTGATTTGAAGGTGCTCTTTCTTTCTTTTGGTTAACTGGGCTATCTGTCTGTCAATCTTGTTTATCTTTTCAAAGAACCAGCTCTTGGAATTGTTGATTCTTTGTATTGTTTTCTTTGTTTCAAGATTTTTTGATGTAGGCATTTAGTGATATAAACTTCCCTGTAAGGACCGCTTTCAGCGTGTCCCAGAGGTTTGATGTTGTATTGTTCTTTTCATTTAATTCCAGGAATACTTTTCTTTCTTAATTTCTCTTTTGACCCATTCATCTTTCAGGAGTATGTTGTTTAATCTCCATGTGTTCATGTGGTGATTAGGGCTTCTTCGGGTGTTGATTGTAAGCTTTATCGTATTGTGGTGTGATATCATACATGGAATTATTTCAATCTTTTTGTATTTGTTGAGGTTTGTTTTGTGCCTCAGTATATGGTTGATTTTGGAGAAGGTTCCATGGAGTGCTGAGTAGAAATTATGGCCTTTGGTGCTTTGGTGGAATATTTGGTAGATGTCTGTTAGGTCCCTTTGATATATTGTATTGTTTAATTCAGATGTCTCTCTGTTAACTCTCTGTCCTGTTGACCTATCTAATGGAGACAGTAGGGTATTGAAGTCCCCTACTACTAATGAGTTGGGATTAATCCAGGTCTTAAAGTCCTATAGTATTGTTTTTATGAAGTTGGGTGCACCAGAGTTTGGTGAATATATGTTCATGATTGTAATGTCTTCTTGATTTATTGTTCCTTTGATCAGAATGAAGTGGCCTTCTTTATCTCTTCTGATTAGTTTTAGTTTAAAGTCTATTTTATCAGATATTAGAATTGCTATGCCTGCTTTTTTCTTAGTACCATTTGCTTGGTGTATTTTTTTTTCTATCCTTTCACTTTAATATAGTGTCTGTCCTTGAAAGTGCGATGAGTTTCTTGCAGACAACAAAAAGATGTTTTTTTTTTTTTTTTCATAATCCATTCAACTAGTCTGTGTCTTTTGACTGGGGAGTTCAGTCCACTGATATTACAGTTATTAATGAAAGATGTGTATTGAATCCTGTCATTTTTATTTCTGTTCACATTCTTGATATAGCTATCCATTTCCACAGTTATACCTTCACTGAATTTGTTTCCATCACCCCTTGAGTATAGTCGTTCCTTTCTTCAGCTCTTTGTATTACTTCAAGAACTCTCTGAAGGGATTGTTTTGTGGACATGAATTCTTTCAGACTATTTATGTCATGGAAGGTTTTTCTTTCCCCTTCAACTATGATAGACATTTTGGCTGGTTAAAGTAATCTGGGTTGGCATCTGTGGTCTTTTAGAGCTAGGAATACTTTGGTACAGGCTCTTCTGGCTCATAGTTTGCACTGAAAAGTCAGCTGTAATCCTGATGGGTTTTCCTTTATATGTGATTTTTTGTTTTTCTTTTGCAGCTTTCAGTATTGTCTCTTTGTTCTGAATGTTTAGTGTTTTTAACTCTGATGTGCCCTGGAGAGTTTCTTTTCTGATCCTGTCTATTTGGTGTTCTATGTGCTTCTTGTATTTATATGGGCATGTCTTTTTTCTAATTTGGGGAAATTTTCTTCTACAATCCTGTTGAAGATCTCTTCCATTCCATTATCTTGAGATTCTTCTCCTTCCTGTATGCCTATGATTC
>NW_008352891.1:14770967-14781140 GCF_000622305.1 Nannospalax galili | reverse complement strand
CCATTTCATTCATCCTATTGGTGAGGCTTTCTCCTGTCATTTCTAATTGGTTTACTGAGTGTTTCATGTCCTTCTTCATTTCAGCCTGAGTATTCAATATTTCTAACTCTTTTCTGAATTCATTCAGAAGTGTAACCCTATCTTTCTTCAGTTCTTTGATTTCTTTGTGTATTCTTTAAATTCACCGAATTCTTTTTATCATGTTTATAATTTTTTTTTTGAGTCCATGTCCTGTGTTATCTCTAGGGGGTTCTCATTGTACTCCTCTAGAGGACTATTGGTTCTTGGTGGGGATATATTATTTTGGTTTTTCATGTTATTATTTTTTCTTTGTGACTTTGACATGTGTATTTCCTTCATGGTTTCTGATTCTTGTGTGAAACTCAAGCCTTCCTTTGTTGAGTTTAGATCTGTTTCTTTTTGTAAAGTTTATGTGCCTTTGTGGTTTACTTGTTGGGCATGAAAAGCTGTTTGGTCTAGGCTTCAGGTTCTCTCTTTTGATTTTATATTGGAGTGGCCTAATTGCTTTTGTCTTCAGGAGTTCCCACAGAGGCCCAAGTGAGATGAGGCTCAGATGATACCAGGCTTTCTCCTAAGGTAGCTGTCCCTCCAGGAAAGATGCTACCCTAAAGAATTTGGGGGCTGGGCTCGCCTGGGAGAAGGGCCTAGGATAGATCCTGGTCTCAGGAAGCTGGTGGCTGTGCCACCTAGGGAAGTAAAGGGAGGTGAGGGTGGGACCAGGCCTAGAGGGTTCCTGGGGTCTGCAGGGAGGAAATAGGTTGGTCCCGATGCAAAGGATCAGGAAGCAGTAGTGGCTCTGGGCCGAGAGGTTAGCCCCGGTGTCTGGGGTGCCAAGATAAGAAATGGGCCTGTACCCAGCCTAGGAGGAGAGATTCTGGGGGAGCTGGGAGGGTGAAAGAGGATGGGGGAGTCAAGACACTCTGGGCATGCTGGACTTACCCAGGGAAGGTGCTGGTACCAGGACACTGGAGGCTGTGCAGCCCAGGAAGCAAAGGGATATGAGGGTGGAACCTGGTTCAGAGGGCTCCTGGGGACCAGGAAAGGTGATGGCACCAGGGCACCCAGAGGCTGTGCAGCCCAGGGAAGTAAAGGGAGGTGAGGGCAGGACCTGGAAATTTTTGAATGAAAGAATAATAAATTTAGAGATGGAAAAGAACCTGGAAATTCATTTGCTCTCTGTTAAAGTAGGAACATTGGGCTTTTATTCTGAAAGCAATAACTTGTGTCTTAAGCTTTTGCAAAGTTATGTATTTTAGAGGTCTGTGTAATAATCAAGCATTCAAGTCTAACACATTTTGCAGTTAAAAATCTATCTTCAGGGACTAGAGAGGTGGCTCAGCAGTTAAGAGTGCTTGCTGTTCTTCTGAAGGACTAGAGTTCATTTTCTAGTACCCACATTGGTTGGGTCACAACACCCTGTAACACCATCTCCAGGGGTATCCAATGCTCCCTTCTGGCCTCCATGGGCACCTGCACACACATGACACAGACACACATAAATAAAAATGAAAATAAATATACAAATCCATTCCAAAACACCAAAACATCAACACTTATGAGGTACAGGTGGGAGGATCAAAGTTCAAGGTCATCCTTACCTGTATAAAGAGTTTCAGGCCACTCTGTACTAGACACCCTGTCATAATAAAAGAAAAGAAAAAGTAAGAACATCAAAAACAGTTTTAAAATTAACCATAGCTTAGTAAATATTTTTCATCTTCATGACAGAAAAGGCTAATTTCCAAAATATATGAGGAGCATCGCAGAGCCTGGCCTGGTGGTGCATGCCTTTAATCCCAGTACTCCTGAGGCAGTCCAATCTCTGTGAGATCAAGACCAGCCTGATCCACATATAACATAGGGAGTTATAGGCCAGTTGGAACTCTATGGAGACTGTCTCAAGACAAACAAACAAACAAACTATACTGCAACTTAATTAGAAAAAGTGAAAACAAGTGAATAATTTCAAAAATAAAGTTGTCTCTTAAAAGTAAGAAAATGTTTAACATTTATAGAAATTAAATAAATCAAAATAAAAAATTTACTAAATCACCAAACAGGTGGTGCTTGATAATGCTAAAACTACAAGAGAAATGTCCAGGGCTGGAGGTTCAGGGGAGTAAGCCCACACTGTCAGGAGGCATGTAAGTACCCAGAATTTTGGAGGGAGTGAGGGAAAACATGTTCATACCTTCTGCAATTCCATTTTCAAAAATCTTAGGTCAATGATTACAGAGGCACACACCACTGTTTCCCTATGTGTGCACGTGATAACAGAATGACTCAGGATTGCAATTTTATGGTGTCACACATGAGAACTCACCTAGCCATTTAGCCATAAAAGAAAAAGTGAAAGCCAAGCACAGTTTCAGATGGAACACCCGCCTCCCACATACAAAAATATTTGATACTGATTTGTTTGATATGACATCAAAATCACAGACAAAATAAACAAATTGGACTTCATTAAAATTAAGGACTCTGTGTATCAAAGAATAGCACCTGTGTGTGAAAAGACATCTCATAAAAGGGTAACATTTGGAAATCCTATATCTGATAAGGAATACTGTAGAGAATTTATAAGGGACTCATGTATTTCAATGACTGAAAAACAAGCAACCGAATTTAACAATTGCAAAGACCTTGAGTAAGCATTTCCCTCAGGACATAAGCAGATGATCAACAAACATGAAACCATGCTTAATGTTACTGTTCATTCAGGTGCTCCAATGAAACCTCATGAGAGATGCCACTCGGTGTCTATCAGGATGGCTATTATCAAACAAACAGAAAATAACAAATGTTGCATGGATGTGGAGAAATTGGACTGTGTGCACTATTATCAAATAATATTGGGTAATGTGAAAATGATGGTAGATATATATTAAAGATTCACAGTACTAACCTCAGAGTCCACCATCCTAGAATCTTGAGGTTAGTCAAGGGGGTGGGCTGGTGAATCAATCACTAATCTGCCTTAACTGATAATCTACTTTGTGATTTCACTTTTCTTTCTCTAAGAGCACAAAGAGGTTTCTAGAATGCCTGGGTGTTAACTACTTCTTTCTGCCACCTTGCACTGCCTTACCTGACAGCTACATTGAGAGTTCACAGTCTGTTTTTCAAGTATTGATAGGCCAGAGCACTTAGGGCTAAAACAAGGATCAGATGCCTTTACTCTAAGTTAGAGACTTCCTAAATTATCAGTGCAGAGTTTCGGCTTTGAATAATAGGGATTTAGCAGGGAAATTTCAGAGCCTAAGTGAGGGGCCTGCTTGCTTTCAAGGTGATGTATTGGTAGAGACGTTGTGGGCTGTAGACTGTGTGATTCAATGAGCAATCCCCCAGTTGGTGATCCAGATATGACTTAGTTTTAGAGATTTGGGTGGGAAGTAGGACCTAAGACCAGACCAAACATCAAAATGCAAAATCACACAGAGAGCTGAAAGTATTTGCACGGAATGAAAAAAAAAAACAACTAAATTTTGAGCCATAAACATTTTTACTTTTAAATTTCTTTCTTTTTTTTTTCCCCCATAGTGGAGCCATCTTTAAGGGCAGGACAGCTCCCAATTTAGAGATGACTGTATTCATTAGGCCTACTGGGTAGAGTGACCCTGCCCTGAAGAGGGTCATATTTTTCTTAGGTCTCAAGTAACCAGTGACACAGGGCCGAAGCATTGCTTGTCAGTGGATGAGCACAAGTTCTCAGACCATGGCCTCAATATAAATGCTATTTGACATTTGTTAGATGTGGCAGCAAACATAATTTGAGCCCTGATCAATGAGATTTCAATCTTAGTTAATTAATCATAGAGACAAGCCACAAATAGAAAGGCACAGAGAGTGAGAGAGGGATAGTAACAACTCATCAGCACACTCTCTGGTCATGGCTCATCCTCCACCTGATAGGTCCAGGAAAGATTTAGAGGCTTGTGCAGAGCAGAAGGTTAGCCCTGAAATAAGGTTAGTAATGATCTAATCCTCTGTCACAGACCAGGAAGTCCAGGCCAGAGAGAGTGGCTGTGCCTTCCAGGACAGATCTCTTTCCTCAGTTCCCTGCGGTTTATTTGTGCCTGTGTGTCCCCTGCTGGGTCATTTCCATTCCATCAGGAGGCTGGGGTGCTACCACTTCCTTGGCAACTCCTGAGTGAGAAAGTTCAGAGTGCAGGTCTCTGGTGTGGGAGTTCAAGGCAGAGGAATAAGAACTATAATGAGCTGGGGATGCAGCTCAGAGGGCTGAATACTTGCCTAACATGCTCAAGGCTCTGGGTTCTATCCACAGCACTGCATAAATCGAGCACAGTAGGTAGTGTATACCTGTAATCCCAGCAGTAGGAGTTCAAAGACATCTGGCCACATATGGAGTTCAAGGCCAGCCAGGGATAGATGAGCCCCTGAAACAAAATAAAACAACTATGAAGTCTGCTCAAGTACAGGAGGGTAAGGAATATTATAATTTGTCATTTTGAATAAAATCACAAGTGAATACCTAAGCAGATCCTAAGGACAGCACAGGACAACTGTCTATAATGGGACCCCACAAGGAAAGTATGAGGAAGACTGTCAAGTGGCCCTTAAACTATACCAGCACAAAATGTACCAAATTCTGCACATAATTTCACAGCAGAGCCAGTGGAATGTCCTGTGAGATTGGACAAAAGTAGGAAAACGAGGAGGACAGAATGCCCACCTCCCCAAAAGGCTGGCCCAATCAATAGGAAGATGGATCACTCTGATCCAGATGGTGAGGTTTGTACCACAAGAGGGCACATACTCTGTGTTTGGGCATTTTAGATGACAGTGGGCTGTGTTTATGCAGCTCAGGGCTGAACTTGAGTCTGGAGGTAGATATATACGTGCAGAAGGCCCGAAAGCCAGGCTGTGGGTCTGAGACAGGATGCCAGTAGAGAAAGAGGGAAGAGTCTGAGCCCTGAACAGATAAGGTTAGGGTGCAGCATACATTTTTGTGTGAGGAGGAACTGGAGTTGGTAGAGTGAAAATGGGGACAGGTCCCCAGGCTGAGAACGAGGCAGGGCTGTATCATCCCAAGGTTAGCCTTGTGTAAATGAGGTGAAAAACCCTGCTCCTGATGAGACCCAGAAGATCTTGAGAGGCCTCTTGGGTGACCCAGTTCTTTTGAACTGCCCTGATGAATGACTGAGAACCAAGGCTCAGCAGCGGACACTCCCCATTTACAACTCTTAACACCCCAAGATACCTATTTTCCCTTTGTTAAGAGACACCAATGGAGAGAGGATATTCCCAACCCTGATTGATGACGTGTCTTGGGCACAACAGTGAGCACATCTTTCTGAGGACACATCATGAATATTGTTACCCTTATAGTGATTATTTGAAAATTTACATATCAAAACATATATGAATTTTGTTACCTGTTCCAGAATGTTTCAAGTCTTTTTTATTGATTCCTCAGGAATTTCATACAATGTATTTCCATCATAATCAGACCTCCTCCCTCATCTTCGCCCTCATCATACTACCCCCAACTTTATGTTCTCTATTCCTATTTTTCTTCCTTTTTAAGTTTTTAAAAAATATTTTATTTATTACTTTTATTTTATGTGCATGTGTGTACTGTACTGCCTGAATGTATGTAAATGCACCTGTGTCATGCAATGCCCATGGAAGTCATAAGAAGGCATTAGATTCCCCTGAAACTGGAGTTATAGATTGTTGTTAGCTGCCATGTGGGTGCTGGGAATCAAACCCAGGTCCTCTGTAAGAGCAGCCAGTGCTCTTAACTGCTGAGCCATCTCTCCAGCCCTTTTTTTCTCTCTTTTTCAAAGGCCTGTAAAGTCTAATCTGTATTTCCCAAATGCTCCTGGGTGTGGGTCTATCCCTTGGAATCTGGTCAACCTACCAGGGGTTTTGTGTGACTTGCACTGCCCAGGTGTTGTGTATGCTGTGACAAGCACTGCGGGTTCATATGTGCAACTATCCTGTAGTGTCCAGACAATAAGATTTCTTTGTATTCATCTACCACTTCTGGCTCTTAAAATCTCTCTGCCCTACTCTTCTGCAATCATCCCTGAGTCTTGGGAGAAGAGGATGTTATATAGGTGTTCCATTTAAGAAGTGCACTCCTCAGACTCTTATTCTTTGATGTTGACCAGCAGTGGGCCTCAGTGTTAATCACCATCTGCTGTAGGAAGAAACTTCTCTGATGAGAGTTGAGAGATTCACTAATCTATGGATATAAATCATTAGCAATCAATTTAGTACTATGTTTAATTAGCAGAATAATAGCAGTAGGTTCTCCCCTATGGCCTGTGACTTGCCTAGTCACAGGTATGTGACCATGATAAAAGTGCCAAGTATGGACTCCATCTTGTGAACTGTGCCTTAAATCCAACCAGAAGGTGGTTGGTCACTCCCATAACATTCATGCCACTATTGCACAAGTGGGTCATCAGTCTTGCCAGGCCAATCATTACTGGAGCTCACAAGGTTCACAGCTGGGTAAGGTTGATGATTACTTTTCTTTTCCAGTAGCATACATAGCACTTTCTAGTACAGTGAAAACTAGCCAGCAGAGATGAAGCTTCAAGGTTAGTACCAGCTTGATTTTTCCTTGTTTGTTCTATGACTCACATATATAGTATCTTCAGCAATAGGGTCTTACTGTCAAGTTCTGGTGGGTAACTGAGAGCAGGGGCAATAGCCAGTATTTTTTGAGGGTCTATGGGACTTCCTTGGTCAACAACTCTAGAATTTTTATATTCTACAGTAGGTTTCCAAATAACTTCTTCAAAAGGCCTTTAGAGTTAGTTATCCCTCCTGTTACTCCCTCCTTTACCCTCCCTCCCATTACCCACTCCATGTAAACATTCCAATTCCCTTATTCCTTTCCCCCACTTTATATCACTTTAGATCATTTTCTCTCCTTTCCCATGAACCTCTCCATGGTCCCTTATTAGTTTCCTGACCCCTATGGGTTTTCAGCTGAAACATGCCCATCTAAAGATTCAAAGCTAATAATTTTGCTGGGAGAAAGGAATTCCTGGGTAGATGTGATAGTTTCACAGCTGAACCACATTCAGTCATCCATGGCAAAGAGAGTGAGGTGCAGAAGCAGGTGGATCATCTGGGCTCCTTTCCTCTTGGTGAGCTTCCCACAGGCTTCAGCTCTAGATCACAGTACTCAGGGATGTGACATTTGTTGTGTGAACCACAAAAGGAGGATAGAAGAGTGAGAGGGACAGAATCACAAGCTTTTTCTTTTCCTTTCTACCTGCTCTTAGAGCTCTCCTGGTTTCCACAGGTCTAACTTCCAGGACTTTTTCTCTATGCACTTGGTCCAAAAAAGAAGATAGGAACCAGGTCACTGAGCTCCTATAGACTTAATCCAGAAGAGTGAGGGGTTTGCTGGACTTCCAAGTTGGTTGACCCTGAGTAACACAGTACTAATCAATGAAAGATTATACATACAACCACCATGTTCCCTAAGAATATATGAGAACTAAAAGACCCACATTGCTGAGCAATGTGGGGAAGGGCACCATCATGTGGGAGAAGGAAGGTGGGGGTGCAAACAGGTCTCTGCTACTAGTCTTTTGTGTTGTTTGTTTCCTGTCCAAAAATCATTGCCAAGGCCAGTGTTAAGGAGAAAACCTCCACATTTTTCCCTAGGAATTGTATAGTTTTCAGTTGAATCTTTTTTTCCTTTCTTTCTCTTTTTTTTTGCATGCAGTATATGATGAGGTCCAATTTCATTATTTTGTATGTGGATATCCAGTCTTCCCAAAACTGTTTATTGAAAAGACTTAGCCACTATGTGGTTTTGGTGCTCTTATCAAAAGTTATTTGATTGTCAATGGATGGATTGATTTTTGGGTTTTCTATTTTGCTCCATTAGTCTATATATCTGATTTTATGCTATTACAACAAATTTTTGATTATTATAGCATTATAATAGAATTTGAAATCATGAAATGTGTTGCCTCTAGTTCTGTATTTTGTTCAGTAATGTCATAGCTATTTGTATCTTTTTGTGACTCCACATGAATTTTAGGACTTTTTTCTTCTTTTTTTCTTTTTTCAATGTATATTTTTAATTGAATTTTTGTGCATTTCATACAATGCATCTTAATCATATTTAGACACCCTCTACCATTCACAGTCCCTGTAGTGCCCCCCTCTGGATTTCATGCATTCTCTCATATATAAAGGCCTATTAAGTCAAGTTTGTGTCCCCAGATGTCCCTCAGTGTGAATTCGTCCATTAGAACCTATTCAGCCTATCTAGCATCACTCCCTTAAAGAATATCAACTCTCTCTCACCCAGCAGTGATCAGTTGCCAATAGTTCCTTGGCTAAGGTTGGGGACCTGCTTCCTGTTTCCTCAGTCCTATGCTGGATTTTGTCTGATTAAGTTTGCATGACTCTTGTGCATGCTGTCACCATTGCTGTAAGGTCATATGAGCAAGTTCCTAGAGGCCTGGAAAGCTCTGTTTCCTTATGATCATGCACAAACCCTGTCTCTTATAATCTTTCTACTCCCTCTTCCACAATGATCCCCGAGCCATGGGTAGGTGAATATAGGAGTCCTATCCAGGGACACATACTCTACAGCCCCTTATTCTGTATACTTTGGTCAATTGTGGTCTTCTGTATGCATTGCAGTCTATTGCATGAGAAAGCTTTGCTGGTGAGAGTTGAGCCATGCATTAGTATTCTCTCTGCCTCCTATTCCACTATGTTCTGTGAGCTTTAGGTATAGAGGTTTCATTGTAGATGTGTCACTTAGGGTTGGGCATCTCTCAGACACTTAATCTCTGTGTGTGACCAGTTGTGGAGCTTTGTAATTTCTCCATCAGGGTAGCATGCAGGAATCTGTCAGGCAGATCAGAAGGAGGGCCAAGGGTGAGGTGGGGGTGGGGACAGCCTGGGGAGGGTCTACAAACTAGGTTGAGTAGGTGTGGGCCCTAAAACTGGAGAATCAGGATTTTTATCTATCCTTTTAAATGTTGCATTAAAATAATAGAAATTATGTTGAACAGAGGAAACATTTCCTCCATGATTCCAAGTGAAGCCAGCCATGGTCGAGTAGGACCTTTGACTTATCTTCACATAAATGGAACTCATAAAAGAAAGGAGCCAGGGGCTCTTCCCAAGCCCATGCGACCCCTGAGGAACAGATCCTCAAATGACCTTAAGAGTAAAAATAAATTGATTTATTTCGGCCAACTGTGTGGTCTTAAATACCCAAAAGGAAAGTATAACCAAAGATTAAACTGATCAGTATATTTCTTTAAGAGTCCATGTGTATAGCTAAAGGCTACATAACAAGAAACAATGCCAGACAGGAGATATCTTCCTTTGAGTTGTTGGCCAGGGTGGCCCAAGAGACTCCCAGACAGTAACCCAGCATAGAACTTGGAAAATAAATAGCAGACCCCAAACCTTATCTAAAGGAATGCAGGCAACTGATTGCTGCTAGATGAGGAAGAGCTGATCTTCCTAAAACAAGGGACTCTAGATAGGCTGACTAGACTCAGCGGTTGGACTAGCCTGGTGAACAGCTGGGGGCACTGATAGTAACAGGCATGACAGAATATATGGGCTCCAGTGGGGGGGTGGGGAGGCTATGGGAGGGTGTCATTTGGGATGTGGGTATAAAGAGGAATAAGATTGTTTGGGATGTTGTGTATGAAATACACACAAAAAATCAATCAATAAAAAATGAGTTATAAAAAAAAGAAATTGTGTTGAATGTATAGAAAACTTGGGGTATTCTGGGCATTTTAACAGTGTTAATTCTTTCACTTCATGAGCATGGCTGGTTGGTCTTTCACTTGTTTATATCATCTCAAGTTTCTTTCATCAACACTTTATAGCTTTCATTGTATGCATCTTTCGCTTTCTTCATTAAATTTATTCTTATTTTATTCCTGCTAATGATATCATACATTGGATTATTTTCTTTTATTATTATTATTATCATTTTGTTTTTTTTTAAGAAGAAGAATTTCATTATAGCTTTAACATATTCAGTAACAATTTCCAGAGCAAAGATACATCTCTTTCAAAAGTGGCTATAAAATTTTTAGGTTTGCTGTTCAATGAATACAGTTACACAATATTGAACTCAGTATAAGCTCTGCCTCTTACAATCTTTCTGCCCCTTCT
>NW_008352891.1:14769937-14770364 GCF_000622305.1 Nannospalax galili | reverse complement strand
TTGTGTGTGTATATCACATAGAACATCCCAAAACATCTTATTCAACTATACACCCACTTCCCAGATGGCACCCTCCCATAGCCTCCCTCCCCCCACTAGAGCGCTTGTACTGTTACTGTCTGCTTTGTTGACTGCACCCTGAGCCATTCCCTACAACTTGCCCTTCTGGTAGATCTAGTCAGCCTATCTAGAGGTCTTTGTTTTAGGAGGGTTAGCAGTTCCTCATCTAGCAGCAATCAGTTGTCAATATTCCTTTAGATAAGATTGGGTTCTGCTGTTCATTTTCCCAGTTCTATGCTGGGTTACTATTTGGGAGTCCCTTTGGTCACCCTGGCCAACAACTCAAAAGAAGGTATCTCCTATCTGGCATTGTTGCTTGTTATGTAGCCTTTAGCTATGCATATGGACTCTTAAGAAATTATACTGA
>NW_008352891.1:14769119-14769701 GCF_000622305.1 Nannospalax galili | reverse complement strand
CCTCTTTGTAGACTGGACACTGGTTCAAGTCCATCTGGTAGGGTCTCCTTGGCCTCCTTGATCAAGAGGACAGGTGACCCACCACATTACAGGACATTTTGAGAGATGCTCATAGTCCTCTGGAACAAGTCGACCTAGGAGGGCTAGGAGCAAAAACTGTCTTTTATGTCCCTCTGACCAAATTATTATAGGCCTCAAAGTATGTCTGTTAAACATCCAAGAAGGTTAGTTCCACCAGTATGCTACTTTTAATTATTATGTGTCATGTAGATAAATCTTGGGCAAAGACCAATTGTTTTCAGATAAAACTTACATAGACATACATTTCTTGTTCCGCTATGTATAATTTGTTAGTAGGTTGCGGGAGTAATGTGGTTCCCTCTGGTTTTCAAAACTAGCAGGCACTATTTCTCTCTCACCCCTCCATCATAGTTTTGCCACTTAAGGTACCTCCATTTCCCCACTTTCTCCCTTAATTATTCTCTTCTCCTACATTCCTCTTGAGCTCCTTCTTTCCCTTTATCTCCTAGGTTCCTTGTATACCCTTCCCTCCCCCCTACACAAAACTCACCCCAATTTTAT
>NW_008352891.1:14759403-14768883 GCF_000622305.1 Nannospalax galili | reverse complement strand
TGCCTCCATTTCTTAGCTACTGTGAAAAGAGCAGCAACAAACATGGGTGTACAAGTGCCTCTGCAATAGGATGAGTTCTTTGGATATATTCCAAGGAGTGGTATAAATCGGTCAAATGGTAGGTTCATTCGTAGTTTTTAAGAGTTCTCCACACTGCTTTCATGGGGGTTGAACAAGTTTGCAGCCCCACCAGCAGTGGATGGTGTTCCCCTTTCCCCACATCCTCTCCAACATTTGGTATCATTTGTTCTCTTGACATTAGCCAGTCTGACTGGGGTAAGATGAAATCTTAAAGTGCTTTTAATTTGTATTTCCCTAATTACTAGTGATGTCGAACATCTTTTAAGATGCTTCATAGCCATCTTTACCTTTTCTTTTGAGAACTCTCTGTTCAGCTCCTTAGCCCATCTTTTAATTGGGTTACTTCTTGTCTTGATTCTCTGTGTTTTGAGTTCGTTATATATTCTGGATATTAAAGCTCTGTTGGATATGTCGCTGGTGAAGATTTTTCTCCCATTCTGTGGGTTTTCTGTTTGCTTCCCTGGTTGCCTCCTTTGATGTACAGAAGTTTTTAGTTTAATGAGGTCCCATTTGTTAATTCTTGCCCTTGTTTCCTGAGCAATTGATGCCTGGTTTAGAAAATACTTTCCTACACCTCTATCTTATAGGTTTTTCCCAATGTTTTCTTCTAACAGTTTCAGAGTTTCAGGCTTTACATTGCGGTCTTGACACAAGGTCTCCCTGTAGCCTTAGCTGTCCTGGAACTCAGTAGGTAGACCAGGCTGGCCTTGAACTCACAGTTTCTCTTGCGTCTGCCTCTCAAGTGCTGGGATTAAAGGTATGTGCCACCATGCCCGCCCTTCTTTCCTTATTTTTATTATACATATATTTTGTGTGTATGTGTGTGTTTATTCATGTGGGAGTGTGCATGCCATGGTGTGTGTGTGTGGAGGTCAGAGGGAACTGGTGGGAGTTGGTTGTCTCCTTCTACCATATGTTTCCTAAGGGTGGAATTCAGGATCAGGCTTGGTTGCAAGTGCCTTTACCTACTGAGCCATCTCACTAGCCCTGTTTATTTATTTTTGTCATGTGGATTTTTATAGGTTTTTGCCACATAGGCCAAGCTGACCTTCAACTCCTGATCCTCCTGTCTCAATTTCCCGAGTACTAGGATTATAGGGGTGTCCCACCATACCTGGCTATTTTCTTGATTTGTTTAAAATCAGTTTATATTGGTACAAGGATGAAATTAGTTTTTGGATGTTGATTTTTTGCGACATCACAACTGTACGAGACTCGTTGTTAGTTTAACATTTGTGTATTTGGAAACATTAGAGTGTTCTGAACACTGTAAATCATGTCCTGGGCTAGTTTAACATCCTCCTTCCTGATTTAAATACTTATTTGTTTGTTAACTGATAGTTTTTGCTAGTACTGGAGACCATCTAGTTCTAGACTTTTCTTTGGAGATCTGTTATTCCTTAACCGCTCTTGTCAGCTCGTATTCACCTGTTCAGGTTTTCTATTTCTTCATGACTCAGTTTTGGTGGGTTCTTCGTTTCTGGGGATTTATGGGCTTCTAGCCATTTTGTTGGCATGCAGTTGTCCACAGTGACCTCCCAAGTTCCTTAGCACATCTGTAGTATCGGCTGTGGTAGTGCCGCTTTCACTTTATTCTGTTTTCCCACCTTCCTCCTTCTTTTTCTTGTTAGTCTGAAAAATGTTTGTCAATTTTGTTTATACTTTTAAAAACTGACTTTTAGTTTCACTGACCTTTTCTTTAGTTTTTCTAGGGCCTTTTAATTGGTTTCTCCTCTGATGTTTATTCTTTTCCTTCAATTGAGGCTCCTTTTCTCTCTAGTTCTCTGAGGTGATGATTAGGCAAGTTGAGGTAATTTTTTTCATATAGGCATTTATCATTATAAACTTACTTTTAGAACCTCTTTTGCTGTGCCCATATCTGGAGGAAGATAGAAGCATTTTTACCTCCATAGTCGTTTTAAATTCCCCTTCCTATTTGGTTGACTCATTGATTTTTCCAGGAATGTGTTGGATAAGTTCCACAAAATTATTTCCCAGCTTTCCTTCTGCTACTGATTTCAAATGTCTTGACATTTTTACAAAGGATGTTTAATACATTTTCAAGCTTAAGATTCATCTGTCTTGTCCTCATAGATGCTGTGTACTTGAGGAGGATGTTTCTACTGATGCTGCTGAGTGGAATGTGCTGCATATCAGACAGGCGTCTTGGTCTAAAGTATCATTTGCTTCATTTCCTCTTTAGCCTAGTTGTGACCTTAAAATTTAAATGAAATCATTGTAGACAGCATACAGTTGCATCTTTTAAATAATATTTAATTTGTTATGTTTATTTGATTTGGATTGCATTGAGTCTGCAAATTGCTTTTGATAGGATGGTCATTTTCACAATATTAATTCTACCAGTCCATGAATATGGGAGGTCTTTTCATCTCTTAGTGGATTCTTCACTCTCTTTCTTCAAAGATTTAAAGATTTCATTGTAGAGAAATTTAATGTCTTTTGTTGGGTTTATTCCTAGATATTTTTTGAGGCTATTGTGAACGGGAGTGTTTCTATGATCTCTTTCTTTGACTGCTTGTTATTGGTGTATAAAAAGGTTAGTGAGTTTTGTAAACTGATTTTGTATCCTGCCACTTCGCTGAAAGTGTTGAGCATTTCTAGAAGTTTTCTGGTGTAATTTTTGGAATCTCTTATGTATAATGGCATATTATATGCAAATAGGGGTAACTTTATTGCTTTTCTAGTTAGTATCCTTTTAATTTCCTTCTCTTGTTTTATTGCTCTAGCTAAGGTTTCAAGCACTAGCTGAAAAGGAGTGGGGATAGTGAACAGCCTTGACTCATTCTTGATTTTAATGGGAATGTTTTGAGTCATTCTCCATTTAGAGTGATGTTGGCTGTGAGTTGTCATTTATAGCCTTAATTATGTTGAGGTATGTTTTGTAGAGTCCAATTTCCTCTAGAATTTTTATTATGAAGGCATGCTGGATTTTGTCAAAGGCCTTTATGTATCTGTTGAGATGATCACAGTGATTTTTGTCTTTAAGTCTGTTTGTAAAATTTATTACATTTATTGATTTATGTAAATTGAACCAACCCTGCGTGTCTTGAATAAAACCAACTTGATCATGGTGGACAATCTTTTGTGATGTGTGTTTGAATGTGGTTTGCAAGTATTTTATTGAGAATTTTTGCATCTATCTTCATTAATGATATTGGCCTGTAGTTTTCTTTGCTGTTGTGTCTTTGTCTGGTTTGGTATTAGAGTGATACTGGCTTTGGAGAAAGCATTTGAGAATTCTCCCTCTGTTTCTATCTTTTTGAATACTTTAGGCAGTATTGATTGTAGTTCTTCTTTGAAGATCTGGTAAAATTCTGCTGTGAATCCATCTGGAGTCAGGAGACACTGAATTATTATTTCAATTCTCTTTTTTTCTTATGGGTCTGTTTAAGTAGTTGATCTGTTTTAACTTTGGTGCTTTGATTGAATCTAGAAATGTATCCATGTCATTTTTTCTAATTTAATAGAATGTAGGTTTTTAAAGTAATCTCTTATAATGTTCTGGATTACTTTAATGTTTGTTGTAATGTTTCCCTTTTCATCTCCGATTTCGTTGATTTGGGTTTGCTTTTTTTCTTTTGGTTAGCTGGCTAACGGTCTGCCTATCTTGTTTATCTTTTCAAAGAATCAGCTCTTAGATTCATTAATTCTTTGCACTGTTTTCTTTGTTTCTATTTTATTGATTTCTGCTCTGATTTTTGTGATTTCTTCATATCTGCTGGGTTTGGGTTTTGTTTGTTCTTGTTTTTTCAGATTTTTGAGCTGTATTGTCAAGTCATTTATTTGCTCTTTATGATTTTTAGTCTGGCATTAGAGCTATAACCTTCCTCATTATGACTGCTTTTAACATGCCCCAGAGGTGTTGCTGTGTTATGCTTTCATTTTTATTTTGTTCCAGGGTAATTTTTATTTCTTTCTTGATTTCTTTTTAGACCCATTCATGATTCAGTAGTGTGTTGTTTAATCTTCACGTGTTCATGTAGTTGCTAGAACTTCTTTCTTTTGCTGTTGATTTTAAGCTTTATTGCACTGTGGACTGATAGAATATATTGAATTACTTCAATTTCTTGTATTTGTTGAAGTCTGTATATTTTAGGGAATATTTCATGGGCTGCTGAGTAAAATGTATATTCTTTGGTGCTTAGGTGAAATATTCTGTAGATGTTTGTTAAGCCCATTTGGTATCTGATTATCAATTAATTCAGATGTTTCCCTGATTATTCTTTGTCCAGATGACCTGACTATTGGAGAAAGTGGGGTATTTAAGTCATCTACTATTTTAGTTACTTTTCTTTTTCTGTGATAGAAACACCTTGACCAAGGGAACTTATAAGAGGAAGAGTTAATTTAGCTTATGGTTCCAAAGGGGCGAGAGTCCATCATGGAGGGGAGGCACGGTGGCAGAGGTGGCTGGAGTAGGAGCAGAAGTTAAGTTCTCACATCTTCAAGCAGGCACAGGAAGCAGAGCAGAACTGGAGATCTGGTAAGGCTGAAGAACTCTGTAAGCCTGCCCCCAATGACATGCTTCCTCCAGCATGCCAACACCTTCTAAGACCTTCCAAAACAGCAGCACCAACTGGGGACAAAATGCTCAAATGCTTAGAGCCTATGGGGGACATTCTCATTCAAACCATCACACCTACTATTACAAAAAAAAATTGGAGCTAATCTGTGTCTTGAAGTCTAGTAGTACTGTTTCCATGGAATTGGGTTCACCCTATATGTTCATGGTTAGAATGTCTTCTTGGTCAATTGTTCCCTTGATCAGAATGAAGTGACCCTCTTTATCTCTTCTGATTAATTTTAGTTTGGAGTCTATTTTTTTCTGATGTTAGAATAGCAATACTTGCTTGTTTCTTTTTTTCCATTTTCTTGGAATATTTTTTCTATCATTTCACTCTAAGATGGTACCTGTCCTTGAAGGTAATCTGAGTTTCTTGTAGACAACAAAAGTTGGATTTAGTTTCTAAATCCATTAAATTTATCTGGGTCTTTTGATTGGAGAATTGAGGCTATTAGTGCTTAAAGCTATTATTGAAAGTCATATATTAGTTACTGTCATTTTATTTTTTATTTGTGTTCTTAGTACTCTTTAGTTTTTCCCTAATTGTAGCTTCATTTGTTTTCTTTCCACAGCCTCTTGGGTATGATTATTCCTTTCTTCAACTCTTTTTACTGCTTCCAGTATTTTCTGTAAGGCTGATTTGACGGACATGAGTTCTTTCAACCTATTTATATCATGGAATATTTTTATTTCTCTTTCAAATATAATAGACAATTTTCCCATGTAAAGAAGTTTGAGTTAGTATCTGTGGTTATTTTGAATATTGCTACAGGCTCTTCTGGGTTTTAAAATTTGCATGGAAAAGTCAGTTGTAATTTTGATGGGTTTACATAAAGATATGTAACTTGCTGCTTTTCATTGCAGATTTCAGTACTCTCTCGTTATTATGTATTTTTCAGTGTTTTTACTATGATACATTGTGGGGAGTTTCTATTCTGGTCCTGAATATTTGTTGTTCTGAATGCTTCTTGTATCTGTATGGGTATGTCTTTCCTTATTTTAGGGAATTTTCTTCCATAATACTATTGAAGATCTAGTCAATGCCATTGGCCTGAGGTTCTTCTCCTTCCTGTATGCCTATAATCCTTATATTTTTTTTCATGATGTTCCACACTCCTGCATATTCCATTCCTGTGTTTAAAAAAACTCATATTCTTTGCTTGAGTGTTCCAATTTGCCAACTTTATCTTCAAGTTATTCTGTTTTCCATTTGATTCATTTTGCTGGTAAGACTTTCTCTTGTCTTTTCTAATTGGCTGGTTGAGTGTTTCAGTCCCATCTTCATGTCAGTTTGGGTTTTCTTCAATATTTCTACCTCTTTCATGAATTCACTTTTCAGATCTTTAATTGTCTTTGTCATTTTATTCAATTTTCTTGAGCTTCAGTGAGGAGCTCATTCCTATCTTCTTTGAGTTCCTTGAGGTGATTTTGTGTTCTTTAAAGTCCTTGAATTCTTTGATTATGTTTATTATTGTCTTTTAAAGTTCTGTGTCCTGGGGTTCCTCTGAGTAGTTCTCCTTCTAGAACACTTCTGTACGACTCATGGTATTTTGTGGGAACATATTATCTTGTTTTTTTTTTTTCCATAATAACTGTGTTTTTACATTGTGTCCTGGGCATTTGGGCTTCTTCTTTGGGTTGTACGTCTGATATGAAATTCTAGCCTGCTTTGCTTCTTTTTATTGTTGTCATGGCTTGGTTGATTTCTGATCAGGCATGACTAGATAGCTGGTCTGTTGCTTCAGGTTCCCAGTTTTGATTTTTTTTATTGGAGTTATGGGGTGATTCCAGTCTGGTTTAGTCTGCCAGGTAGGTATTTACAACTAGGACTGTGAGTGTGGAGATTGTGATGGAATGGGCAAGTTCTAACTGGCTCACCAGGGTGGTCCATGGGGTACAAGCAGCAGGTTCCATCCTAGTCTCAGAGAGAAAAGAAGCAAAGGATTGGGTGGCTTCTAACTAGATCACCAGAGTAGTGTGAGTCAGGGAGGGACAGGTGTCTGCAGCTTTCTTTAGCAGACATTCAATGTTTCTGGCATTTTCAACTTTTTTGGTCTCCACAGCTTAAGCTTCACTCTAACAGATTAACACATTGTCTTCTCAGGGGATCCCTATAAGAATTCTTACCTTGCTTGGCTTACCAGGATTCTGTTAATGTTTCCTTTTGTCCTTCCTATCTCCTCTGATTTATGTTCTTAGATTGACAAGGTTTTATTAACTTCCTTCAGTTATTTAGCTCTTAAGGTGCTTTCTCCTGATCACCCGGATTCATCCATCATTAACTTCATCTATCAGATGGTGCCAAAACCCAGTTCTTTCTTCAAGGGACCTTGTACAAACCCTCTGACCGGACCTCTCCAACTCCACTAATTCGGCTTTCAGGTATATTCCCACCCTTCCTTTCTCTCTCCTTCTCTCCTGAGCTCCCTGCTTTGTTTTCACTTCTTTCTGTCTCTCCTCACTGGGGAACATACTCTGCCTTGCCTACATCTTCTTTTGATCTCCTTTCCCATTGAATTCAGTCACTCTGGGACAGAGCTGCTTATTAATTTTTAAGTAAAATCTCATGCAAACTAAAAATGTTAAATTAACACCAAAATATTTTTTTCAGCCAAAATATTCTCTTTACAAAATGGTTCCTGATACTAAAATATGTAAATTAATTTTAAGTACCTCTCTCCCTATCTCTCTCCCTGTCTCTCCCTCTCTCTTTCTCCCTCCCTCTCTCTCACCACTACCCTTCTGGGGCTCTACTAAACCTCTACTAAACTACCACCCTTCTGGGGCTCTACTAAACCTCTACTAAACTACCACCCTTCTGGGGCTCATCTTCCCTCAGCTTCTACTAGATAAACCTCAGGATCAACTTGTTCCACAAACTTCCCTCCCTTCTGACTCACTGCATTTTTTCCGCTTTTCTCCCATCCATTCCCTGTACTTTGTCTCCATCTACTGGCTGGTCATGCCACACTCTCATTGCAGGGTTTTCCGCTCCTCTTGTTTGCCTCGAAATCACATGTGTGTCGGAAACCCCTTTCTTTTCTCTGGATATAGGATGCTATTTCCAGAGATAGGAACAGGATCTCGCCTTTCCTCTCCCTGATGATCTGATTGCGGGACGCTGACTTCTGGGACTTGGAAATAACTCAAAAATAATAACTCGAACCCGAGCAACAAAAAAGGACGCTTTGTTTTGATGCCTGGTTCTCCTTGCTCTCCTTTTGTGTGACCATGCCAAACCCCTTTTCCTCCTACTCCCTCCCCATCTCTCTCTCTTCCTTATCTGCTGCATCTGCTTGGTTCTGTCACTACCTCCTACCAGCTTGCTGGGTTCTTTCTCTATCTCCTCTTCACTCCGTACTTAGTCTGTCACTATGGGAAACACCCACTCAAAGACTCAGGGTCTCACATCTCTTGCTTGTCTTCTTAAATCCTTAAAACAACTAGGACTTTCGGATACAATCAGGCCAAAATGCCTGAAGTTCCTGTACACCACTTGCCTGGCCTCAGTATGAGTTAGATAATAACTCTGTTTGGCCAGACACTGGAACCTTAGACTTCAATATTTTGAGAGATTTAAAAAATTTGTGCCATTGTAAAGGCAAGTGGTCTGAATTACCATACAGCCAAGCTTCCTTTGATCTCTGTGCTAATCCCTCCCTCTGGGTCCCATGTTTTTCCCATCAGGTTCTTCTGGCTAAGACAGTTTCAAGGGATCCCAACCCACCAGAGGCCTCCCTCCACCCCCCACCCCTCCACCTCAGCTTTTGATCCTATCATAGCCAATAAACTGCCTCCAATTAGGAGATTAGGACCCATCCCCAACCTCCTCCTGCTCCCCAGCCTGAGGCACAGCCAAGTCCTCCCCATGCTCTCCCCTTGCTATACTCTCCCTTGCCTCCCATTCCAGGGCCCAACCCAGCTCTCCTCCTTTCTCCAACTCGAACTCCCTCTCCACACCATGACCTTCCCCCCTCCAGTGCCGCTCTAAGTCCATTGCCCTCTCTCCTTCCACTAACTCTCCTCTTCTTGAGAAAATCCAAAACCTTAAACACCTCCTTGCCAAATATTCCCAAGTCTCCCCTATTCTGGCTTCTAGCTCAAATGACCTGTTTATCCCTCCTGTATCTAACTTCTACTTTGATTCCAGACCCTGCCTCCAATACCCCTGCCCCTGCATCCCCTCATGGACAGGACACCCCTCCCATCTCTCCCACTCCAATAGTTATAAAGTCCGAACAGGATTATAGCACAGTTTTCCCTAATTGATTATGCTGGAGGTTGTAAACGTCAACTCGATAATGTTTAAGTATGTACCAATTGCTTTTTTTCCACCTAAAGCAAGGTTTTGGTAGAACACTCTCTAAACTATGAAAGGTAAAAGATTTACCTACAAACATAAAACACAATATGTACATGGGTAATATTAACTTATTACATTATCTTATGTATGTAATTTAGATTCCATATTCTTTTAATAAGATGATGCAAACAACTGCCATCTTCATGACTTCAACTGTGTCCATGAGCAAAAGATCATCAGAATTGTACTTGTTGACTTTTGTATTTCTTTCATTGAAGGAAGGGTAAGCAGGGTCATTAGATCCTCACCTGAGTATCTAGCCACTCTTCCCAGCCAATTGTATGTAATTTGGCCCTGATCACATATGGTCTCCTGGGTTTTGGGAGGACTAAAATACATTATCTTGGGAAAGCTAGGAAGAGAAGGCTTGATCCATATTGGGTAAAGGCTTTCCAGTGTAAATACTCTCAGGTCACTCATACACATATATCAGTAACCCCTCAGTCATCTC
>NW_008352891.1:14741576-14758752 GCF_000622305.1 Nannospalax galili | reverse complement strand
CAAGGGATTACACTTCCCAGACATTAGGCTTAAATCCATATAAAAAGTTATTTAGACAATTATCTCTCATTGATGATTTTGTTCCTAATAAAACAATGTTACTCAGATGTAAGACTTCAAATCTTGGTCTACAATACTGTGGTGCTCACCTACAGCTAAGGGAGGCAACCCACTATTGTTCTAACCTAAAAAATTAAATGATGGCTAAATTTGTTTTCTCTCCCTATCTAGAAGCCTTTGAGAGGTAACTGACACTGATTCTAGCCACTCCAACAGCTATCAAAATGCCTGAAAACAAATCCCAAGTCCATCGCTCTTGAGTTCACATGGCTAAATTTGTTTTCTCTCCCTCTCTAGAAGCCTTTGAGAGGTAACTGACACTGAATCTAGCCATTCCAACAGCTATCAAAATACCTGAAAACAAATCCTGAGTCCATCACTCTCAAGTTCAGCCCTGGCAGAAGAAAAAAAAAAAATGAAAAAAGCCATTACCTTGGTGCTAACCATTGCTCCTTGCCTGTTCAGATATTTTCAGGACCAAATCCAAAAGCTAACTCTTACTAATTTTAGTCAGTTGTTACTTTCCTTCCTTCCACATGTATACAAGCGCCTGTCAACCATTGAGGATCCTGTTGAGATGCATGAAGAGGGAACCCCTGCTGTCTGACAGAACCCTAATCCAGCCCCCACCCAACGTCGACCCTGTCCAGCAGGAAGTAGCAAGACAACAATGGCGCCCCCTATCCTATAACACAAAAGGCTGGAATGTTAAGGTTCAGATAGCCCTGCCCCCTCACCAACAGGATCCCAAGGACTTCTCATGCTCCTGAGAAAAGAGAACCTAGCTGATAAGCACCTTGGTCTTTGAAGTTAAGAGAAGTAGACTTAGACTTTTCTCCACTGTTTGGCCAACTCAACAGGCTTCCCCTTTGATCTCTAAAGAGGACAGGTTTTAACAGTCCTACTCTCCCACTTCCCCCCACCCAACTTAAAAAAAAATCTTCCCACCTTCTGCAGGAGGCAGAAACCTCCCTTTTAAAAGACCCCAGCTCAAGACTTGGGGAGACATTTTCCCTGCCCCGATGGGAATCTGTCCCATGTGTTCCTTTGCTAATAAACCCTATTTTGATGGAGTTTTATCTGTCCTGGTGCCTCCTCCTCCATTCACTCGTTCTCCACCAACTTCTTACCTATCAGATTCCCTTTGAAATCTGGGAGCCTCCATGAGTCTTCAATTCTCAGATTTTTCATGTCTGCAAAACCAGCATCATGTGGTGAAATAACACCATTTGTTGCCAGCTTGTGTGATCAACAGACTCACTAGTACCTTCACTGAAGTGACTTCTGGATGCCTAGGGGACATGGAACAGTGAAATGAATTCTGGAGAAACATTTTCTGTATACTACGTTTGCAAGCAGGATGTCCTAGAGATACTCTTTTCTCAAGAGAAAACGTTTTCAAAAAAATTTACTCTTTTATTTGCTTGAGCTTGCCATGGGTAGAGTCTGGGTAATTCCTGATGTGCCCTCAGGGCATTTTCTTAGCGCCACAACGAAATGCATTTGACTTACTAATCTCTTAAAAATAGTGCTTTCCTTAGCTCCAACTTTGCAAGAACTTTGCTGACTAAACTTCAAGTTTTTACATATCTTTCTGCTCTGCTTTTTCCATTTGAGTCTTACTAAACCTGAGTGAAGGTAGCTAGAAATAACCGTGCCAAAGCCCAAATGTTGTGTGGTCTATAAATTTCTTCTTACAGATTAATCTGTCTTTCATTCCTAAACAGCCTCTCACAAAAATGTCAGGATGTGGACAAACTATAGACAGAGTCTTTACTGGGATATAACATAAATGACTTGTAGTCCATTCCCAAGGTAGTCTGTGTTCCCATCTGAAGCCTCATGAGCCTGGCCTTTGCTGTCCACATTCCTGTTGATACTCTGGCCTTCTAAACTCCCACTAGAAAAATCCATTAACCTCTGCTTACACCACTCTACCTTTATCTAAACAATCTCTAAATTAGTTCAAATTTCTCCTGCAAACCAGTGCCAAATGCTTAGGAACCAGGGGGTTAGATTTAGTCACAGTAATGAGCCCACTTGCCTGATGCAAAAGCATTCTTGCTGCTGTGACCAGATACCTGAGAGAACTAGGAGGAAGGGTTTAGTTAGGCTCTAGTTTCAGTGATTTTTGGCTTGTCATGTCAGGGAAGGAGTAACACAGCAGCTCTCATCGTAGTGGAAAGGAAGTAAGGAGAGAAGATGGAACTGGAGACCAGGTATAAGCCTTAGGGGCTGTGCTCCTAGTGAACCACCACTTCCAGGTATTCACCACCTCCTAAAATATCCACTACTTCCCAAAACAGCCAAGCATTCAACATGTGAGACTTTTGGTGACCACTTCATATGTAAACTATATAATATGTGTTTATTGCTAAAATTTTTTGTCTTGTTTTCTGACTGCTTTGTGGCTTTTCTGTTCTTGTTACTCTTTCTTAGAAATCTTTGTGATTTTGATGCTTTTCTGTATAGATAAGTTTTGATCCCTTTCTTTTTCCTTTTGTGTTTATAGTATAGCTTTTACACTTTGAGGACATGTGATTACCATAAAGCTTACTTAAAACATCTGTTAGTTATAAAAGTCTGTTTTAAGCTAATAATAATTTAAGTTTGATTTCATACAAAACTCTGCTATTTTACACCCCCTCCCCATTTTATGTTTCAGTGTCATAGTTCACTCTTTTTCATATTATGTGTCCACTAGTAAGTTGTTCCATCTGTACTTGCTTTAACCTTTCTGCATTTTAACTTTAATAGCAAAGCCACAAATGATTTCTATCCAATTCAGTATCAGGCTATTTTGGACTATATACATCATCTTCACCAGTGAGTGACTTGCATACTTCTATGTTTTCATGTTAGCTCACAATCCTTTGTTTTGCCCTGAAGAACTTCCTTTAGCATTCAATGCAAGGCAGGTTTAGTGGTAACAGTCTCTCAACTGTTACTTATTTGGGAAAACTATTTATTTCTCGCTCATATCCAAAGTGTACCTCTGCTAGATTAAATATTCTTTGTTGGCAATGTTTTTTCTTTTAGCAATTCAAACACAGCATTCTACTCTGCTTGCAATGCAAGGTTTCCTCTGAGAAACATGCTGAGTCATGTAGAGGTCCCTTTTAGGCTAGGAGCCCTTTTTGTTGCTTTTATTTCAAAATTTTTAGAGATTATAAGTTCATCATGGATTTCAAGAGCTTAAGGGGATGTGGGTTGCTGTGAGTTACTTGGTAGTCTTACTCTGCCTTTCTTAGTACACCTGTGTGCACCATAGTGTTCTCTGAAGCCATCTGATGTTCTGTGAAGTCCTGGGCTGATCTGTGCTTAAGGTGGCCTGTTGATACCTATTTTGCATCATTTATAATTGTATTAAATAACAATGAGTAAATCTGCAGGTTATTTTTTCATGTAACAATTAGTGTGTGCTCAACTGATGTTTATGTTTGCTTTGCTGACAACTAAGTGGGAAATAGTCTGTTTCTGTTTGTTGTTATTATTTCTGCCTTGTAATCACTTATCAGTTCAGGTATTTCAATGACTGCCCCCCAAATTGAAAGTGAATCTGATTGCAGAATTGTGCTTGAAATTTAAATAATCTAAGGAAGTGTTCCCTTTGTACCATGTGGTTCTGGATTCCTTATAGTAGTTGATGGTCCTGGTGTGTTACATGCTGAAGAATCTCTGCTACCTGTGTTGAAAGCCTGGCAGTTGTGTCTGTGAACAGATAATGATGCAGACACAGACCAGTCTTAAATGTACCAAACAGAAGAAAGATGCTTTTTCTTTTTTGTTTTGGTCTTTTTGAGACAGGGTCTCCCTATAACCTCAGCTAGCCTGTAACTCCCTATGTAGACCACGCTGAACTTGAACTCACAGAGATGTTTTATAGGCCTTGTGGGACTATTGTTTTCATAATGGGAGGACATGCTCTGGAGATCAAACAAACAAAAAGCAGGACAGTTGCAAAGAGAAGGAGGACTGAAGATGTTTTGCTATGAAAGCAATAAAGTGACGCTCTGATCATAGAGAGGTCCTCAAGCATATTTGTATCAGCACACAGCTCAGCATCCTCTGTGGTGAGCAATGGTAGCTTAGCTACTTTTCTAAGGATTCTTTGTTGTCCCAGATGTGGATATCCACGGTCTCTTAGTATGAGGATTTTTTTCCTCATTGCAACTGAGATATTCATAAGCCTTAGAGCAAAATTAGTCTTTTTTTTTTTTTTTTGTCTTTTTGAGACAGGGTCTCCCTGTAGCCCCAGCTGGTTTGGAACCCACTATGTAGACCAGGCTGGCCTCGAACTCACAGAGATCCACCTGCCTCTGCCTCCTGAGTGCTGGGATTAAAGGCGTGCACCACCACACCTGGCTAAAATGAGTCATTTTTAAGAGTGTCTTCTTTCTTGGGTGGATCAGTAACCCTGGCCTCAGAGTGATGACTTTAGTGTCATTTTGCTTCATTCCTTTCTCACAGATGGACATCAAGAGCAGCTTGTATGGGCAATTTGAGCTGAAAAACTTCCTTGCGATAAGAAGACTAAAGATACCTTGCTTTTACTGAGTTACTTAGCATGCTGATTCTGAGATTCCTAAAAATAATAGCCTACCCAGAATTTATGGTGAGCATTAATTAATCTTTTTCACACAGATATCTATTCTGTTCAACACATTTTGAAATTTGATTTAATTATAAACCCTAACAAACCAAACTGTGTGATTTCATGTTATGAAGGACCACACACTCACCAAGGCCTTAGGAAGAATCCATTTACTGTGGATCCCGTCCAATGTTATTAAGTTCTACTGTCCAAAAATACAGTTTTGAAAGATGAGGTTAGGTTTATTAGTGGTGCGTTGGATGCATTTTCACTAAGTGAGAGAGGTTTTATAGTTTTGTCAGTCCAAGCAACTTTTATTAGGCCAGATTATTTTTAGGTAAATCTATGGAATTTCTCCAATTTGATATACGTCCAAAAATCTTAGCACTCTGAAAGTTTGTTTTCCTTTTAAAAATTGTCTCTTCCCGGCTGTGTTAAGGTTTCCTGACGGTGTCATGGAGGACAGCTCCCAGTGTGGCTGCTCCTCTTTCTGGAGAACCCTTGACTCTGTGCACAACACCCAGCTGTGTGGAACAGACAGGAGCTCACAAGGACAAATTCTAGCATGTTCGAATTTCCAGGACTCCTGCATTCAGCAGCAGCTCCTCCTGTCCTCCATAGACAGACCACTGGAGTGTGTCATAGATCAAACCACACACAGCTACTTCCCAGCATACGACTCACATTTCTCATAAGTTGTAAACTAGGACATGTTTAAGACTTGAGGGTAGCCTTGGAGGCACTGTACCTGAGCACAGGCACAGCCTGGACTGGTCAGCATCACCTAGCTGCCTGAGAACATTCTCCTGGAGCTGTTCACGCACATGTTTGCCCACAAGCTGCTGCTTAACTAGGGCCTGTCTGCAGCCTCTGGCGATACCTCATTGACTTAGTGACACTCTGGAAGCTCAAGGGCGTACAAGAGGGCTTCACCACCAAGGACTGGGACCAGCCTGTGGCAGACTGACAGATCTGTTTCTTGCGCAGCCTTCACAGGAGCCTCATGAGCAACCATGTGCTCAATATGACAAGTTATTGTGGAGGATCTACTCTAGCCAGGGAGATGGATGGAAGGTGGAGTGTCTCCTTGGGGACCACGGCAATAGCTTTCCTGATCCCAGAGTCAAGAAGAACTTTGTCACCTCCTATGGCACGTGCCTTAAGTCCCAGATGGTGGACCTCAAAGCTGAGGAGTACTGGGAGGAGTTGCTGGACGTATTCCGACCCCACATAGTGGTGAAGGACTAATTTGGTGCCAGAACAGACTGTGGCTGCATCTACTACCTCCGAGTACAGCTAGCCTCGGCCAACTACTTCGTTGGGTCTCCTTTGAGCCTCTGCCTGTGACCACTGATCTGTGGAATGAAGCTGAGTGTCCCCACACCTTCTCTAGCCTCCCCCCCCCCGCCGTGTTTGGTGTTTGTCATATCTTTCAACGCTGGGGCAAGGATACCCAGTTCTGGGCAGGCTGGTATGGGCTCTGTGTCACCAACAGTAGTAGCAACAGCGGTACCACAGGACCACCAAGCGCTCTTCCAGAAATGATGCAAGGACAGGAGGAAGATATCCAGCAGCACTTCCACATCAGACATCGCCTGATAGTCATTTGTCCTCCCTTGCTGGGGTCTGCCCAAGGGCCCCTCCAGGCAAGAGGTAAGCCCCCAGAGCATCTGCCCCGGTACAACCTTGGACAAACCCACCAACTCCCACTAATTTATAGTCATACAGATCTGATGTTTTGTTGTAATAAGACTTGAGTGTAACACAGAGAAAGGCTCCATATCCTTTTACCAATCTCCTGAGTCACGAACTCCCTGAGGAAGAGATTCTTGCTCAAGAGAGACTGGCTTGCTTTCAATTCTATGAAGCCAGCCAGAGGACTAAGGCTAAGTTTAGACAGCTAAAAATAAAGTGAAAACTTGGATTTTAAAGTTATTATTATTACTTGAAAATCCACTTTTGAAATGTACTTATATAGTGGTGCAAAATCAGATTAATGCAATTTCATTGTTATCATGAAAATAAGTCTGGTTTTGGCCCAAACAAAGTCAAGAACTTCTCAGACACTTCTTTTTGTTTTCTTTAACCAAATGTGCATAACCATATTGGAGAAATGGAGTATAATTTTGAACTTTACCTGCCATCTTCGATCAGCGGCCATTTCCTTATCAAAAAATCATTTTGGGCTTAAACATTTGACCTCCTTACTGCTCTTAGTATGATTGCAGACACAAGCACTTTTACAAATGGTGTATTTCTGATATAGACATACATTTGTTGATATTTGACTTTCTTTTAACTACTACATCTTTAAAATCAACTATTACATGTTTACAATAAAACTGAAAAACGTCAGTCTTGCTCGTCTACTTTCAAGAAGAAAACATCAAATTTTTGTGGCAGTTGGAAAACTGCAAGACAAGTGTTCACTGTTATTCTTTGAACTATGAATGTTAATTTCCCCAAATCTCTTTAAATAGGAAAACTCTTACTAGTACTCTATTAAGGATACCGTGGCAGCTTTACACAATGGGTTTCATTTAGTACATTTCAATGAATTCTGAAGCAATGATTTAGAAACAGCCATCCTCAGGAAGGGGGCTGTCAGCAGGAGTGTGGAACAGAATCACCTGACTAATGAGCTAAATTCTGGAGTACCTTAAGGAGCACCAAAGAATTCAGGAGAGGCTATAAAACCTGGGAGAGCAGAGGGATAGGGACCTGGCTTAAGAGTACTAGAAGGAAAGCTCAACAGTGCCACTATCATCCCCCCCCTCCCCGGCCAGGCCCCTCAGAGCCCAGCCCAGGATAAAGGAAAAAACAGCATTAGCCTATGCTGGGGCACAGAACCAGGCTCTCACCTCAGTGAGTTCAAGCCCAGGCTGCAGGCCAGGCTGGCCCCTATTGGCCTGGGCTATAGGCTACCATGGTATAACTCTTAAGTTCTCCACTCTACAAAAAGGTAGTTATGTGAGATAATATATGTTTATCAACTTGACTGTGGTGAACACTTTGCAATGTCTATTATCAGTTTCCCACAATTTTTAATTTAAATGTATTCTTTTTTTCCAGTTACACCACAATAAAGTTGGGAATAAGTGTCTATTTGTTCTAGATAAATAAATGAATCATGGCACTAGATGTGAGTACAGTTAGAAATGAATAACAGGCTACTCAAGGGCTACATTAGAATATGCTCCTCTGGCGCTAGCTCTCAGCAGCCCAAGTTTGGACGGAAAGTAGAATTGGGAGATCATAAGAGAACTCACTCAGTTTCTAGACTAGCACCTTGAGTCCCGGGAAACCTGTCTGATCCTAAACACTCAGCCTTAGTCCTGGTTGCTGAATCCTGCTCTTAGATTCCCAGCCTTTGTCCTGGATGTTTATCCCTGATCATGAGTATTGAGTCTAGGTCTTATATACTCAGCCCTGGTCTTGGCCTTGCACTGGTCCAGGTGCTCAGCGTTGATCCTGGTGCTCAACTTTGGTCCTAGATGCACTGGTCTAAGATGCTCTGCTCTGGTGAACTTCCCTGGCCTAGATGCTGAGCCTTGATCCTGATCCTGAATGTTCAACCTTGGTCTTGGATACTAAGCCATGGTCTTAGATGCTTGGCCTTAGTCTTCGATATACAGCTCTGGCCCTTGTTGCTTAGCCCTGATTCTGTATGATCAGTCACAGACCAATTAACATGTTTGTGGTTTGCCAAGCTGATTTTGAAATCTGCAACACCAGCTTCCCATTTGCCTTCTGGGGCCTTCCAGGGTGGAACCACACCACTTAATGCAGCCCATTTGCCAATTTCTGCCAGATTTTTGACCCATTCTTTATAAGCCCCAAGGGCTGGATAGTTTTCTGTAGTAGGAGGCTGATAATAACCAGGAAGACTTATTGACCTTACGTCTTTGCTCTACTAAGCACACTTGATCTTGAGCCTGTGTGTTTCCATGGGCAATTTAGTCCAAGTACAATATGTAGATATGTTGTAGTTTTTTAATTAACAAAAAATGAGGATCAAAGTCTGGTAAGCTGAGGGGAGGTGGAAGCAGTCTGTGAACCGGGCAGTGTCACTACTCACAGCTTTACCGCTTGGATTTCACTGTTAGCACCGTGTGTTCTTGATGTGAAGAGTAAGCGCAAGCACACAGGCTCACAGAGATCGAAACGTACATGGTTAACAGAAACCCATAAAGAGCGAACTCTCACTGAGTGGGGCGAGAACCTCTGGGAAACGTGTCTTTAAAACTGCGATTGCAGCTGGATATGGTGCATCCTGTTAATCCCAGTACTCAAGAGGCAGAGGTAGGTGAGATGGAGGCAGGCCTGGTCTGCATAGCAAGTTCGAGGTCAGCTGGGGTTACAAGGAGACCCTGTCTCAAAAAGCCAAAGAACAACAACAACAACAAAAACAACAACAAACACCTGCTATTGCTTAGGTTCAGCCAAGTGGCCCCTCTCGGGGGAAAGACCCTTATGGAGTGCCTCCAGGGTACCTGCACACATGTGGTTTACAGAACAGGAGTGGGAGACTGTGGCGGTATAAGAAGGTAAACACTCGGCAGGCAGAGCATCTCAGTTCTTAAGAGCTTTAGTACTTTCCAAACCAGCAGCAACACTTGGGAAGATGCTAGGCTGGCAGGCAGTGACATGTGTGAGTGCCTTAGTCATATGCCTTGTGACGCTGATTTTGAACTGTCTCTTATGAATGATAAAAGGAAAGCACAAGACAAAATACTCTGTGATCATTAGGGAACTTGGTGTCTCTCAGGTTCGGTGACCTTTGGCTTGGCCCTATTGTAGAAGCACCTCTGCCCTGGCACAGGTAACGACAGCCTGTTTCAGCAGACCTATGTCTCAGCCTCTATTTCACAGAACAAAAGTGCAGGGAACAAGGCAGTTTAAACTGTGACCTATGTTCAGCACTGTCTGATTCACAGACCAGTGGCCAAGCCACAGGGACACCAAGTGAGTCCAGGGCCTTCCAGATGAGGAAGCAGCAATTAAGAGTGGGGCTGGTCTTCTGTGAGCTCATCCACTGTTCAGCACTGCTTTTCAATGAAATGTGTCAGAATATAGAATGTATTTAAAATATAGGATGTGATTTTAAATATTTTATTATTCTCATTTTATGTGTATGAATATATTGCCTGCATGTAGGTAGGTGCACCTGTGTCGTGCAATTTCCATGGAGGTTAGAAGAGGGCGTCAGATCCTCTGGAACTGGAGTTACAGTTATTAGCTGCCATGTGAGTGCTGGGAATTGAACCCAGGTCCTCTGCAAGAGCAGCCAGAACTCTTAACTACTGAGCCATCTCTCCAGCCCACAGAATGTGATTTTTAAAGGCACCAATGAATAATTCTGGAACTAGCAAAAACAGAGAGAGATGGGAGATGCTGTCTGCATACCCTTCCTCCAACCAGCTCTTAACAGGTATGAAAGCATTTGTGAAGGAAAACCCAAAGTCAAATATCCAATCAAAGACAAAGGACAATGCCTACGCCGTAGCAGACTTTGAAAGGCAGAACTAAAACACAAGTGCTTTACTCTATTAAGTTAGGATCCAGGACTCAAAGTCAGAGACAGGCCCAAGGCTCTAGAGGGTCGGCCTGGCCTCATATGTAGTAGGGGACTTTGAAAATGTCACATAGCTCTGGAAATGTGCAGAGTGTCAGCACCAGTTCAGGCTTTGTACTCCTTGGCATGTTACTGTGAGAAGAAACGCAGCAGCTTTTAACTTGTCATTGCTTCTGTCTCTTTGATTTCCTATTATTTTTCCTCCTGAATTCTGTTTCTGTGGGAGTTCATGTGGCTTAAGACACTCCTGCAGTTTGCAGTTATCCAAGTGACTTGGCTCTGTGTGATTGTGATCAAAGCAAGGAAATCCTGGCTTCTAAGTTGCTAAATGTCTTATTCGGACACACTTGCATCCAGTGAATAGATAACGGCACTCTTCTACCCATAAAATCCACATCATCACTGCCAATCAACTCCCTTCTGACAGACTTACTCGGACTGAAGTTGAAGAACTTACTTTCACCAACGCCCAACAAGAGGCTTCTATGTAGATTTCCTCTTGGATATAAAACGTTTTTATGCTTTGAAAAACTGATTAGGCAATTGCATCACTTGATAAGGAAAATGACTATGGGCAAGGTTTTCACTCTCCAAGTGCCAGGCTTTGTCCAGACATGGCCTATGGTACCAGTGGGGCTGGGTCTCTGTATGGAGTCAGCCCTGCTCAGCAAGGCTGGTATCAGACTTCACGGAGGCCAGTAAAGTGTTCAGGTGAAGGTGTGGTAGATGTGGGCCCAGGATGAGACCTTTGAGCTAAGGCAGGGAAGTGGTGAGGCCTGGATCCAGAATATGGAGGTCTCAGCTAGCTTTATTTGCTAGGCAGCCCACCCTCCTCCTACAGGGCAATTGGCTGGCTTCAGTTTCAGAAAACTCTGGGGCATAATGTTGGTGAGGTTCTGGCTCTTTTCATTCCTCCTTCTTTTCATGCAAAGAGTGACAGAGAGGACTTGAGGGTGTATCACTGCTATAGCAGATTACACCAAAGGAGGATACTTTATAGTCTAAATGAAATATATACAGCCAATTACTGAACATGTCCCTCTGATTCCAAATGCCTTATAGTGCTGTGTCTTGGGCAGGTGGTGGGGGTCTAGTCCCTCTCCCACTGAACGCCTGGGATTCCTTTCTCTACCTTTTGTAGAAAGTTATCTCATGAGAGAAAGGCTTTCTGAGCATCGCCCACCCAGTTGCTGACTTTTTTCCTTTTTTTCTGCTCTTATCAGAAAACTAGGGAAGGTGATCGGTGGTGTGAGGTTCAGTGAGGGCTGTATTTACCCATGGAGGCAGTTTGGAGTGTAAGTGGCTTGGCTGTTCCACCCTTTTCAGGGTCCTGCTACCTAGACCTTGCTTAGAGCACAGTTAGCCAAGACTAACTCTCAGAAAGATGGCCCTTGCAGTTGAGGTTCTATGAATGGCTAAGTTCTTGGAGCCAGAGGAGGAATCATTCATGAAATATACGGTTACTATTATAACTGAGAACAAATTCTAAAATGCTATGCCTTGTTCATAGATGTGCTATATAAAAGTGGAACTTTTCTGTTATGTTGTCTTCATGTTTTGTAAGAAAATATAGAATTAGAATTTCATGGGAAAGTGGAACAAGAATTTGTACCCAGAGACAGCATGACCAAATATATTTAGAAAGTATTATAACTGATGACAAGCAACAAGGCATGGTTTGGGGGTGTCTTAGTCCAATTTCTAATCCTATAACAGAAAGCAAGAAACTAAGTAAATTATAAACAAGTTTGTTTTCTAACAACTCCAGAGGCCTGGAAGCCTGTACCTGCTGAGGACCTGAAGGCTGAGCCTAACAGAGTGGGAAGAGAGGCAAGCTGAAGACAGAGGAAAGGTGAGGTAAACTCATAAGCTTGTCAGAAGTCCCCCACACTGACCCCTCCCTCTTTTCTCTATCCATCCTTTTCAGGCAGGGCCCTCTGTCTGCCTCACCCCTTGAGGATCCACCTCTCTACATTGACAAGATGGCACTCAAATTCAGTGTGAGTTTGGAGTGGTCTCAACTGCGTGAGGGTTTTCTTACTCCTCTTTGACTAAAAGAATAAAATAAGAGTTTGGTTAAGTCCCACTGTTCTTTTCTCCAGAGAAAAATGGTTAGTGATTGGCAGCTGGAGTCATGGCTGCAAAAGGGAGAGTGGTTGCTCCATGTGGCTTTAGTCCCTGCATCTTAGAAGCTAATCCTGCTCTTTCTGAACAAAATGACAGCCCAGTGTCTAACAGCACCTCCAGAAGAGGCTCTACCATTGTGTTTTCTTTTGTTTCATGATAGAAATGCCCAGGCATAGCCTGCAGCTTCTCCTGGGGCCAGACAGTATCTGTGCCAAGCCTACTAGAATGGAGAAGTGCTTAGAGAACTCACTTATGTGATGAGAATATGGACAAAGAGAGAAGTCTTGAAGAAGCAAGAGAGAAAGGAAAAACAGAAGGAAAGAGGATGAGGAAAGAAGGACAAAGGAGGGAAGGGATTAGCTATGTCAGAGGGGCAGGGAAGGACCAAGGAAGAACGCCTTCCAGGGCCTGAAGCAGTGTCCTGACCCTCAGATTCCTTTTTGTGTAAAATTTGCAGCATCAGCTTCACCTTAGCAGAGAAGGGCTAGGAAGTAACCACCATGCTCAACAAGGCCCTTGAGAGTCTTGTGCTCAAGGTGTCATGATCTCCATTTCCTCACCTCTGTAATCTGCCTCCATGATTCATTGACATCAGACTGTATCTTTGTGCCCTGAAACATTACCTGGTCTGCAAAATGCCACCTCACCCCAGGATGGTCCTCACAGCCTTCCTCTAAGTTCCAGCAAAAAGTAAAGTGCCTTCCCGGGCTTTGTGTAGTTCTACCCACCCATGAGCATGATTGGACTCAGGCTTCCTTATCTGCACATCTGCTGAAGTTTCCCACATGACTCAGCCATTTGCTCTGCCTGGTCTGAGGTAGATCCTGCCTCATTTGCTGTGCACACAGAACCCAGGAATTGCCTGGCTCCTCTGAGCCTCGTGCTGCTCTGCTAGCACCTCCATTGCATGGCTCCCTGCATCCCATGGTCACCCACATTTTCCTCTCCATGTCCAAAGCAGATTTATGAAACACTAGATCATAAGACCAAAGAAGATACCATTATTATGCCTGATTGTTCAGTTCCTTACTTATAAAATACTACCCCAGAGAGGAATTGGATTGGAGCATGGAGTCTGTGCCAAGCATTTAGTTGCTGAATTCATACTAGAATGATCTAGGTAAGTTCTTTTTTTATTTTTATAATATTTGTTTTAAACAATTTTATGTGTATGAGTGTATTGTTTGCATGTGTGTAAATGTATCTGTGTCATGCAGTGCCCTCAGAGGTCAGAAGAGGGCATCAGATCCCCTGGAACTGGAGTTACAGATGGTTGTTAGCCACCATGTGGGTGCTAGGAACTGAACCTGGGTCCTCTGCAAGAGCAGCCAGTGCTCTTAACTGCTGAGTCATCTTTCTAATCCCTGATCAAGGTATAGTCTTTTGTGGCTTACCTGTTAAGCCTTGACTTAATTTTGTGTATGCTTCCCAGATGTTTTGATAAAATGAAAAATATTTAAAAACATTCCTAGAACAACAATCACCTGTAACTGACCAATATTTCAAGATACCAGGAAGGCTGCTTACTTGTGAGGCCTTAAGTGAGGGAGGGCATTTTTGAACTCCTCTTGTTCAGAAAGCTGTGTGAGGTTGATAAAACGGTAGCTTTTGGTTCAACCAACAAGAAAATATTTAAAAGAAAACAAATTTAACTCTGAGTATATGAATAATAACCAGGAAAAACCAGGTTCTAAGAAATTCTCAGTCTTATATTTGTATCTTCTCTTTATAGAAATGCAACCAAATTACAACAAATCTTCAAGACAGAGGAGAACCAGGTACCAACTTATGTGGCCACACAGTGCAGCCACCACTGACATTCCAGTATAATTTTCTGCTTTTTCTCTACATTCATGTGACTGTATGTATAATGTAGTGTGATACATATGTTGCATTTAAACCTCCCTCCTTTCCCATTCTATCCCTTCCTGTCCTATTTAGCTGGGTGTGCCCACCTGCGGCGATGGCTATCTATAGAGCCCTGGATATGGTCTCTGGACTCTGTTGGGCTTCTTGTCTGGGGGCTGAGGACTCTGTGATTCTGGACAGCAGAATTTTACAAGGGGTATACTATAGTACCTAACCACAGGCCACAAACTGTAAATTGATCATTCTAAAACACAGGCAAACTATCCTGATATCCCTGACTCTGAATGTATGCTAACCTGCTTTTTAGGTATTTTGCCACACTTAGATGAGTATTACTTGGTCAGCCCATTCCTCCCTGTGGGCCCTGGATCAGCCTCTGGGAAAGGCAAGGCAAGTTCTGATGACCTGTTACCTGCCTCTCTGCTGCATATAGCCTCCCCTTCCAAGGAGACAACTCTGGAGGTATGAAGTTGCCATGGAGACAAGACGATTTGGGTATACATTCTTGACCTACATGCTTCCACTCTCTTGCAGTGTGACTCACCTCATCTGAGTTTCCAGGCTCCCTTTTCTATACCTAATCACTCCCTGACATTTAGGCCCCTATTGTGTCTTGCTTGGACTCTCCAGAAAGTCTTGAATATCTCCTTACCTATTTAATAGAATGAGTTTTTTCCCCCATTGTTCCCTATTCAAAAAATGAATGTCACCATCTTATGAAGTAGACCTTAAATCTAATTAGAAAGTGGTTGGTTACTCCCATAATATTTGTGCCACTATTGCACCAGTGGTCATATCCTGCCAGCCTAGTTGTTGCTGTAGCTTCCAGGATTCACAACTGGGTAAGATTAATGAATTAATCTTCCAGTAGCATGAGTAACAAACTCTGTACTACGAAAGCTAGCTAGTAGAAATGAAGCTTTGAAGTGAATACGTTTCTCCTTGTTTGTTCTACAGCTCATGCATGCAGTGTCTTCAGAAATAGGGTCTTGCTGTCAAGTTCTGGTGGTTAACTAAGAGCAGGGGCAATTGCTAGTATTTTTTGAGTGTTTTTGGAACCCCTGATCAACAATTTCAAAAGAGGGAGTCTATTCCTGGCATTGGGCTTTTACTTTGCTAGCCTATATTATCTAGCAGGGGCAATGTTCTCCTGTTATAAGGTATCTAATTTAAATCTCTTTGTATAATGTATATGTACACCTTAAGTAGCTGCTATAATGGTAGGTTTCCATATGGCTTTTTCTAAAGGCCTTTAGTGTTAGTTATACTTCCCCATACTCCATCTGTTGGCCTGTCTTCCCATTCCTTTCTCTATTAACCTTTCCTACTCTATTATTCTCTTTTACCCATTTATGTTACTTCATTTTTGCTTCCACTCCCATGAAGCACCCCCCAATGGTCTTTTACTAGTTTCCTGACATTTCTGGATTTTCAAATCGAAGCATGCATATCTAAGATTCAAAGCTAGCATCCAGCTATGAGTGATGTTTGTCTTTCCAGGTCTGAGTGACCTCATTCAGGATGATTATACCCAGGTCCATCCGTTTACCTGTGAATTTCATAATTTCATTTTTTAAAAATCTAAATAATATTCCACTGTGGATATGTACCAGACTTTCATTGTGCCTTCAACAGTTGATGGACATCTAGGTTATTTCCATTGTCTGCTTATTATGAAAAGGGCAGCAATGAACACAGATGAACAGGCATCTCTGTAGAAGGATATAACTTCATTTGGATATATGCCAAAGAGCGGTATGGCTGAATCATACAGTAGATTGATTTCTAGCTTTTTGAAGAATCTCCACACTGCTTTCCATAGTGGCTGTACCAGTTTGTACTCTCACCAGTAGTGGATAAGAATTCCCCTTTCCCCTCATCCTGGCCATCATTTGTGACTTTTTTAGACCTTAGCCATTCTGAGTGGGATAATATGAAAATCAAAGTGTTTTTAATTTGCATTTCCCTGATGACTAAAGATGTTGAACATTTTAAAAGTGTTTCTCAGTCATTTGCATTTCATCTTTTGAGAACTCCCTGTTTAGTTCCTTGCCCTAATTTTTATTTGGGTCGTCTGTACTTTTTTATGTTTAGTTCTTTTATGTTTTTATATATTCTAATACTAACTGCCTGTCAGAGGTATATCTGGTAGATATTTTTCCCATTCTGTAGGTTGCCTCTTGATGCTGGTGTTCATTTCTATATAGACACATTTTAGTTTCATGAGGTCCTATTTGTCAATTGTTGGACTTAATGTCTGTGCTATAAAAGTCCTGTTCAGAAAGTCCTTTCCATACCTGAACTCGATATCAGGCATAGGAACCTGTGGCTAGACAGGTCACAGGTTATAGGGGAGAACCTACTATAATTAGTCTGCTAAGTAGATATAGTATTAAACTGACTCTTAATGACTTATTGTTATATCCATAGATTTAATACATCTCTCAGCTCTCACCAGAGAAGCTTCCTTATGCAGCTGATGGTAATTAACACAAAGACTCACAAGTGGCCATCATGCAGAGAATGAGAGGCTACAGAGTGCTTATCCCTGAATAGTACACCTGTATCAAACCTGCTTCCCAAGGCTCAGGGATCATTATGGAAGAGGGGGCGGAAAGATTGTAAGAGCCAGAGGTAGTAGATGACTACAGGGAATCAGTCCAGATAGCAGTCAGTTATTCATATGAATTCACAGCAATGGTGACAACATATACAAGACCCATGTAAAACCAAGCCAGACAAAATCCCAGCATGGATATGGAGAGGTGGGTAAGAAACCCCTTCCCTACCTGAGGAAGTATTGGAAATTGATGGCTGCTGGCAATAAGAGTCAGTCTTGTTTAAGGTTGAAACTCTTGGTAGGTTGAGCAGGCTTTGGTGGATGGACCCACACCAAAAGGCATTTGAGGATGTATGTTTTACTCCATAGGCTTTTATCTCTCTCTCTCTCT
>NW_008352891.1:14729506-14741554 GCF_000622305.1 Nannospalax galili | reverse complement strand
TATACATATATGTATAATTTCATGAAATTGAGTGGGAGATAATGGGGTGCAGATGGTGGAGGCATTCTAAATATCAAAATATGTGGTATGAAATTTGTACACATTCAGTAAAATATATCACCAACTTCCAATCTCGTTGATATGAATCCAGCAGTCCCTTCTGTCCTCAGAAGGCTAGATCCAGGTTACTGAGGATGCTCAAGTCCCTGATATAATGGCATAGCATTTACATAGAATCTATACATATCCTCCAGTTTAAATAATCTCTAGACCACTTGTGATACCTTATATAATTTGGGTACACTGTAAACAATTGTCACACTGTATTACTTACAAAATAATAGCAAGAAAGCAGTCTGTACACAGAGGTAAATGTTTTCTATATAGCAAAGGTGACAATTTGTTATCTGAGGTTTGTTGTGTATGTGGATGGAACCTATGGATGTGGACGGATGAAAGAATAACCTGATATACAAAATCATTCCCAGAGGCTTAGTCTTCTTTCAAAATTGTATCTCCCCCTGTTTCCATTAACTATGCTACATTTCGGCTACTGGGAACTGTGGGCAAATTACACATCTCTAGGGCATTTCCAATTTGGGGAGACTTATTTTCCAAAGTGAAGGCCATTTAAATTTTTTGTGAAAGCTTTATTGATTCTTTTCTCTTCTCTTATGGGGTCTGTCCATCCCTTCCTTATGCTCTGGGACGTTTTCTACTTTCTTCTTTGCACTGTTGTTACGTAGGCCCATCTTTTTCTTTTTTTCTTTAAAAATTTATTGATTTTTTCCCAATATATATTTTTATTGAATTTTTGTGCATTTCATACAACACATCTTAGTCATACTTAGACCCCCTGCACGTCTCCATAGCCCTCTCCACCACTTGATTTCATGTATTCTGCCATATATGTTAAGGTCTATTGAGTCAAATTTGTGTCCTCGGATGTCCCTCAGTGTGAGTTCATTCCCTGGAAGGGCCCATCTTTTGGTGGCCCAGCTTGCTGTACCAGAAGTGCCTGGCTAGTTGTTCTCTGCAATGGGGCTAAAACTGGCATTTCTTTACTTTGGCTGTGCCCACTGCTTTGGAAAAATATGAGCTTGCTATGTTACTATCCTTGAGCATCTGATCAAAGCTGAGGTATGGTGAGATGCTGCATCCAGGCTACTTCATCTGAGTGTCATTGGCATCTCAAAGCAGGAGCTGACTGAGGCAGATGCTCAGATGCTCAGGCTGGGCTGCCATGGAGACAGAGCATCCTCTGGTCCTGCTCTGGGGAGGATGCCTTTAGGATGCTGGTTATAGAAATGGATGTTTTTAGTCAACAGTGCATCTTAACCATCCAATGGAAGAAAATCCTATTTTTAATGCCATGTATGTCTGAAGCATCAATTATTTTCACTTCCAAAATCAGTTATATTGCCACCACATTAAATCTGCTGTGAAATAGCAGCGGATGCCAATACGTGGGCCTTTGGTTAATTGCTGTCTTTTTATAAAAGAACATGCTTTAATTGATACATTTTTCTTTTGCTTAAGTCATTAATGATGTGCTATTCTGGCCTTGTCACAGGGTAGTTCTGCAAATAGTGTCTTTGGGAATGATAATAAATGGCATTTAAAAGTGTTAATGCCAATGTCTTGGCTGTCCCAAGGGAGATGATGCTAATTAGAGTGGGAGATGAACACCCTCTGAGAGTGGGTTTAAAGCTGAATTTGTGTAACTAGGAACTGTGGAAAATAAAAATTGACCTTTTAAGGTTTTTCCAAATATTTTTTATTGAGTTTTTGTGAATTTAATACAATATACTTGATCCTTTTTAGACCTCCTCCATATCTGCATTCCTCTTATACACTCCACCACAGGATTTCATGTACTCTGTCATATATGTTAAAGCCTATCAAGCCAAGTTTTGTCCCCAAATGTCCTTAGGTGTGGGTCTATTCACTGGAGCCTGCTTAATCAGTCTAGTGCCACATCCTTAGAGAAAACCAGCTCTTCCTCTCCCAGTAGTTATTGGTTGCCAATAGTTCCTCAGCTAAGGTTCGGGCTCCTCCCTACTTCTTCACTTCTAGGCTGGAATTTTGTCTGGCTTGAGTTGTATGGATCTTGGGCATGCTGTTGCCATTGTTGTGAATTCATATGAGTAACTTCCCAGCTGTCTGGAACACTGTTTTCTTTTGTTAATCCACCACATCTGGCTCTTACAATCTTTGTGTTCCCCTCTTCCACAATAGTCCCTGAGCCTTGGGTGGCAGAAGTTTGATATAGGTGTCCTATTCAGGGATAAGCACTCTGCAGTCTCTTATTCTCTATACCTTGGCCAGTTGAGGCCTTCTGGGTTAGTTACCATCTGTTGTATGAAGAAGCTTCATTGGTGAGAGTTGAGAGATACATTAATACTCTTTCTGACCCCTGTTCCACTATGTTCCCTGAGCCTTAGGTGTAGAAGTTGCATTGTAGATGTGTCTCTTAGTGTGAGGCACTTCACAGAAGCTTTTTCTCTGCATTTGACCAGTTGTGGAACTTTGTAATAGTCTCCATCTGTTGCAAAAGAAGTTTCTTTGATGAGCAGTGAGAGGTATTCTTGTTTGTATATATAAGGACACATTTTAGAATGTAGTAAGAAATTACACCGCTTCAGGGATGTGACAAAAGTAGGTTTTTCTCTGGGATGTGTGATTTCTCCAGCCATATCTACTTGGCTGTCTTTACAGTACCATACGTGAGTTACTGCCCATTGAGTGGGCCTTAGGTCCAATTTGACAGCTATTTATTACCCCCAAGATAAAGTGCCACTACTGAACCAGTAGAAATTATTTGCTAGGCTGATCATTGTTGTGGTTCATAAACTTTACAGCTGGATGGAATCACTGATTGTTTTTCTCCCTTGGCAGATTGCATAGTATCCTCTGATACTATGGGAGCTAGTCTTCAGTGTTCAAGCATCTTTAGTAATTAGGGAAATACAAATCAAAATTATTATAAGATTTCATCTTACTCCAGTCAGATTGGTTAAAATCAAGGTAACAAATGATACCAAATACTGGGGAGGATGTGGGGAAAAGGAAACCCTTATTTACTGCTAGTGGGATTGCAAATTGGTGCAATCAGTATGGAGCACTCTTAGAAAAAGTAAATCTACCATGTGATCCGGGTATACCACTCCTTGGCATACACCCAAAGGACTCAACATCCTACCGTAGAGATACTTGCTCAGCTATGTTTGTTGGTGTTCCTTTAACAACACTAAGAAATGGAAACAACTTAAATGCCCCTCAATCAATGAATGGATAAGGAAAATGTGGTACATTTCACAAAGTAGTTCTATACAGTGGTAAGTGGTAAAGAAAAATGAGATCATGAAATTTGCAGGCAAATGGATGGAACTAGAAGCTGTTGTACTAAGTGAAGTAACACAGACTCAGAGAAACAAGCAATGCATGTTCTCTCTCATCTGTGGATCTTAGCTCCAATCTTTAGATATGAGTATATATCCTGATGTAACTGCAAGAGCCAGGAAAATGGAAATGAACCATGGAGATAAAAGGGAAGAAGGATCTAGAGAGAGTGGTATAGTTGGAGACAGATGTTATCAAGGGAAAAATGGAGGGATATTTTAACTGAGGAGGGAATAGGAAGGGTTATATATACAGAGGATGAGAGAGGAGAGATAAATAGTGTTAATAATGTTTAGGTGGTGTGGAAAACCAGAGAGAAATGAATTAGTTCAAAAGCTTAATATACACATATACACATATATGTGTGCATATATAAATATATATATATATATAGAGAGAGAGACTATATAACAAAAAACACAGTGCTAGGCAGGGGAAACTTCCCTTCAAATTATTAGGGTACTCCAAGAGACTCCCAAAATAACTCAGGCTATTGCCACAGCCCTTGATTGCCGCCCAGAATTTGAATGACAGGACATATTTCATACTTCAAACACAGGACTTGGAGCAATTGAGCTGGAAATGAAAGCCTCCTCTCTGAGCTTCAATACATTTGTTCTTTGGAAAACCTATAGTCCAAAGGAATGATAGAGAGCTTGACTTTTACCATGTTTTAAATTGCATTTTTTCTATTAATATCTAGGAAAAAACTTCCCCTAATTGGACAGGGCATTATGGGCTGAACGTGTGTGTGCGTGCGTGCGTGCATGCGTGTGTGTGTGTGTGTGTGTGTGTGCCTCCTAAATTCATTTACTGGAGTCCTGGCCCCCAGTGGGATGGAGGTGGTGCTGTGATTTGGATATGGTTCATCATGGATAGAAATCGGTCTGTGAGGTCTGAAGAGGATAGACACCTAAGCCAACCATGATGCCTAGAGTCAGGCCTTGGGTAAGAGGTAGGGAAGGGCACTAGAGGGGAACCTCATGACTGACTCCTGCTGGGTCTGTAAGGCAGAGACCCAAAAAGCCACACACACAGACATCCCCGTCCCTTGCCTTGTGTGGTCCTATTCTACCAGAGAACTCTGCCATCAGGAAGCCTTCCCTAGGTGTTGCCCCCTTAACCTTGAATCTGAATCAAAATAAGCCTATTTTTTGAAAGATAAAGTGATCTTGCCTCAGGAATTTTGTTATAGTGCTAGAAAAGAAACTAATATAGATGGCATTTGGAGATGGGGCCTTTAAGAGGTGACTAGGATTATTAACTGATTAGGTCATAGGAAGCATTGAACATGGAGTTAGTGCCCTCATGAGAGGAGATACTAGCTACATGCCAGTGTCTTTCCCCATGTCCACTCTGAGAATGGCACATGGAGAAGGTGCTGCTGCAGCCTGGAAAAGGGGCCTTAGAGATCTCTTGGATTCCAGGCTTGCACAACTGTGAGGAATGACGGTGTGTGCTGAAGCTGCCAGTTCTGAAATTACCACAGCATGTCCAGGTGTCATACATAGATAAAGAATGCAAAGTGTACTGTCAGCAGCTTGACCACAGCTGAGTCCTGGGTTAGGGGCCAGTGGGCCGCCTTCTGACTTCGACCCTCACCTCGCACTCTTGCCCCTCACTTCATCTGGTGCGACAGCCTTTGGCACTACCCAGACACCTCTGTGGGTGGAAAATGAAGGGGTAGGGGTGGAGGATGTGTGACTGTGCAGAGATAGCTAATGCCATGTAGCAGTTAGCTGATTGCAGCAGCGGGCTTTGAAAACACAGTGCTGTGGATGTCTGCAATGCACCTTCTGTCTTGAAGCTGTCCTTCTGAGAAGTCCACTCCCACCTGGCGTGTGAGAATCCTACACATTTGCCTTGCTCCCAGTGGATGAAAGCCAGTCTCTAGGGTCTGTTCCAGGTTATGAGTTCTTGGCCTGCTTTTCATTTTCATTTCTCTTTTTTCTCTTTTCTTTCTTCCCTTTAAACACATTGTGAATTGTTTGTATACTAAAATTATTTTATATTATAAACAGCTAAAGTATAGCTTATGGAAATCGTACAGAAACATATGAATGCTGATTCCTACTGAAGATCAGCAGACTGGTCTATACAGGTGTGAGCCTGATGGGCTCACATTAGGGCAGCCTTGGTCCACAGCTGGCCACTGCTCTGATTGACTCTGATGGTTTCTGTGCCTGGATGCTTCCTTGAGAAGTTCTTTCCTTCCCATCCCTGATGCACATTGGGGCTCTTGGGCTTGTGAAGGACAGAGTGCCCCAGGTGCCTGAACAGCCTGCTGAAGTTTTTCTGTATTTCATTTTTTGAGTGAAAGGATTAGAGAAAAACATTTTAAATATTCCCATTGCTTTTGGAATAATTCAAGTGCTGTGAAGCTCTCACACTTGTGTGCTGTCTCCTTTTCATTCCCTGCCTATTTGATAGGATTTCTTCTCTTTAATTATTTTCTACAGGCATATTTTATTAATACAAAAATCAGCATTTCAAAGTGCCTGATTATATTCATGAACAATAGCAATTATTGGACATGAGAAGGCAATCCCCTTGGATAAGATAACCTCTGAATAAATATTATTTTCATCATAAATTTACATAAGTGGTACCTGTGAGAGCTGAAGTCATCTTTATCACAATTTACAAAGCAACGAGGAAGGGACTTGCATTTCAGGAATTTGCACTTGAGTGCTTCTGCCCTGCTTGACTTTCTGGTTCATGAAGTGTGGATAAAGATGCCTGAGTTCCAGGTCTGATCTCAGTGATACAAGAAGGGAAAGCTTTTCAGTGTGACTGATATAGTCTAAAATATTTTCCTTGGGCTTTAGATATGCAAAGTACAGCAAATTCATTGCTGATTTCTGTGTAGATTTTTTTTTCCCCACGACATACATGAAACCATGGTTTCAAGTTGCTTTCCCTGTTGATGGTTTTATACCATTGTGTGCCCTCCAGGTGTGGTCCTGCAGGGCTTTGAAATGCTGTGAGGCTGTGCTGTTCTTCACAGTTGTATTTCTGTGGTGATGGCAAAGACTAACAGTCCCTGCTGATTCCTGCTCCTGCTTGTTGGAGTTGTGGCGTCTTATGCTGATTTCTAGGATGCACCTTCCCACTTGAGCAGATCAGAAAGCCACAGTAATTTGTCTCTTCACAGTAAAGACATTTTCTTCATTTCAGTGATTTCAGAGTTTTACTAGGAGTTTCTTTTTAATTTCTGGGAAAATAGTACAATAAAAGAAACAGACTGTTTTGTCAGGTGTTTTAGAAGATGCATAAAGCAGTTAGCTAGCCTTGGATATATTTATGCTCAGAAGTTACAATATCACAGCATGTATTATTGAACTTCGCAATTTCTGGGTCAGATGCTGTCTAGCTCTAGGCTTCAGTGAGTTTTCTGCTTCCCCTTGATGTCTGGCATTTTTCTTGGAGATCCAGTGTCTTCTATCATAACTGGTCACACACATTCCTAAGTCTCTGGATATTTGCAACATGGCCAAGAAATAATTTAGTTCAAACTCAGTCTATAATATATTCAATTCTGGTAACTAAAGTCTTATTTTGTTGCTGATTCATTCAATAAATATGAATTGAATATCTCAAGAAATATAGGGATCACCTAAATGCTGTGGATACCAAAATGAAAAGCCCCCGTTGGAGCTGCAAGACACAGTCCCTAGAGTTCAAAGCACACAGGGGGTTACATTATTTGAAGTAAAAGCTGTAATCTGGAATCCCGAGTAAATGTCTACCCCAGCCTTGGGACAAGCTCTAGCAAGTATCTACAATGAAGTCAAGATTAAATCAAGGAAGTGAAAGGAAAGATGATCTTACTGAAAATATACAGCAGCATTGAGGCTCAGGGTGAGGAGGAGTGGGAGGCAGAATCAAAGTGCCGGAGTCGGGGGACACAGAGCCCCGCAGCGTACATCCCAGGGGACTGCACACAGATAGTGCCTCTTTGCTGTTACATGTGGAAGCATCTGTAATAGCAGCAAATAGCTGTCAGTCACCAGGATAACAGGATCGGGGGCAGGGGTGCTCCTCCTCTTTACAAATTTATAAATGAATTCTGGTACTCACCTGCATTTAGTTACCAAAATACTCTTACAATTCTGGGAATACTGATAAAGAAATTTCCCTGAGATCCCTCAGAAAGCTAAAGGAGGGGAGGGAGGGAGAGAGAAGATGCTTCTGACCAGAAGTATAACTTCCCAATTTATGTTAAAAATGAAGATCAGAAAAAAATGTGGTTATCATCTGATCATTTTTTTAATACTGGGGGGGGCGGCAGCAAATGGTATGTCCTGGGGAATAGGCCAGCTCTGTCCTTGCCTGAGAGCACAGCCCATAGCTATTGCCTGCAGGGGTTTGAGATGAACAAGCCTGTCTGCTGATATCCAGGGAAGCAGTGGATACTGGGGTCTAGTCACTAGGGACACAGTGACTCTTACCACTTAGGATGTAAGATCTCCCTTACCTGAGCTGTCTACTCAGGAGTCCTAGGAAAGGATGAGTATAGATTTGGGAATTTAGCGTTTTCTGCTGGTAGTTTGGAGGGGCTGTCAGATAAAGCTCTTCCCCAGCTCTCTGACTGAATTTGTTGAAGCCTGGTTTCCACAGAGTCCTGGTGGTTCAAGAGCTGAGGCTGAACCAGAAGTCACAGAAAAACTACAGTGGGATGTATGTGGAGGACCTTCAATTTCTTTCAGGTTTCATCCTCTGACATTCTTAAGCGGTCCATGAGTCATGGTTCTAGATACCTTACAGGCCAGGAAGGAATTGCTCCTTCATTATCTGAGTCTCACAATGATAAAAAGAGAAAACAGTTTGATTGGTAGTTGGTAGAGCTAGCTTTCAATCTAAAGTCTAATATCAGATCCCAGGCCAGTGACTCTCAGTCTTGAGTGGCATTGGAATGATTGAAAATCTTTAAAAATATACCCATGACTAATCTACCCCCAGAGAATGTAGATGAGAATTAGCCTTGGCCTGGTTATTAAAGGACACAGAGCAGACAGAACCATGTGATGAGTGAGATCTTTTTCTCTAAAGATAACTTCAGAACCACAAACAAAGTGACCAGTCGGAAGACTTCTTCATGCATTAACCACATGAATCTTTAGATCCTACATGATGCATGGAGTGAGGATGGCACCAGTAGGCCACTGAAGGAAGACGTGCAGAATGACACCAGACTCGAGAGCTTAGTAATGGCCTGGCCTTCCACATGTCCCTTCTCTTGGCCATTGTTATTCTAGGTTTATCAAAGTGAGTGCATCCATGTGTTTACTTATGGAATTTGAGAAAGAAAGCTGCCTTGACACATTATTCCTGATCTTCTGGGTCCCACAAATCACTAGACAGTCTTACCTTGCAGTGAGTTTACCCACCTGGTGACCTCAGTCAGTCTTGGCTGGACTTGGAATGGTTGTACTTGGGTTTGGGCTATCATATGAGCACAGATATGACCCCATGGTGTATGGACAATAAGCAGGATCATAGCTCAGCTGGCTTATGTGTGAATGAGTAAGAGAATACTGGTGACCCTCGAAAGCCCCGCTCCCAACCTCTTCATGTATCCCCCCTCATCGACACACAGACACATCAGTTCTCCCTGTCGCTTATCCCCTACAACCCTGTCAGCCACCTGTGAAAGGGACTGAATATGGGATGGATCACCAGCCAAAAAGACTATATTGGATTTTGTTTCTCCAACCTGGCCCCTGAGTTGCAATTTTGTTCATTTTCACTGAGTTTTCAAAGGGTATCTTCAGGTAACACTATGCATGCAGGTCGAGGGCTGGAAGTGAGGCTGTCAATGTTACTCCAGTTCAACCTCAACTGTAAGAGTGAGAATGTAACAGGGAAAAAAAGGAAGAAATGAGTATACAAGTTACAGATTTTATGGACAAAAGCTAGGCATTTAAAATGTTAAGTGTGGATCTTGCATCAAGCCCTAGGTCCTGAAGTACATGCTTTTATGATCATGAAGCTTGGCTGAAACAGCTGCATTTTGAAATTTTGCTGCTGCATTATCACTGATGTAATGGACAGCAATTAAATTATATGTTCGACTCGATTGCTTCTAAAGGAAATAGTTCTCTAATTATTGAAGCCATTTTTTGATGACACTAGAAATTAAATCTTTTCAACTTCTTGTAAGTGAGTTTTTTTTTTTAAAAATAGAATTATTGCTGAGTTTATGGAATTGTGGCATCTTTTTCTACAGTAGATTTTTTTAGAGCTTTCTTTTGAAATCTCTCAAGTTTTAAATGTGCGAACAGGGGTTATATTATTGAGTGAATGAGTATTATGAAAGATTTATGGGCAGATGAAAGGAGACAGATGTTGTAGTGTAACCCAGCACAGGGGACTTTTACAAAGCTACTTACGAAGAAGCTAAAGAAGATCCAGGGTAGGCTGGGTGTGGTGGCACACACCTTTAATCCCTGCATTTGTGAGGCAGAGGTGGGCATATGAGATAGAGGCCAGCATGGTGTACATGGTGAGTTCCAGGCCTGTTGGGACTATGGGGAGACCAGACTCTGTCTCAAAAGGACAAAACAAAAAAACCCACAACAAAACACAACAAAAAACAACCAACCAACCAAACAAACAGAAAAGGATGACTGACTGAAGCAACATCTTTGGAGACACAAAAGAAATATTTTCTGAAAGTCTTCAATCTATTCAATCTATGCCAAAGTATTCTCTTGGTAAACCCCACAGCAGCTGCGGGTGCCAATGTGTGGCATAATAGGAAGTGTGTGTAAATAAGCCTGTTTGACACTAATTTAGTATTTTATGCATGAAATGTAGATATTTGGATCCAGAGAAGACAAGGATTCTTAGGAATCCTTCAGTCTAAGTGAGACATAGGACACTGATCAACTTGTGACATGGAGCACTGCTATTATAAACAGAGGGCAAACAGAGGAAACATGCATGCCTTCTGAAAGAAATTCACAACAGCAATGCAATGTTCTCTAGAAGAACCTTTAAGAAAGGCAGGGTTTTGCCAAGAAGAGCAAAGGATTTTCAAACCAAAGAGCACCAGTCTCTAAAGGCAGAACCCGAAAACTTCTCTCTGGCATTCTCTTCCCTCATCAACATCCACCCTCAGCCTGTCGTCCTGCTTCACCTCCAGCCCGTTTCTGAATTCCACACTCTCCTCACCATCCTCATGACTGTGCTCAGCAGTCACTCATTTACCTCTTGGCTTTTTACTAATCTCTTATTTTGTATCCCATTTGAGGTGGTGATATCAGAAAGTCTCTTCCCTTCTCCACATCATCTCTACAAGAATCACATATTCACCCTAGTCACTACATTCATAGCAATTAAAGAACACACTCCTAAACAATGAGTGGGTCAAAGGAGAAATTAAGAAAGAAATAAAAGAATTCCTGGAATTCAACAAAAAGGACAATATGATGCAACACAACCTCTGGGCCACTTTAAAAGCAGTCCTAAGAGGGAACTTTATACCTCTCAGTGCCTATATTAAAAAATTAGAAACAACTCAAATAAATGACCTAACACTGCAACTAAAGACAATGGAAAGGCAAGAACAAATGAAACCCAAACCCAGCAGAAGAGAAGAAATAACAAAAATCAGAGCAGAAATTAATGAAATAGAAACAAAGAAAACAACACAAAGAATCAATGAATCTAAGAGCTGGTTCTTTGAAAAGCTAAACAAGATAGACAGATCCTTAGCCCAGTTAAACAAAAGAAAGAAAGAACAAATCCAAATCAACAAAATCAAAGATGAAAGGGGAAACATCACAACAGACACCCAAAAGATCCAGACCATTATAAGGGAATATTTTAAAAACCTATATGCCACTAAATTTGAAAATCTGAAAGAAATGGATGGATATCTAAAATCATGGGAACCACCAAAGTTAAACCAAGAAGAGATCAACAGTTTAAACAGACCCATAACATATAAGGAAATTGAAACAGTAATACAAAGCCTCCCAACTGAAAAAAGCCCAGGCTCAGATGGATTTACAGCAGAATTCTAACAGACATTTAAAGAAGACCTCCAACCAATACTACTTAAATTATTCAAAATGATAGAAACATAGAGAGAACTCTCAAATTCCTCCTGTGAAGCCAGCATCACTCTAATACACAAACCGGTGCACACCTTTAATCCCAGCACTTGGGAGGCAGAGGCAGGCGGATCTCTGTGAGTTCAAGGCCAGCCTGGTCTACATAGTGAGTTCCAGGACAGCTGGGGCTACAGGGAGATCTTGTCTCAAAAAGACCGAAAAAAAAAGAAGAAAACTATAGACCCATATCCTTAATGGACAAAGATGCAAAAATTCTCAATGAAATACTTGCAAACCGCATACAGACACAGATCAAAAAGATCATTCACCATGATCATGTAGGCTTTATTCCAGAGATGCAGGGCTGGTTCAATATACACAAGTCAATAAATATCATTAATCATATAAATGGACTCAAAGACAAAAACCACATTGTCATCTCAATAGACACAGAAAAGGCTTTTGACAAAATTCAGCATGCATTTTATGTTCAAAGTTCCAAAGGGAATTGGACTGGAGGGAAAATACCTCAACATAATTAAAGCTATATACAACAAACCCACAGCCAACATCATTCTAAATGGAG
>NW_008352891.1:14717592-14728998 GCF_000622305.1 Nannospalax galili | reverse complement strand
AGCTCTACAATGAAAATTTTAAATCATTAAAGAAAGAGATTGAGGAAGACACCAGGAGATGGAAGGACCTCCCATGCTAATGGATTGGAAGAATTAATATTATGAAAATAACCATCCTACCAAAAGCAAGAATTCAATGCCAATCAAAATCCCCATAACATTCTTCACAGAATTGGAAAAAAACATCCTAAGATTCATACATAAAATTCATATGGAATCACAAAAGATCCTGGTTAGTCAAAGCAATCTTGGGGAAAAAGAACAATGCTGGGTGGATCACCATACCAGATCTCATATTATATTACAGAGCTATAGTCATAAAAGCTGCATGGTACTGGCACAAAAATAAACACATAGATCAATGGAACATCATTGAAGATCCAAACCTGAGTACACACAATTTCAGCCACCTGATATTTGATAAAGGTGCCAAGAACACACAATGGAGGAATGCTGGATGCATTCTTTTGGATGCTGGATCTCCACCTGTAGAATAATGAAACTAGATCCTTACCTTTCACCTTGCACAGAAGTCAACTCCAAATGGATCAAAGACCTCAATGTGAAACTGGAAACCCTGAAATTTTTTTCCATTCTTAGAGGGAAGTTTATAGCTCTAAGTGCCTACATCAAAAAATCGGAAAGAACACAAATAAATGACTTAACACTGCAACTCAACACACTTGAAAAGCAACAGCAAACAAAACCCAAACCCTGCAGACAAAAGAAACAAACAAAAAAGTGAAGAGAAAACCCACAGAATGGGAAAAAATTTCACCCGTGACACATCTGACAGAGGCTTAATGTCCAGAATTGAGAAACCAAATGACCCAATTAAAAGATGGGCTAAAGCTCTAAACAGAGAGTTCTCAAAGGAAGAAATAAAGATGGCTAAGAAACATCTCGAAATGTGTTCAACATCGTTAGTAACTAGGGAAATGCAAATTAAAACCACCCTAAGGTATCACCTTACCCCAATCAGACTGGCTAGGATCAAGAGAACAAATGATACCAAATGCTGCCAAGGATGTGGAGAAAGGGGAAGGCTCATTCACTGCTGGTGGGATTGCAAACTCATGCAACCCCTATGGAAAACAGTGTGGAGAACTCTTACAGAGTTAAAAATGAACCCACCATATGACCTGGTTATACCACTCCTTGGCATATACCCAAAGGACTCATTCTATTGTAGAGACACTTGTACAACCATGTTTGTTGCTGTTCTTTTCACAATAGCTAAGAAATGGAAGCAACCTAAGTGCCCCTTAACTGATGAGTGGTTAACAAAAAAACGTGGTATATTTACACAATGGAGTTCTATTCAGCAGGAAAGAAAGATGAAATAATGAAATTTGCAGGTGAATGGATGGATCTAGAAGCTGTTATACTAAGTGAAGTAACACAGACTCAGAAAAATAAAAGATGTATGCTCTCTCTCATTTGTGAATCCTAGCACCAAATCCTTTTAAATTCTGTGTCCTTTTAATAAGATGATGCTATACAGTAGTCTCTTCTGCATGAAATAATTACCATCATCACAACTTCAGCTGATCCTGATTGCTAAACATCATCGCAATTGGGCTTGTTGAGGGTTGTGCTCCTTCATTAAAGGAGGGGCAAGCAGGGTCACTGGACCCTTACTGGAGCATAATTTATATAATTATATAAAACTGTATATAATTTGGCCCTAATCACACATGGTCTCCTGGATTTGGGGAGGGTTAAAGGATACAATCTGGTGAAGGCTAGGAAGAGAGGCTTGACTCATGCTGGGTAAAGGCTTTCCAGTGTGCATACCCTCAAGTCATACATACACCTCAGCAACCCCTTAGTTATCTCGGTAAGTGAGCTCAGTAAATTCACTGGTTCCCCAGTAAGACTTGAATCAAACATTGGTTTGACACTAGAACCTTAAATTGGAATAAGCATTGCTTAGTATGCCTAGTAAAAGAATTCTCACAACAGATGGAAAATTTATTTGTTAATGTTGCTATGTCTCATAATTATTAAAAAAAAGAAAATGAGAATGTAAAAGATGTTAAAAGAATATGGGAATGGAGATATTTTCCAAAATAGACAGAAAAAATGAGAAAGCCTAAGCAAGTGATGAAGGTCTGTGTAGGTTTGTTATGATATATAAAGGATGAGACAAAAATAATATACACATAAACTTAAAATTTCTAAGGTCATAGTTTAGTCAACTAGTTTAAGGAACAAAATATATGTCTAATCACGGTTTATCTGAGAACATTTTGTTTTTTACACAAGCTTTATCTACATAGCACATGGTAATTAAAAGTACCAGACTGGTAGAACTAATCTTATTGGATGTTTAACAGCCATCCTTTGAAGCATATACTATTCTGGTCAGAGGGACTTAAAGGAAAGTTTTTGCCCCTTGCCCTCCAAGGTCAACTAAGTTCCAGGGGACTATGGAACATCTTTCAAAGTATCCTGTAAATGTGGTAAATGTCCTCCTGTTCAGGGAGACCATGGAGACCCCACCAGATGGATTTGAACCAGTGTCCAGTCTACAAAAAGGAGGGTCAACTGAGAGGAAACATTTCCTCTGTCTTCCAAGTGAAGCCGGCCATCTAAGCAGGACCTTTGACTTTTCTTCACATAGAGGGAACTGGTAAAAGAAAGGAGTCAGGGGCTTCTCCCAAGCCCATGTGACCCCCGAGGAACAGATCCTCAAACAACCTTAAGTGTAAAATTAAATTGATTTATTTGGGCCAACTGTATGGTGTTAAACACCCAAAAGGAAAGTATAAACAAAGATTAAAGTGTTCAGTATATTTCTTTAAGATTTCAAGGGATTATACTTCCCAGACATGAGGCTTAAGTCCATATAAAATGTTATTTAGACAATTATTCCTCATTGATGAGTTTGTTTCTAAGCAGAAAGTGCTGCTCAGATGTAAGACTTCAAATCTTGGTCTGCAATACTGCAGTGCCCACCTGTAGCTAAGAGAGACAACCCGTTATTGTTCTAAAATGATGGCTAAATTTGTTTTCTCTTCCCATCCAAAAGCATTTGAGAGGGAACTGACACTGATTCTAACCACTCCAACAGCTATCAAAATGCCTGAAAGCAAATCCTGAATCCATCACTTTTGAGTCCAGCCTTAGCAGACAAAAGAAAAATGAGGAGGAACCCAACAGAGGGATGCTTTGGGAAGCTCTGGTCAAGAAATTCCAATGGACTCTCATATGAACATTTGAAATTTGCCCTGTTCTGACTTTTTTCTAGTTCCCTGTTTAGAACTTGTAATGATAATTACCCTTGCCTTTACTTCTCCTTCACATCTCTTGTTCACCAGTCAATGACTTTCTTTTTTCCCTACAGATAAGAGTTACGCCATCTGGGAGTCTTTTAGATAGACCCACTGAAAGGGTACCCTAATTGCCTCACCCTGAGTCCCTGTTCAGCATGGAAGCAGCCAGTACAGTTTGCCTCCTGATTCCCTATCCACAAGTTAGGTAACCTCTTCAGAGGATGGTGTGATAAGAATAGGAGGTAAGAATTGGCTAGGCAGCTAGTGTAAAAAGACCCCAAAGAAAAGTAAGCAGCTTCTTGGCTAAAAGTCAAAATGTCCTTGGGTCTCTTAGCAACATACTCTATTCCAAAGTCCAAAAATGTTGAAAGTATTTGGGAGCTTTTACCTAATCCTTAAAAGATTTTAGGGTTACCTTTTCAGAGTAGGGAATGTTAGAGTAGCAAAAAGCCCCATGAAAAAGAGAAAGAACACATGAAATTATCAGAAAAAAGTGATGGGGAGTTATGGGAGGAGTTGGAGGGGAGGGAGTGGGCACGGATTTGATCAAAACACCTTACATGAGTGTATGAAATTCTCAATAATTAAAAAAAGAATCACATATTCATTGTGGAAGCTTCCCTCGGAACAATGATGGGGGTGTGACGGTTTCAGAGCTGAGCACTTGTGCTTTGTGGGTTCTTATGTGAGACTGTAGGCAAATGCACATAGCTCTTTTTGTGGAATAAGGTTGTATTTATTACTGAATGCTTTCCTTCCAGCTTTACTGAGGTATAACTGACAAAACTGTAAGGTGTACAGCATGAAGCTGCAGTTTAGGCATGGCTGGATTTTCTGATGGAATCCACGAAGCTGTTCATAAGGCCCATGTCTTCTCCTCCTCCATCTAAGCTTCTCCCAGCCACTTAGCTGTGCATGACCCTCACTATTTGTGGTGGAAAGAAGGAAATGGGCTTTCCGGGCAGTGGCCTATGGAGTTGATAGAAGTGGGTACTCACACCAAGCTCTCACTTTTCCATGAGAGAGATGATGGAATGAAGGGTTTCTCTTGGCACCAAGCTGAGCAGTCTAAGGTGGGTGTTGCATAAATGGAGGCTTCTGATCTCTTGGAATGCTGGTATCTTTTCAGGACCCTCTCAGACTCCTACAAAAGCATTTCTGTATAGTTAATTATAAACATTGATGATTTTGTGAGGGATGATGCCAGAAAGTTCTTCATCTGCTGCTGTCACTTGTATTACACACTGGTCTTCACAAGGCTTCAGTGTCAAAATCATCTATGTTGTCACTACATGTGCATACCTGAGCCAGGAAGATCTTTTTGCTGAATTTTAAAAAAGATATAACATTTCTATTAATTCTTTGAGATTTCATAAAATATATTTTGATCACTACCAGTCCTTCCCCAGTACCTCTCAGATCCACCAGTGGCCTCCTCACTCCCTTGTAACCTCTTGTCCTCTTTTTGTTTTAACCTTTTATAACCCACCATGTCCAGTTTGTGCTGCCTGTATCAGTGTGGGGCCACTGGAAGATGGTTGACTACTGGAGCCACACCCTTAAAGGAATCTGTCTCTCCCTCTCCTAGAAGCCATCAACTGTCATTAGCTCCTAACTTAGGGGTGAGACCCCTACTCATCCATGCTACAGTGTTGACTGGCTTGATCTTGTGCAAGTCAAATGCAGGCAACCATAGCTGCTATGAGTTCCTGAGTGCGGTGGTCCTATTGTGCAGAGAAAACAATGTTTCACTCCAGTCATCCCATACCTATGGCTCTTATAATCTCTCTGCACCCTCTTCCATGATGGTCTCTGAGTCTTGGAGAGGGCAGCAATATAGATCTCCCATTTGTGGCTAACACTGCACTGATAACTTATTTACTACACTTTGGTCAGTTGTGAGTTCCTGTGTTAACAACTATGTATTGCACATAGAAACTTCTCTGATGAGATCTGAGAACTAGACTAATCTATGGGTATAGAGATACTCATAATATCAAAAGACCACTTTATATTATGTCCATTTGGCAGAATAATACTAGTAGGTTCACCCCCAGGACCTATGAGCTCCCCAACTATGGGTTCTTGATTGGGTTTATAGTACCAGGCATGTTTTTCCTTCTGTGGAGTAGGGCTTAAATCTAATAAAAGAATGATTGGTTAACCCCATGACATTAGTGTCATTATTACACCCATGGGCAAATCTTGCCACGCTAGTCATTAATGTAGTTTATGGGTCTAACAGCTAGATAAGACTTTTCATGACTTTTCTCCCTCAGTTGCTTATTTAGCACCTTCCAGCATCATGAAAGCAAGCCAGCAGGGAGGAAGCTTCCTGGTCAGTACTGACTTGATTTCTCCATTCCTTGTGACCAAAGCATATGGTGCCTTCAGCAATAGGGTCTTACCATCCTGAGGGCAATGAGAAGAAGTGACAATAGCCTGTATTGTTTTGAGAGTCTTCAGGGCACACCTGACTCACAACTGCTAGGGAAGTATCCCTGAGCCAGAATGATCTTACCTGATTGGTATGGTTAATGTTTTGAGATCAAGAGTGGACAAAATAGGTAAAAATTATAATTAAAAAGCACAACATTTCTAGGCTTGTTTATAACTCATTGAGAATATTATGAAGCTACTATATTAAAATGATAGTGCTGCTGTAAGAATAATCAGAAACCAAAAAGATATATCATGGTTTAGAATTTAATGCAAAACTCCCAGTCACATATGTACATCTATATGACTTCAACTATTTAACTAGTGACAGCTGATCTTAATTCTGTATCTCCTATTTTCCAATTTCAGTGTTTCTCTAGCAAAGGAAGTCAGACTGCATGCCTGTCATGTCTGAAATGCACTAATCAATTTTGCTAGCAGGTCTTTCAAATAATGTTCCTGGAATCTACTGTGATCAACAATTTTACTGCTTTGAGGAAATAATCCATACTCTAGGCCTTGAATTCTGTCACTCAGAAATGCTGGTCTCTGAAGCAGGCAGTGTCTTTGTTTATTGGGGTCTTGCCTCCACATGATTGTGTAGAGGATGAGAGAGGAAAAGCATTTCATGTAATCTGGTTGGGTCACTGGGTGAGCAAGGAAATTTACTTCAGTATGAGCTGTGGGAGGGTTTGTCAGGCTACAACAGCCACCTCCATGCCTCCTGGAGCCATCTGTACTTTAATGCCGCAGCTATTTATTTACAAGATTAAACACTCTTACGGGGAAGAGGTAACTTCAATAAATGCTATTTACAAACTAAGAAGTCTGTACTACATTTCTTTGTGGAGAGAGGGAAGTCTGGTTTGTTTTATGTGTTGTATGTGTATTAGAATTTCTCCAAATTAGAATACATAATAATACCACGTGAATATTATCCTTTCTTGTCTAAGTCTAGATGTCACAATCCAATTTCCCACAGAATCATGCTCCCTTCAGGGCTAAGGTCTCTTCCTTGTGAATATATTTTGAGTTTGTTATGGGACAGTCCCTAAGCTAACAATTTTTACATGTTTACTTCATCTATCATTTTTATTTCATTCAGCATGTATTTTATTCATTATGAATAATATGCAGGCTTAATTAAGCACCTTTGAACATTTAAAAACTGACCTAAAAATACATATGACATTTATGATTACCTTCCTGTTTATGATGGCATTTTTAAAGTGTATGGTTATTTGCTTCAAGACAAGATAACAACAGACAAATCCCTTATGTCACCTGAGCACAGACTTCTTGTCAAAAAGAAGGGATGAATGAACAGGTTAAAAAGGGCGGCTTGCCAGTACACCTTGGGCATCCCTGGAGCTTGCACAGACCTGCTTGTGTTTGTGGGATGCTGGTAATTGTTGCTCTAGTATGTGCTCAACTAGCTGTGGAGAAGAGTCTCAGGCTTTCTGGAGTCTCTTATTCTTCTCTTCTCTCATATATAACTTGTCACAGTGATTTGCAGCCTCCCCTTTGAGAGGCAGAGTTTGTGGTCCTCTTCTAAGGTTGACTGGTCATCTGGGGGACCTCATCACTATCTTTAGCTGACAGCAGAAGTAGAAACGCCATTGTGACTGCTGGGACTCTTCAAAATGCTCCTGTGTCCCAGTATGTGGAGGGAGGTGAGGATTGGTAAGTGAGGGGGATGCCCAGATGGTCACTGTGCAGACCCACAACCACCCTGAGTGAGGATGGGACCAGACCCACAAGAAAGCTTTGATGATGGTCTGGGTAGACCCATGGACCAGCAGCTCTCCTTAACCTGCAAACTCAGCCTCATACCCAAATGTTTCTTTAATTGATTGCATTTTGGGGCCATTTTGTGCAGTGGTAGCTAACTGGGAGTTAGGAGTACTGAGTACTGAGTAGCTTTGTGATTATTTCCTCAAATGGTTAATTTACTATTTCAAAGCATATGAACTGAAAAAATATTTAACTTCTGTCTTAGCTAGCTTTCCTTCACTGCCATGAAATGCTTGAGATAAGTAAATTACAAACAAAAAAGGCTTAGTTTGGCTCACAGTGGAGTCTAGTCCACAACAGCTAACCCAGTTGTTCTGGTCCTGGGGTGAGGCAACAGCACATTGTGGCTCATGCAAAGTTACTCATTTTGTAGTACAGGGCAAAAGAGAAGAGACTGTAGCCCTACAATCCCTCTAAGGCCTCCCCCGAATGACTTAAGAATTTTCCACTAGGCCCCGCCTCCAGAAAGTTTCACCATGTCCCACTATAGTACGGCTAGGTGTCAAAATCTTTAACATATAAGCCTTTGGGGAACAAACATTCTAGATCTGAACTACAGCAACTTCTAAAGGAATTATTATAGCAAAATGAAAACAAATATTCTATTAACAACAGTTGCTCTTATGCACACCAAGCATATTTTAGAAACCTTTTTTTTTCATGTTTTAGATCAAATCAGTGCCACTCATCTGTAGAAGTTGCTCTATATCTGAGTTGTTCTTGTGGAGTTCTCCTGACTGCAATCCTCTGTCAACAGTCACTTTTTATTGTTAGTGGCATGAAATAGTTCAGAGACAAGTTTAATTAGAGCAGCTCCCCAGTCTTAGGTAACTGGAGAAGGCAAGGACACCGAGTTAATTATTAGAATTGTCTGTGTCCCTGCATTGATCACATCCTTTTCCCGAGGGGTCATTGCAAAGGTGTTGATCAAGGCAGGACTGAAAAAGTGACTCCATAACTAGTCGTGGAGGCAGTCTTCATGATTTCCAAACGTTAAATGGAAGTGAGCAGACAAAGGTTCTGGATGCCCTGAGGAGCCATTTAAAGACAATTACTGTCAGAATGAAAAACTCAGAGGAGGCCCTCAGGCACTAACTGTCCACAAGGACGCTTCCCAAAGTCAAAATACTATGGTGGCACACACTTTTAATCCCAGCATTAGGAAGCAATGGCAGAGGCAAGCCGATCTCCATGTATTCAGGTGAACTGGTCTATGTAATGAGTTCTGGGCTAGTGGGCTACATAGTAAGACAAAAATGAAAAGAAACACTCGGCTGGCTGTACGCAGTCACTGTGGTGATGTTGAGCAACCCTTCACAACCAGGCCCAGCTCTTTGAAAGATGCCCAGTTGAAAATAGTGGAGTTGACTTTGGATAGGAAAACACACAACTCAGTCACAGGGTTCACTGGCCATAAGAATAATTCCTTAAGTCTCAGTGTTAGAGTTTCTATGTGAAAGATTAGTGTACAATTTACACTAACCATGTACTGTGAGTACGTTTACTAGTTGACCTTGGAAAGGTTCCCAAATCCTTACAGCCTCAGTTTTCATTTCTGTAAAGCTCTGTTATTGACTCAATATATGCCTTAGGTGGTACAGATTAAGTAAAATACATCTTTGAAGCATCTGTCATAGAAGGAGACCCATATACTGGGTTTTCAGGAGAATAGTAAAGGTGTCAGGGTTGCCAAGTAGTTGATGTGTGTCTGTTTCGAAGCAGCCAGATTACCCAGAGTGCTCCTAGGCTTCATACTACTTGCTCCTTGTCCCTTGTTCAAATTTGACATCATTTTTTAAAAATCTTGTTTTCATTGAATTTTTGTGTATTTTATAAAGAATATCTCAAACAATCTTAATCATCTTTATACCCCCATCCCCACCAGCACCCTCCTATAGTCTCCCCCCCCCGCCACTGGAACCCATATACTCTGTCATTCCTGTTAAGGCCCAATGTGTCAAGTCTGTGTCCCCAGGAGGTCTCCAGAGCAAGTCCATCCACTGAGGTCTAATCAGCATATCTAGAGTCTCTTGTTTGAGGAAGATCATTTCTTCCTAACCTAGCAGTTATCAGTTGCCAATGTTTTTTACAGCCAAGATTGGGGTCTGTTGTTCATTTCCCCAGTTCTATGCAGGGTTTTGTCTGCCTGAGTATACATGGGACTTGTGCATGCCGACACCATTAACATAGAATCATATGAGCAGGGTCCTAGAAACTTGTAGGACTCTGTTTCCATATGGTCTTCCCCCTCCTCCCTGGCTCTTACAGTCTTTCTACTTCCTCTTCTGTGATGGTCACTGAGTACTGGGTAAGTGAAATTTCCTGGGAGTGGTTCTATCACCAGGTAATTGACCAGTGAGACTAGAAAAGTGGATCCTCCAACAGATAGACTAGATATTTTATAGTCTGGACCAGTTAAATTTATGGGGCTTTTTGCTACTCTAACATTCCTTCCTCTGAAGAGGTAACCCTTAAAACTTTTAGGGATTAGATAAGAGCTCCCAAATACTTTTGTCATTTTTGACCTTTGGAACAGAGTATGTTGCTAAGGGGCCCAAGTACATTTTGACTTTTAGCCAAGGAACTGGCTACTTTTCTTTGGGGTCTTTTTACCCTAACTGCCTAGCCAATTCCTACCTCCTATTCTTATCACACCATCCTCTGAAGAGTTTACCCAAATTGCTGATAGGGAATTGGGACGCAGACTGCCCTGGCTGCTTCCATGTTGAACAGGGACTCAGGGTGAGGCAACAGACCCTTCAGTGGGTCTATCTGAAAGACTCCCGTTCTTTGGGGTCTTTTTACCCTAACTGCCTAGCCAATTCCTACCTCCTATTCTTATCACACCATCCTCTGAAGAGTTTACCCAAATTGCTGATAGGGAATTGGGACGCAGACTGCTCTGGCTGCTTCCATGCTGAACAGGGACTCAGGGTGAGGCAACAGACCCTTCAGTGGGTCTATCTAAAAGACTCCCGAATGCTTCCAAAAGCATCCCTCTGTTGGATTCCTCCTCATTTTTCTTTTGTCTGCTGAGATTGGACTCGAGAGTGATAGACTCAGGATTTGTTTTCAGGTACTTTGATAGCTGTTGGAGTGGCTAGAATCAGTGTCAGTTCCCTCTCAAAGGCTTCTAGATAGGGGGAGAAAACAAATTTAGCCATCATTTTAGAACAATAGTGGGCTGTCTCCCTTAGCTACAGGTGGGCACTGCAGTATTGCAGACCAAGATTTGTAGTCTTACGCCTGAGCAGCACTTTCTGCTTAGAAACAAACTCATCAATGAGAAATAATTGTCTAAATAACATTTTATATGGACTTAAGCCTGATGTCTGGGAACTCTTAAAGAAATATACTGATCACTTTATAAACATTACCATTGAAATCTACCTGATGACTTTATATCCATACTCAGGTGCCAAGGATCCGAGTGTAACCGATTGTGACTAGTAATAATCAGATACATAGAGATTAGAGACACATGTGCAAACATCTAAGTGCTAGTAGCATTAAAAATGAGTCTTTCGGCTGGTGGTGCATGCCTGTAGTCCCAGCACTTGGGAGGCAGAGACAGGTGGATCTCTGTGAGTAAGGCCAGCCTGGTCTACATAGCGAGTTCCAGGACAGCTGGGGCTATGGGAAGGCCCTGTCTCAAAAAGACAGAAAAAAAAAAAATCTTTCTGTAGGAAACAGTATATTTTAAAATGAAATGGAGATCTTTTTTAAAGGTTAAAACTACATTCAATTTTATGTCTTATAGGGTTTATACTGAGTTCAATATTGTATAACTGTATTAATTCAACTGTGAACCTAAAAATTTACAACCACTTAAAAAGAGATGTATCTTTGCTCTGGAAATTGTTACTGAATATGTTAAAGCTGTAATGAAATGCTT
>NW_008352891.1:14695929-14717376 GCF_000622305.1 Nannospalax galili | reverse complement strand
TGTTTCCTCTGTGTTGACCCTCCTCTTTGTGGACTGGACACTGGTTCAAGTGCATCTGGTAGGGTCTCCACAGCAAAAAATGTCCTTTGTGTCCCTCTGACCCAATTAGTATAGGTCTCAAAGTATGGCTGTTAAACATCCAAGAAGGTTAGTTCCACTAGTCTGGTACTTAATTACCATGTGCTCTGTAGATAAAGCTTGGGCAAAAACCAAACATTCTCAGATATATGACTAGATGTATATCTGTTCCTTAAACTAGTTGACTAAACTATGACCTTAGGAATTTTAAGATTATGTGTATATCAAACTGACATTCTTGACCCCTTCAGAGATCCAGTATATTTGTGGTTTCTATTCTATAGCCCTGGAGTTATCTGCAAGAAGGATGCTTTTGACCAGAAGTATAATTCTGTAGCTCCCTGTGAGATCTGTATACAGGACAAGTGGGAAGACATCAGCCACATTTTCATTTCCTTGACAATTTACTAGGCATCTAATTCCTCTAAGGAACCCATCATAAGGCAGGAGGGACAGGCACACTGTCTTCTGTGTGGGAGCACATTCTTCCTCCTCGGGTTACCCCATGTGCAATCCAGATTGGCTTGAGTGGCCATCCCCAAGTGCTCAACACTGCCAGTTTCCAAACGTTGCCTTTCCAGACTGTGACTTCCCTGTTCTTGGTGCAGGTCTGCTATCAAATGGTACAGATACTGTCTGAATTAGCCCACTTCCTTCACTGCTTTTCTCTCCGTTATAATTAGTATACATGACTTCGTAGTTTTTCTGCCCAACTATGTTTATGTCCCTTCCTATCCAGACATCCTCTGAAGTATTCTTTAGGATACATGTTTCAAATTGGACAACGACACAAGTCATGTATGCTCTTTTGTTTCCTACTGAAAAGGCTTTCCTTCAGCTGGCTGCTCCCTGCCTGTAGGTTCCCTCCATCCCAGTCAAGGAAGATTGCAAGAATTCTACTCTGCCAGACTTTTAGAGAGGAATCACAACCTCAGTGCACCCGTCTCTGCCTAAGCTGCTTTAGCTCTTGCCCACAATTCAGATGTGGGTTTTCTTGCCAAAGCAGAGCAGCACCCCACAAGCCCGGCATCCTAAATGCAGCCTAGGACCCTCCCACCGACTCGTCTCCAGGTCACCCATCCACATCACTTACCACTCCTAGAAGGCCTCCTGTCCTCTGATGTTAACCTCAGGAGGAGCAACAGATGAAGGCCAAGGGTGGCTGAGTCTACGTCTAGTGTGTTGTTCTCACATATTAGGGTCAAAACTAAGTGAAGTAGACACACTTTGGGGACCTTAAAGTCATCTGATGTGGGAAGTACCAGGGCCCGAGAGGGCTGAGGTTGATGAAAGCAGGAACCCACACTGCTACACACTGCAGGAGAATATGGGGCAAGTTAGAATCCCCAGGAAAGCCAAGGAGCACAACTGCACAACAGGAAGAACCAAACCTGCAAATAAAGCCAAAAGATGAGTGTCTGTGCAGTTCAGACCTGGAGATCCCATATCATAGCTGAGTTAACAGATTCTGTGAGGGCTTTGGGTCTAGTTCTCCAGGTGGAATTCCTCTCAGTGGCTGGAATGTGGCCTGTCACAGGAGTTTGGTGCTGGTAGTACTGAGTACAACATAGTCACCGTAAAGGTGAGTACCTGGGAACTGCTCCCCTGGCTCCCAGAAGCACGATGACCAGTCTCTTCAGTGCCTAGGTGTTTTGTTAGGTTGTGGGCACTGCATGACAATCTTCAGCTGCACATTTACATCTGAACAGATTCAGTCTTCCCTGATGATAAGAAACACAAACTCAAAATCAATTTAGAACACCCTGAGGCTAAACAAATAGTAAGAGCTTATTATTGAATTGAAATCAATGACTATGGAGAACTTTTTCCTGTGTCGTATAGGGACATTTTGTTGTCTCTTGGAAGAGAAACTCTAGAAGTTAAATCACACATCAGTGAGGCTGAGCAGGCTAACTCTGGGTCCTGTGGGTGACCAGTATATCGGTAGGTTGCTGATACACAGGATCTAAGTTCACAGAGCCTCTTGATCTCTGGACTTCTGATTTCTATCATCACTAAGGAGATCTTGTATTTATGTTGACCCACATAGGGTTTAGCTGGCCTCTGAATTTCTGTGTTTTTCTTTGATATAGAATCTCATTGTAGCCCAGGCTGGCCTGGAACTCTCTATGTAGCTGAAGATGACCTTGAAGTCCCGATACTCCTGCCTGCCCACCTCCTGAGTGCTGATATTACAGGTGTGTACCATCATGTCCGGCTGTTGTTTTGTTAGTAGGAGGGAGTTTAAATTCTAGAAAGTCTGTCAGCTACTGTAGTATGGAGGGAAAGGTCCCTACCTCCAGGGTAAGAACCTCTAGACAGTTGAGGGATTGGATTGGGAGTTCCTATTTCTTCTGAATATTTCAATTAATGTTCTTACAAAAGCTATATCATAAGATGCAACTGGTTTGGGATACTTCAGAGACTTCCAATGGACTTGCCAAGAATCTAGAGCCTGAAGATATGTCTTTGACCTCCAATTTTATGTTTCCATTTAAATGTTAGATTCCTATTAAAATACCACTGCTCAGTATTAAAACACAATGAGCTGACATATCTCCCAGGATCTGTAAGAACTCTAAGATCTGCTTTTGAAACTGAGGGAAATTGGGAGGCTAACTTACTACATTTGCTTTTGAATCTGAAAACGCTGCATAACTTTAAGGCAAGAGACCCAAAATACAGTATTCACAAGCAACTTTAAAACCGTATGTGCCCAGATATATTTCAAAATTATACTCCAGATGTGCCCCTTCTGTGAACTGTAACATGTTGAAGAATTAGCCTCGTGGAGCTGAGTTATTCAGTCCAATAAGAAATAAAATTCACAAAACCAAAGAAAATTGAAAACTTTGCCCGAAGGAACCATGGTGCAGAGCATGCATCTGGATGGATCTGAATGGCTGGCAGTGTCAAAGGTCTGTTCAGGAGTGGTGGGTCCAGAAATGGAGATTCTTATCACAGAATGGGGCATGTGGTTTTCATTTCAGCAGTGGTTTCTTCTAATTTGAAGTGGGAAAGCATGTGTCCGTTGTACTGCAGTATATCTGAAGTGTGTAGTGAATGCTTGCTCTGGCCGGGACACTCATCTGATCTCCTCGGTCTGAGATGTGACAGAGACAGACAGGCCCTTCACTTGGGAACCTGGTGTTACAGGATGGTTATAGAGTTCATGGGCGCAATGTGCAAGCATCCATTTATAGGCTCACATGTCCTTAGCTTGCCCTCACCAAACAGTGCCACACAATCATGTATCATCTCTTTTATTGATAAGGAACCCAAGGCTCAAACATTAGTGGACACAATACGTACCAACCCTTCTGCACTCTTCCCAGTCTGCTGGTTCTTAATATCCTGTAGTTTTATTTTATTTATTCTAATCTTGGCTCCTCATTTCAGTAATACGTGGCCCACAGGGGCATTTATGCCATCAATAATGTTTTTTCTAGGTGGGCTGAAATGGGGTACCAATAGATGTTTGTCCATCAGTGTATCTGTGTTCTCACTGTAGATACAATAAGCTTCTTATTGAGGATGGGTTACCTGGTGTTGTTATTAAGATCATCCTTTTACAGTCAGAACTTGAGTAGCTGGAGTTGTGCAAGGTACTTTCAGAGTTAGGGGACCATTGTGCCCTGGTGATTCTCTGCCACCATTCTGTACTGTGAAGTGGTTAACGTCTGCTTTCTTTTTCCTTCTCTTTATTAGTCTTTCTTTCCTTTCATCCTTTCTTTCCTCCTGCCTCCCTCCTTCCTTCCATTGTTTCTTTCCTTTTTTTGTGATATTAGTGTTTGGAGTTATGTCCTCACTCATGGTAGGCAAGTACTCTATCACAAAGTCATATTCCCAGCCCCGTATTTCTCTCTCTCTCTCTCTCTCTCTCTCTCTCTCTCTCTCTTCCCCCCATATTTTAAATTTTTTTGAGACATGGTTTCCTTAAGTTGCCCAGTCTAGCCTTGAACTTGTGATCCTTCTGCCTCAGCTTTCCTGGAAGCTGAGCTCACAGGTGCTCTAACTGGACCCTACCAATATCTGTTTTCTCAAAATACACATATCCTGCTCTTGCTTCTGTCCCTAGAGCTACAGAGCACACATCTCACTCAGGAAAGACCTTCAGACATTTTGATCTGGCTGCTAGAGCCCCATTCCTGAGGCTAAATATCTTGGATAACTACATAGACTCAGATACTGTTACTATTTTCCTATTTTGCTAAACTGAGGAGCAGTTAATAAAATATGGGAATTTCCAAGTTTTTAACTCTAAGGGTTTAAAGTTTTAGGAAGTTCCAGGAAATAAGATATGAGCCAGAGTAGGCTAACTTCTGTAGCAACACCTCAAACTTTAACTGGCTTAACAAAACAGTTGTGTATTATTTTACTCACGTAAACAATGTGGATCAGACAGGTCTGTGCCTCATGCAGGCTTTCAGGACTCCAGAACCTTTCTCTTGGCTTCAAGACCTTTGAGAGCCTCTGCATAAGGATAAGACAGTCACAAGAAGGAGGGCAGGCAAGAATACAGAGGAGATTTTATTCTCTAGGCCCAGAGGTGGTATAGTCTTTCCTACCTACAGTCTGTGCGGCTGGATGTCACAGCAAGGGGAACTGAAATGTAATGGGGCCATATGCCGGAAGAGCAAGTTGTGGGGAGCATCTGGGCTGTGGGATTCATACACTTGCTGCTGACCACCCCAGCCCCTCCTATTCCCCCCCAACAGGAGAGGAAGAACAGACCTAGCTGGTTACTCACTTTCAGGAAGCACGGTCACTTGACCAGTTTGTGGCTCATCTTCTGAGGAACACAGCCATGTCATTCATGGCCCACAGTACATTCTGTCCCTGGACTGAAGAGACATACCATCCATGCTTAGGCGAAACTGTGTGCACAGTGTGCTTACCAGCTGTGTGCTGAGGAGCAGAAACTTATCCATGAAAATCAGAATCTGTAACTCGGTGGTAAACCAGACTTAATTTTTTATTACTGAACTGTGTTTCAATGAACTGCTTTATCATGAAATCAAAGAATTTTGCAAAAAACTGAAATTTGCTACGGTAGATTCCATCCCACAGAGCATCCTTGAAGGACATCAATCTCATCAGCTCTTCCAAGTTGCATTCCTGTCTTCAACTAGACACTATCTGGGTTTTACATTGTTGGGCAAATGTTGAAAGTAAACTGAGTACTAATTTACTTGTATTGAAAATTGACAACCTTTTTTTTATAACAGTCTTAGGTATAAATTGAGTGTATAACATAGAAAGTGTGCATCCCCATCCCCACCACTGCATCACAAAGTCCTCATTATTAATATCAAATATGGTGGTACAATAAATGGACAAATATTAATAAATTACCAATAACTAAAGTCCACAGCTTCCGATCCTCTCAGTTCTTACCTAGTATCCTTTTCAGTCCCATCCAGGATCCCCTATGACATTCAGTCCTCTGGTCTTCTTGGGTTCCTCAGACTGATTTTCTTAGACTTTTCTTGTTTTTGACAATTTCCGTCCTTTCCATTTCTCACTTCTTTAAGTCACCAATACTTCAGGCTCTTTAGTGCATTACACTCACTATAATTTGTAGTAATAATTGAGTTATTTGATTAAGAACAAGTCTAACAATACTCACAGGTGCATCATCAATACCAAGATGAAATCTTCAAACCAAGATGAAAGCATCAGGGTACTACAAGCTCCTCCCACCAGGAAACTCTGGAGTTCAGCCTGTTATCTCCAGGTGTTCTCATTGACCCTAGAAATTGGCCTGGTCACGATAAGCCACTTGGAGAAACTCAGTGGTCAACAAGGCACTTCCATCAGCACTGTTTGCTCGGGATCATATCTGTCGTGTGCTGGGCAGGGTGACAGGCCTTCTTCAGGATAAAAAGTGGATAGTTGAAATGGCCTGAAATTAAAAGTTCAATAAATAAAGCTAACAAGGGCAGATGAAAAGTTACTCAATTCCACTATGTCCCGTGGATTTGCCTATTACACTGAGTTAAAAGACCAGTTCAACCCGTTGATGAAATATGACTATGTCTGGTGATAGTTGCTACTTTACAGACAGAGCACTTGAAGAAGGCAGAACCTGCTACCAACCTGGTTGCCTTTTAGTTTGGCTCCCTTTATAAAGAAAGGAAACCTCATGGAAAATTTTTGGTAGGTTTGTGCTTGTGTATCACAAGTCTATACCTGAGGTGAATTACAAGAGAGAGGATTGAGGATCTAGGATTTCTAGTCCATCAAGAGGAGGCAGCAAAGGACACGGCATCTGGGAAGGCTGACGAGTTGTTCAGTTAACAGTGTTTGCAAGCTGCTGAGGTGTGCAAGCAGAAGCACTGATCTCTGGGGCTGGAGAGATGGCTCAGCGGTTAAGAATACTGGTTGCTTTTGCAGAAGACCCGGGTTCAAATCCCAGCACCCACATGGTGGCTAACAACTGTCCCTAACTCGAGTTCCAGGGGATCCAATGCCCTCTTTTGACTTAGCGGCCGCTGCATGACAAGAGCGCACTTACACACATTCAAGCAATGTACTCATACACATAAAATAAAAATAAATTTAAAAACCAGGCGTGGTGGCATACGCCTTTAATCCCAGCACTCAGGAGGCAGAGGGAGGTGGATCTCTGTGAGTTCAAGGCCAGCCTGGACTACATAGTAAGTTCCAAGCCAGCTGGGGCTACAGGGAGACCCCATCTCAAAAAGACCCCCCCCAAAAAACATTTAAAATAAGAAGCACTGATCTCTGATTTCCTTCCCACTTTTCTTCCCCACAGAAAGCCAGTCACCACACCAGGTTTAATTAATTTCTTTATACTGATCGACTTTACCACTCTCCATTGGGTTCAAGGGGCCAAAGACCTTATCACGCCGTAGTGCGGTACTTAATCCCTTCAGTACTTAGACCCCCCACCCCATCTTGATGTGATCAGCAGTATTTGGACTTTGCTTTTGTGTATACTGTGAGCCTAATGACTCCAGTCTTCCTTACTACTTCTTTGGCCAAAAATGAATGAGATCTCTAATAGATAGAAGAAAACCCAGACTTTAAGAAAGGCGATGATCTGCCAAACCTTGATGTTTGGTCCATTAGTGGTGATCCTATTTACTCAGACCTGATCTGCAACCATACCACCTACCACCTCCATCCACACAACACACCTCCTCCATCCTTACCATCCACCACCCACCATACCTCTCACCACCCACACAACCTACCACTTCCACCCACACCATCTACCAACTCCATCCTCATGACCCATCACATCTATTCATACCATTCAGCATCTATATCACCCACCACTTCCACCTACACCACCAATCACTTTCACTTACACCACCTATCACCTGCATCCATACCATTCACCATCCTAGACTCAGAACTCACTACCTCCACACACACCATCCACTGCCTCAATCTTCACAATTCACCATATCCATCTTCACTATCCTCCATCCCTGTTCTCAGTATCTACCACCCCATCCTCACTGTTCATCACCTCTATCCTTACGATCCATCACCTCCATACAAACCATCTTCCACTCCATCTCACCGTTCACCACCTCCATCCTCATTATCCACCACCTCCATCCTCACCATTGAACACCTCCATCCTCACTATTCATCACTTCTGTCCTCACCATCTACCACCTCCATCCATACCATCCACGACCAGCACCTGCTCCTTCATGACCCACATGTCCATCATCCATGACCTCCATCCCCAGAATCCATGGTCATCTCTAATTCTCTTTTTCTCCGTTCCTGCTGCTTCCTTCACCCATGGTTCAGTTTCACGGCCTAGGCACACATATTGCGCTCAGTGCCTGGCCCTCATCTCTAGCTTTGCATGCCATAACAAGTCCTTGAATGTAAGTCAAGAGATTAAAACTCTAGTGTTAGAGGTGCAAATGCAGGACTGTCAGCTCTGAGGTGAAGAATGAGACTGCAGCTCACGGTCGTAGCTACTGGAAGAACAGGAATGGCAGAGGTGAGACAGCTGTTTTCTCTGGTCTTTTTGTCTTCACACATCATCTCAAATTTCCTTCATAGTGAAGTCTTCAGGGTGCTACAGCAAGTTACCCTTTTGGTCTGTCTACATGTCCTGGTGGTGGTTCTGCTGTCTAGACCCCAAGGTGTCTTGAAGTCAGGGATGACATCAGCCTCCCCCCACCCCCTTATCCTTGAATTCAGTAGAGGCCATGGCACATAAACTTAGCAATGTTTTTGTTGAGTTTGCTTGTCATGAGTAACATGGTTCCTCATATTACAAATAACAGCCAAATTGTATGCCTGTGAATACCAAGGTCTGAATTTCTGGCTAAGCAGATGTGATTTATCTGTTAATTAGTCATCAATTTGTATTATTATTGGAGAAATCCTTAACTAAAACTGCATAAATGTTTCCAAAACTATTTGACTTTACTACCTGCAATACCCTTAAAAACTAAAGCTTATTATTTCTCCTAAAATGTAATAAAATTAGCTTGTTTATACAGATTTTTGGGTATCTAATGTAAAAGGAAAGATAGATTTTTCACTGACTGAAGGACATAATTTTTGTGCTAGTCAGTTGCTGAATTTATCTTTGAATCTGCTACACAGTTTGTTCCCTCGTCTGTGCATCCATCTTTCACTTACTGAACACCTACTGACCTCCTGGACATGTGGTGAGTGTGTCCAATTCATGAGGAGGGGAACCTGTGACTCATTCCTGTGAGGGGCTCCCCAGCATGAGAATGCACTTAAGAAGGTGACCGTTGAAGATGGGACAGCATCTCCAGAAGAGTATGTCTATGTGGCTGGAGCAGAGGATGAGTGACTGCTTCAGAAAGGACCATAAGAGTAAGGGAGAGGGGTCTGACAGGCTCCTCTTGGTGTTTATTTAGGTGAGGTGGAACTCAGAGATACCCTTCCTTCCAGAGAAGCTCATCTCAACTCTGTCATGGAAGTGACTTCTGTGAGGGTGTGGGCTGTAGGCTACCTGCCACCTAGACTCACCATAGAAATAGTTTGAAAGCTGAGGTTACAGGTACCAGGAAGAAGCCCATGTGCTTCAGAGAGGCCATTTGGCAGTCAGAGTCTGTTCTCTTGGAGTATAGTGTGTCCAACAGCCTTGCTGAGGGAACTTACAGATAGGAAGACTGCCCAGGAAATGTCATCATTCTCTGTGTGGATGGTGTTGCTAATGTCTGTCTAGGAAGAAAGTTTATGTATTTTACCTGCTCCATGATCTATCTCTCCCAAGAGGGAAGTACCCTGTTTCTGTCACTGCATTATCTTTCAAGGTCATTGCTGCCTTTCCTCCAGTGAAGTCAGCAGTGCTCTTCTTTCAAATAAGGTCTCCCTCATCAGTTGTTTTCTAGCTATGATCTGAATATGCCGCTCAAAATGCATGTGCTGAAACTTAATCTTCAGTGTGACAATATTAAGAGGAGGGGCTGGTAGGGGACAGTTAGGCCACAAGGGGCCCTCCTTCAGAAGTGGGGTTACAGACATTAGAAAAGAAGCTTCAGAGAGCATTCAGTCTCTTTTGGTTTTTCTGCCTCTCCTGCCATGTGAGGACCATGAGTATTGTGCCTGAGTCCTGTGCCTTAGGAAGGTGCAGGGCAGGTGCCAACTACAAAGCAGAAACCACCTCCTCCCAGGCAACTGCTCCACAAGAGATTGCCAGACTGCAGGACTGTGAGGAGGTACATTTCTGTTGCTTACTTACAGGCTGCCCAGTCTCAACTATTTGGTTCTAGTAGCACCCGACATCAGCCTCCCCCTACCCCCATGAGACTCCTCCATGCTAGTTTTGCTGCTAAGAGTCTGGATTGAGGTACATAATATGCATTTGTATTACTTGAAAACTGAACCTTTGTACGTGCTGATACAGCGTTCCATAGAAAGCTGTCCAGAAGTAGTCTAGAACAGAGAAGGAAGGAAGGATAACTCAGCTATTCTTGGTTTGCAGGGGAAAGTGGACCTTCAGGTTAATAGCATGATTTAACCCTTTCATGCCAGAGGCGCTCTCAGGGGTATCCCTGACAAGCTGTCCAAGCCCTTTTAATACTCCCCAAGCTAGTACTTCATTATCTTTCCTGGAATTTCCATTTGCTTATTACACTTTCAAAGAAAATCTTCTCTTCCATATGTAAGTCCTTCAAATGAGTCTACTGAAAGGCAGTCTTGAAAAGCTTTATTCTCTAGCTCCTCTCTCCTTCCTCCAACAACACAGTTCTGTATCACTCTCCCCCCTCTTTCCAGAAGTTGCCCATCCTGAGTGGTGCACTTCTGTTTGGCCAGAGACATCTGACTTTGTGGGGTCCTCACAGAGAGAGTGGTTTAGCATGCCTCTCAACCACAAGACAGTTTCAACAGACACTCTCAGCATCTCCTGACCCACCCCAGAGCCCAGCATGCATTAGGTCAAATCTACATCAAAATAAACGCTTATAGGCATCCATCTGTAAGCCATTGGTGGTGGCAGTAAATCATGAAGCAAGCACTGCTGATTCAAGTGTGGCATTGTTTCCATGCATATACAGTTTCTATAGTCACCATTAGGGCGAGTCCAGGTTCTCCAAGAAGGATGTGTCAAGGCAGAATTAAATGCGCTCTTATTATTTTTAAATATAACATTTATATTTAAATATATATTCAAGTTTAAATATTGAAATAAATAATGTATACATATATATTAAATATATTTACAAGTTGACTCAGCTGTGGGGCAGGAGAGATGGCTCAGAGGTTAAGGGCACTGGCTGCTCTTGTAGAGGACCTGGGTTTGGTTCCCAGCACCCACATAGCAGATAACAACTGCTAATTCCAGTTCTAGGGTATCCAACACCCTCTTCTGACCTCTGTTGGCATTGCACAACACAGGTGCACTTACACACATGCAGGCAATGCATTCATACAACATAAAATAAAAATAATAATTAAAATATTTAAAAATATTTACTTAATATTAAATATATATATTATGTAAAAATCAATAAAGCAATAACAGAGAACCAGGACTCAGAGAGCTCTTAGACTAAAAGTGGAGAGGCCTGAAGCTGCTGTGGAGTCTCCAGAGGGCTCAACACAGCTTGGGAACCTTGAGTCCCAGCAGCTGTCCTTGGCGTCCCTAAGTGTGCAGGCTTGCCTCGGGGCTTCCTGTGGGGCCTGTGGCCTCTGCTCCCATGTGGATTTCAAAATGCAGGGTCTTCAGCCAGTCACACACTGCAGCTGGAGGTTTATGACATGCATCTTTATAGCTGGTACAACTTGCTAAGTTGATTTTGTGAACTCAGGTACCAATCTTATTCTTATCTCTATTTTTTTTGGTCTTTTTGAGACAGGGTCTCTCTGTAGTCCCAGCTAGAACTCATTATGTAGACTGGCCTTGAACTCACAGACATCCACCTGCCTCTGCCTTGTGAGTTCTGGGATTAAAGGTGTGTGCCACCACACCTGGCTGAATGGTTTCTTATTTTCTAAGCCAAGAAAATCTTTCTGCACTCTTCCTCTTGTTACATGGCTGCTAAACTTCACACTAATGTCAGTTCTGATTTGATGGAAGTGTCCTTCCTGTTTTCATCTTACTGAATGAGAGGAGTGCTGAACAGGACAGGGTTTCATTGACATCAGGACAGCAGAGGCCATGGCTGTAACAAAAGGCATGCAGGGAGGGACAGAGCATAAGACTACTGTGGAAGTGTGGCCTAGCTGTATTCCTGACAAATGTACCGGTCTGTGATGGAAAGCTGCGTTCTCACACAAACAGGACCACACTCAAGGTGGGCCCTTGCCAACTGTATGACAACTCAACTGTTAACACAGACCTTCTTGGGTTATTAAAAGAAATATAAGGAGATTTTATTTATATATCTATGTTCTATATATATTATCCATATCCATGTCTATGTCTATGCAAACCATTATGCTGACATATGTACCATCTGTATCTATCATTATACCTACCCAGACCCCCATACTCTCACACCTACACATGTACCATTTGTATCTACCCCTAGACCTGACCTACCTGCACTGATTTCTACAGATGTGTGTGCACACATTCTGAACACCAGCATGTATACCTATGCTACTGTTTTATCTACAACTACACCTTATTTCCATTGCCATCTTCATCTATAGTGGTATCTGTACTTACATCTGCCAGCACACTCACACTTAGGTATACAAACACATCACATCTGTACTTGTCTCTATAACAGTATCTATAAATTTACCTGTGCCTAACAGTTAACCTGTACCTGTCTCTATACCCATACCTGCTTCTGTTCCTACACCTAAACCTTCATTTGCATCTACACATACTCCCATACATGCATTTGTATCTGATCTGTAGCTAGAGCTAGATCTACATTTAATCTAAACTATATCTATATTAATACCTAAACAAACATCTATACTACAACCAGTTGTATGTCTACACCAGACCTAAAATTGCACCTGCCCCACTGCTACACTTGAACCTGCATCTCTTCATCTGTCTATATTCATCAGCCTCTGCTCACCACGTCTTGAAGTGTACCAACAGCTACATTCACATCTACCATATGTGAAACTGTCTTGACCAGTTGAGGACCAACCATGAATAAAAGGCATTTCCCCTGAACATTTCTGTACTCTTTCTAGAATTAAGTTTCTTCATTAGTAAGTTGAAGCAGCTTATTGCATGACTGTTAGACAAACTTTCAGGACAAAATTTTATTGAACCAATTTTCTTTTGTCTGTGGTTTCTGGCAAAGCAAGAAAAGGAAGAGGACATCTTGACAATCACAAGCCATCTTGCCTCTCATGCATGGTGCAGCTTGGGAGAGAAAAATCTTCCCTCCTTCCTGTCCCTACTCCATCTCTCTGACTTTCTTGGATGAGGCTGGAGGTTCTCTTAAAAAGTAACTTACCCCATGGAGAAAGCAAAGGGGAGGTGCCCAAGAGCATGCAGCATTAAAGCCAGAGTTGCATGCAAGTTATCTACGTGACATTACAAGGGGCATGTGCATGGCCCACACTTCTCTAGTTCCTACATATATATCAGCCTTTGAGTCCAAAAGGCTGAGAAGTGGTCAACTCGAGGGACAGCTGGGCTGCAGGTGTTTCATGTAGTCATGGATGCTACTGAAAACAATGCAGACAAAGTGATAAGATTTTGACTGCCTGCGCTGGATAGCTTTAGTGTCAACTTGACACACCTGGGTCGAGGGAGCCTCAATTGGGGAATTTCCTCTATTGGACTGCGGCCATGTCTGAAGGGCATCTTCTTCATGAGTGATGTGGGAGGGCCCAGCCCACTGTGGGTGGTGCCCCCCCGGGGCAAGTGGGTCTGTGTTGCATAAGAAAGAAGGCTGAGCAGGGGCCAAGGGAGCAAGCCAGTAAGCAGCGTTCCTCCATGGCCTGTGCTCCAGCTCCTGCCTCCAGGTTCCTGCCCTGAGTTCCTACCTTGGGCTCCCGGATGAATTACGACCTGGGAGATGTAAACTGAATAAACTCTTTCCTCCCCAAGTTGGTAGTGGTCAGAGTGTTTTGTCACAGCAATGAAAAAACAAACTAGGACACTGCCCTAAGATAAATGGGGAGCTGCCTCACAAGGTTGGCCAGGTGTCACCCAATGGCTGTGCTCTGGCCTTCCGATGTATACTAGGGCAGTTTCAGCCTAGGAACAAGAGTGGTTTGTTCACTGGGCCTTGGGTCTCTGGTGTATGACTGTTTTTCCACTCAAAGCTGAGTCGTACTGAAGCTTCTCATCTGTTTCCTCAAGGCAGGAATCCCACTAATCAGAAAGGGACTGCAGAAGACACAGACTGTGGTGTAGGTTGGGGTAAACCTCCTGGGAAGTTTTGTTCAGTGGATTTCAGGGGCTCCATGTGGTTGTTATTATAGCCTCAAACTAGCCAGGAAGGGTTCTGCCCACATCTATCTGTTAAACTTGCAAGTCTTCTTCTTGCTGTAGTGAATGGGTTAACTAAGACCCATAGTATCTGTTAGCACATCACCACGATGACTGGCACAGGGCAAGCATCAGTCCTTGGGAATCCTGTCACTCCATTCCTCTGTCCTTGTGCTATGCTCAGATACCATTGTGAAAATATTGAGGGAGTTGCAGTGTTCTTTGCCTAGGCTGGGAATATCTTCTGGTTTTATGACATTTTCAGTAAGTAAAAGCTTTAAATTGTTATATAACAAAGTTGATTTATATGCTTTAATATTTGTATTTTTTCACTTATTTAACAAAGATGACCTCATTTCACCTTCATGAAGATATTTAACATCTTCTCATCAGGATATATTGAAGGTTTACTCTTCCCAGATCGTTAATCTACCAAGAATACGGAACGGGTAAAGAACTGACAGAACTCAAGCACATAAAACAGAAAAAAACTCAAAATAAAATGGTCCCAAGGTCAAGCAAGTCATCAGAGAGGAAAGCAAGAGATTAAGACCCTGTGGGAAAACCCTAGCCTCACAGGCAACTGGCAAACTCGATTATAAGTCTCAAGAAGATGATACCAAACTGGAAAGGTGGACAGTGTCTGACAACACTAAAGGTCTGTCTTCTTTGTGTTTTGAAAATTGCCTCAGCCTGGCTGGCTATCCTCTGAGACTCAGTCATTCCTGAGTCAAATCCACCTGTCTTCCCTAGCACTTGGTTTGGAAACCTTTCACTGCAGTTTCCTAAGTCACAGAAGATTGTTCAGTTTTGTCTCTATCTACTCAGTCAAGTGTCCACTGCCACAGGCTGGTTCCACCTACGTGATTATTCCAACTCGTAGGTTCACATTCTTGGTGCACATTCTGTAACTTTTCAAACCCTTTGCTTAGCCTCACTGGGGGGGGGGTGTCGATGCTGAAGTCTCCATCAGAGACATGGGACAGGATGGGTTGGAGCAGTAGCCGTCTTTCTGCCTGTTTAGGAAACTGGAAGCCTGAGATGGCTGAGAAGGAGCCCAGAGATGAGGCTGCTTGGGGTCCAGGGCTTCAGTGGAAGCTACTTCTTCATCTGAGCTTCATAGTCCTGAGCTCAGAAACTGTCTCTCAGGCTCTGCTCAGCTGACTGCCCCTTGTCCTGCCAGGTGCCTCCGGACCTACTGGTCCCAACGTTTGTTCAGGATTTTGTCAGTTCCTTGTGCCTCTGCTTCCTAATTTGCCAATCCACTCTACTAAGGAAAGTCTTGGAGGCCTCCTTCAGCCTGCCCAACCCTGGCTTCCAGGTCTAAACATCTCTCTGCAGAATTCTGTGGAATCAGCCCCTGATGAGGGGCTGTGTCTACAGGAATTAGAGCAGCAAGGGATTAGGTCCAGTTTGGCTCACAGCACATCTAGCGAAAGTATCGTGAAGCTTTCCATGTGGCCTCACTGTCCCTTGCTCAAGGCCAACAGAACTGCTTCTTGTTTTCTGCATGAACCATCCAGGGAGGCATTCTAGTGGACGGTGAGAAATCACTGTGCTCCCTCTAATCCTCCCTGACTGTTATCTGAGATTTACATATGAGTTTTCCTTTTTAAAGCTTTGCATGCAAAGCCCCCTGCAGGGACATGCATGAGCCACACAGATCTGTAAGCTGATGAGCTGGTGCAAGAGAACTTCAGAGTAAAGGGCAGCACAGCATCATCGAGTAGATGCTAAAAATCAGACTGGGATGGAGGGGCTCTAACGGCAGATGGCAAGTGTCTATTTTTATGGAAAGGTCACAGCGTCAGCCTGAGAGAAGCAAATGGACATGATAGAGGTAAGGGCTGGTAAACAGGAAGCCTGCAATTGTGATTATGCATTCTGAGGGTAAAGTGAAGCCTCATCTTCCCCCAATTTCTATTTTTTATGATTTGAGGTACAGCTGTTTATAGACAGACTCATGCCAGTGAGAAGGGAACATTGTGTTTTATATTGACTTGGTTTTGGGTAGAACGTTTCCTGGGCTTACCTTATAGCTTGCTCAATGATCTATAGGAGTAATGAATTCCATGAAAACGGGGAACTCACGGTCCAGTCATAGATTTTTCTCCCAAAAAGAGGATTTTTTTTCTTTACTCAACAAAAGAAGAAAGCCAACAACATATCAAAATGAGTTGGGGGGTTGTGAGTGCACTTTTTTCTTCTCTAGCCACGTGCTTTGAACTTTCCTCCATATATCACTCTTGAAAAACTGGATCTTGACGCTCCTGTCTCTGGGGAACCCATCTGGACTGAGGGGGAAACCATAAGCTTCACATACACCATGAGCTCAGGGATCTTGCAGCTTGACAGGGGAGAAAAGATGGCTGTAACTAACCATAAAGCAAGACAAGATATGAACCTGGTGTCCAAAGAAGACAGCAAGCACTCAGGGAGAAGGATCTTAAGTGGGGCACTCCCTTACAGCCCCCATCCCTTAGGCTGTTTTAAAAAAAATCCCAAGAACATAATGCTTACTACATGAAAAGCATAAGCTTTCTTTTTAGATAAGCTATGGCCTGCCTTTAATGGGAATTTTCATTAAATGGGAGGACAAAGAGGGAGGCACAGTGGGTCAGGCAGGGGCAGGCTCACTGCAGTGGCCTGTTGTGTTCTTAGTAATTCTCTCATCCTGAGGAGCCCTCAATGGGGTAGGAACAGTGGCTTCCTGTACCGTGCAACCAGCACCCCACAGGCTGGGGACAGGGGCATGGGGAGTGGGTGAGCCCTATCACTCCAAAGCACAGGGGCTGGTAGAGGAAATGGTAATAGCATTGTTTTCAGCAGATGAGTCAATGTGCCACTCACTAATTTGGTCCTTGATTTCTTGTTATGTGTGAATCTGTATATGTTTAAGATATGGTCTGCCTTTCTATTTTTGAAAGTGAAGTTGTTTCTAATTCATATAGAAGTCAGAAACACTGAGTGAAAACTGTAAAACTATTTCACATCTTAAAAGTTCATCACAATTTTTATCAGCATGACACTTGAAGCAACCTGACAAGGAAAGTCCTTAAATTTGACCTTATAAACTAACATGCTACGACATGTGAATGTTTACAAATAGAAAAGATAACAGACTCCTGTAGCAGGTACTGTGCCTGACCAAGTCCAGGCTAATGTTCTCTCTCTAAGAACCCCGGCTGACCATACCTTGTCAGAGCCTTGAAGGCTCCTCCTGGCTCTGTTCATTTCTCTGCCTTCTCTGTCCCTAGTTTGTTTTTTTCCTACCCCCTGGGGCTCTGAGCTTTTGGCAGCAATTCCTGTGTACCTCCATCTGACCCCTAGCAGCTCTGTGGAAAAATGGAGCAGGTAGAGGTGTTCTTTCTCCACAGGCTTTTGCTTATACTGTCCTGGTATGGGAGCAGTAGCCACTCATGAAGGTCTCCTGGTTTCAAAATGCCGGGTATCTGTGGCTCAGCTCAGTTGAAGGGAGTTAAAGGAGCTCACTCACTAAGGTCTTTCTGGGAGCTTGCACTTGGCTCTTTATATATTTGCAACAAAAAGATGATGTGTTTTTCTGCTTCATCTCTGCTCTTGCCTGGAGCTCTGTTTTTGGGAAGTGAGAGGTGTGAACAGGGTCAGCAGGGTGAGCAGGGAAAAAGGGAGACAGAGCCAACTGAGTCAACCACCCTGTAGCTACACGATCTTTGAGTTGCAGTGCCAACTAATGAAATTTTGCCTCATCAGGGGCTTTTATTTATTGATGTCTAGGTGATTTTCTCATATAGCAATCCTTACTTTGGAAAGTAAGAAAATTATATGAGCGAATGAATCCCAGACTGGGCACTAGAGGTCAGATACAAGAGCTGATTGGCTCACCCCCAACAGGCATGTAGAAATCCTAACTCTCAGTACCTTGAACCTGACCATATTTGTACATAGGGTCTTTGAAGGTGTAATCAGGTTACGACAAGATTGCTAGGATGATTGTGTTTAGAGAAAGGGACAGAAAGAAGATGGACAGTACAGTAGATGTCTTGGTTCCGGCAGAGGCAAGCTGGAGTGCTGTTGCCACAGCGAATGGACACAAGGGCTACAGACAATGCCAAGAGCAGTCAGAGATAGGGACGAGTCTCATTTAGGGTCTCCAGAAGATCACATGGCCTGCTGGCACCTCAAGCTCAGGCTACTCACCTGCAGAACTGAGAGTAATTCCTACTGTTAAAGCCATCTAGATGTGTTCCTAAGAGCAGTTAAAGAAAACTAATGAGATTGTGGTAGTGGGAAGGAGAAAGTTGTTGTGCCAGGTACCTTGAACATGTAGAGCGACTTTAGAATTGGGCCCTAGGGTAGAGCCTAGAAGAATGTTGAAGCATGTGGTAGAGCAGGCCAATAACATCTATTGTGACTGTTGGTAAGCACTGATGGAGATGCTGATGCCAGTTTGGGTTGTCTCAGAGGGTTCACATAGCTCCAAGACCAGGATTCTGTAGGGCTTGTGATTCACACATGCCCATAAGCAGGCTACTAAAACATTCCCAGATACTGGAAGATAGTAGTCTTTGTTATAACATTGCGGAGAACTTGGATGAGTGTTTTCCACTGTTGGAAGGTGTACCAGTTATTTTTCTCATCACTGTGACCAAATACCTGACAAAAAGCTACTTTATGTTTATTTTGGCTCATGGTTCAGGGAACACAGTCCATCATGAGGGGGAGGCATGGCACCTGGAGGGGCTAGCAGCTGTGGCAGTGGATCCAAACACAATCAAGCTGACAATGAAAATTTATCACCACAGATGCAAAGCAAAGCATGTAACTGAGGACATTTCCAAACAAAGTTTGCAAGGTATATTCTGCATGTATTTTGCTGTTTCTACTAAAATACAAGAGGAAAAAATAATTGAAGATAGAATGTCCCAAGCCCATGAATACTGCCCAATTTTGAAACAGTCTTTGCGGATAGTCAATATAAAATTATTTCATGTTGACTGGGGAGGATTCATCAAATCAGTGGTGTTACAAAAGCCCTAGGAAACAAACACATTATCAAAGAAGCACAAAAGCTGTGTAGGGCAGCTACCTGCTAGCAAAAAGCTTCCTATCCTGAAGGATAGCAGCTAACATATTGCTATTTCCAATTTCTATATTCTTGGAGCACAGGAAGGGTCTAGGAACTTCAGCTGTGTTAGGAATGTTGTCCCAGAATGCCAAGGCTGATGGAAAGCAATACGTATTTGAGTTTCTTATTTTATGAAATAAGCAAACATACAAAAATAGATGAGCTACCTTTTGACTATGATGAGCTATCTTCTCCAACTTAAATCTGCTTCAAACTTAGGAAACCCCTGTATGTAGATTCCACTCAGTAAGTCAGGTGGAGCCTAAGAATTTGTTCTTCCTCCAAGTCTGGGGAGGTACTGGAACCATATGCAGGTCAGCAAGCTGTGTACAGAGCCTCCAGGGAACAACATAACTCTATCCCCATTTATGAATAAGGACCTTTTTTTTTTTAATGGAAACCCTGGGAACCATTTCTCACACTGTATATAGATAAAATCTAAATGGAACAGATTCACATAAAGAAATTGGACCTGAATAAGGATTATGGAAAACAAAGATAAATTATTTTATGAGCTATGACTCAGAATCTACAAACAATAAGGGAAGTACGATAAGTTTTAACATACTGAAAATGTTTTCATGGTAAAAAGCATTAGGAAAATGACAAACTGTGGAAGTATTTACAATTTAATCACACGCAAAGGATTAATATCCCACAGATGTCAAAAAACAGAACAGCAAGACCAATAATCCTGTAAAATACCTTAAGACTATGCAAAGACTTCATAGAGAAAGACATTAAATGGTTGTTAAATGCTAAACTTCATGCATCATAAAAGAAATTAAAACCAAACAAAAAGCAGTTATTACTTTGAAGGTAAAACTCTGACTTTTCTGTACTGCTGATGGGTACAGAAAATGGTAAACTCATTGTGAGTGGAAAATTGCTGCAATGCCTACCTAGCAAGATATCTCACTGTTTCTCCATAGGGGAGGTGGTTTTTCCTTCCAGAGACTCAGATCCAAGAGCAAAGACACTGGGTGGGGCATGTTATGGTTCAGTCCACTAGAAAGACAGCTCAGATGCCCATCAACCAGGTAGTGATGTTCTTACACAATGCAATTATGTCTTGCAGCATGGGAAAGGTCTTGAAAATTGGCCATGTGAGTGAAAAGTTATAAAAATGGCTGAAATACCTCTGGTTTATGTTAGTGAGAGCTCAAGGTGGGAGAAAGGTGTGTATGGTATAAAAACATGTGTCCCTGACAAAGAAAGATACAAATACATGGGTGTATATGCTCATATTGAAAATGTGAAATGATAAGTTACACAAAGCATTTGCAAAAATAGCTCTCTGTCAGCCATTAGTCCACAGTCACTCATTTATCTTTGCTTTCTCTCCATCACTGTGATTTAAAAAATGCCAGGCACTATGCAGGTCAAGCAGCCGTGGTTAGAAAATCCCATGTCTGAGAAGTTCCAGAATCAACTTCAGAGTTAGGATATCAGATTTTCAGATTAAAATTTTTCATTCGTGGAAACCAACCACATGATATATATGAGAAACAGACCATAATCTGAGACGTTGTAGCCTGGGAATTTCCACAAAATCGAAACTCAGCCTGCAGTAGCTTTCCATGGCTGTTCTAGGAACTGAGCATGCACAAGACAGCAGAAGCTTACTTTTCACCAGCTCTGGAGGCCAGAAGTGGAAGGCTGAGCTTGGGCCGGGCTGGCTCCTCTCAGATTGAAGCTGCAGCGCTGTACTCGCCTCCTCCAGCTTCAGACTGCTCAGCCCTGGCTTTTCTCAGCTCTGGAGGCATCATGCTAGCTGCTCAGCCTTCACAGGATGCCGCTCCCCGGAGCATTTGCACCCGTGACCACGTTTCTTTCTCATCTACTATCCCTAGTGAGTCACTAGTACCGTGGCCCACCTTGACCTAGCAGGATCCCATTTAAATCATTGCGCCTGCAAAGGCCCTGTCTCTAAACGCAGTTATACCGTCTGGTACTGGGGAAGGGCGTGATACATCTCCTCAGGGACACGGTTTTACTTATTTCATATTTAAATTTTTTTTTTCCCTAGAAACCATCTCTTTATTTTTTTTATTTTTTTTAAATGATTTATTTAATAACAACATACTTAGAAGAAGCATATCATTACAACACAATTGACATATTCAATAACGTTTTCCTGAGGTAGGATGCATCTCTTTCAAATTTGGCTGTAAATTTTTAGGTTTACAGTTGAATTATTACAGTTATACAATATTGTACTCAGTATAAACCAACAACTACTTTTTAAAGTACCTTTCTATATAAGTCTTCATGTCATTTACAAGTCACAGATACATCAATAAAATCCATTGCAATTAGATTACTATAAAAGAACATCAATTGAAAAGTTTATTTTTAATACTGTGAATAA
>NW_008352891.1:14685484-14690039 GCF_000622305.1 Nannospalax galili | reverse complement strand
CAGTATTGGTTCCCCAGGTGTCTGGGGCCCCAAGACTAGGAATGGCACAGGGTCCAAACTAGAGTATAGAATGGGGGGCGGGGAGGCAGGGGGGTGGGGTGTGGGGTGGAAGGGTGAATGAGGCTTAGGGAGTCCCGGCGCGAAGAGCTGCGCTATAGACTTACCCCAAGAGGCCTGAGGATAGTAGTCCATATTTAAATTTTAATTAAGAAAACACTTCAATAGACCTATAGAAATATTTAATGACTATTAATTGTTTGACAATTATCATTTCTTGTTAATGTACTATTTTTGTATTATAATGTATTTGTGGTAAATTTAAAATTAGACATTTTAGAAGAACATTTTTTATTTAATGTCACAAATATGATTTGTTTTGTTCCATAGACAATGTGGTGACTGATCTTTCCTTGGTGTGTTTAATGCTCACTTAAAATTCAGTCTACTTTATAAACATCTTAAGAATTTGTCAGGAGTCAGTCACAGTTTGCTTCACTTGAATCACATCTCCAGCTCGTCTACCTTGGAAGGCAGCTCCTCAGCCCCTCTTCTCTGAATCTCCCAAGGAGCTTCTGCTCCCCTTCTCCCATTCACCAGCACCTGAAGCAGATCCATCGCTCCTTTGGGACTGTAGCTTCCCACATATCTTCTCTACATCAACCTGCTTCCAGCTGCCATACATTGGTCAGTCAGGATGACCATGGTCTTGTGTTCTGTTGTTGTTTAAAGCACCAGCTAAAGCCTGGGAATGGATACATTTCAGTTATCAACATACTATTCAGAATCAGTACTTAAAATTGACTGCAAGGCTAAAACCTTCACTTTGCCAACAAAAATGTCACACCTGGAAGTTCACACTTTGACCATTTTCACTTGTAGAAATGAACATCATTAAACCTCCTTCAGTGACAGGCTTGAAGTGCCTCAAGCTCTGTGCTCTTTACGAAGCGTAATTCTGAGATTTCTGCGGCTTTCTCATTTGTGTTTTAAACAGGGGTGTGACCCATGAGATGGAGACTCCATGGGCACCTTGTGTTGAATGAAGGCAGATCCTGTATGATGGAGCTAGTACTACCGAGTTCTCAGAGCCAAGTCCACGTAGGATGTGCACAAAACTGGAAGTTTACCTGTATTTGGAAACTCTATAGCAACCTCAGAAGTTCTTTAGAACCTGGACTACCCTAGGGTAGTTTGAGGGAAGAATCTCTGTATTCTGGATGTTTAAAATTCTAGAACACAAAGTAAAGAGCTCAACTTTTAGTTGATTTTGTGGTTTCAAATTCTTTTTAGTGAGTGCTCCTACTGTTGTATCCTAGGTGGGTTACCTACCTGTGCCAGTCCCTCAGTGGTGGGTTATAACCACAGAGTATTCATATAATGTGTAAAATTTTCTATGAAAGGGAAATTTGGAGTCACCAGTCATTTATTCACTTCCTTATAGCTTATTCCCAGAAGTGGAAATAGTTGGTCAAAGTGTAACAGGGATTTTTACATAACTTGACATGGAAATACTAAATTGATTTTCAAAAGTTTTGTGTTAGTTCATAAAGCAATCAGTGTGCATTGAATTAGTATAACTTCACTAAGGCAGAGTTTTAAATTTGGATCATTATTTTCATAGCTCTCATACTGTTTGAATTATTGCTGCTACCCTGGACTACAGATAAACTGAGATTTTTCCTTATGCTTTAGAGATTTAGGCCAGATTATTTTGTTTCAGAGAAAACCATGATGTGGAAAAACAGCACAGTGACTGGGTCAGGCAGCCGGTTTCTCAAAGCACTTCTGATTTCCTGAGCCCTGCATAGACCTGTCTGCATCACTTACGGCCCATTCTTAATTAGTGATCCATTTCCAATAGGAAAGCACAATTCTATTAATGCATCTTCTTTGGATATTAATGTGATTTTTGCTGTATAATTTCCTTCCCATTGTTCCTTCAGACCGCTTAATATTTCATATTGGTAATGAGTGAGTTCTTGTTATTTAGTACTAATTTTAAGCATTGCTTCTATTTTTGCAATACCCCTTTTCAGTAAATTAAATAACCGCAATGTTTCTGAGTGTTCACTATCTTCATTCCTGTTACCGGCACAGACTGTGGCATTACCCAAAGCCACATATTCTCCCTCCTCTGTTTGCTAATGAAGCTCTTGATTTCTATGTGGTTAGTTTTGCTGGCTATTCATCATGTTTCACAGATCCCCTGCTGTGTGCGTGAACATGAGCCCCACTGTGTGTGGTCATGAGCCCCACTAGGCAGGTAGATGTGAGCCCTCACTCTGGGTCGGTATCAGATCCCACCTTGTATGTGGCCATGAAGTCCCACTGTGTGGGTGGACATAAGCTCCCAATGTATATGTAAATAGAGATCCTACTATGTGTGGATATCAGATCCTACTGTGTGTGGATGTGAAATCTCAATGTGTGTGTAAATATGAGCCCCACTGTGTGTGTAGAGGTTTCACAGAGGTGGCATTGTGCTAGGGTTGTTATATTGACCTCCCACTGTGTGTGGCTAGAGGAGACTCTGGGATCAGTATAGTTGGTGCAGATTCATGACTTAGAGAGTGAGAAAGAAACTGGCATTTGCCAGCAGGCTGCTAAGCACCAAACAGTTTTTCTAACATTCTTATGAATGACTTTTTCTATACTAGTTTGAGGCTGAGGAAATGAAGGCATAGGAAAGTAGCAGGAGTTGGTGGATTGGCTTGGGTTCCTACATTAAAAAAAATTATCACACTACATTGCATCTCATTTTGAAATCCCTACAAATCCCATTAAATACTCTTGGCATATAGTCTTTGTCTCACAATGGTTGGACCACAGGTAATCCTGTCCCAAGGGCAGATTTGGCAAGGGTAGAGGAGTTGGGTGGTTGCAGCAAGAGGAGCCATGTTACTGGCTTTCAGGGGGTAGAACCTGGGGATGTTACTAGTACAGATTCTCTGCAGGAAGGTGTCAGTGGGGCAGGCTCTGAGCCTGGGTCCACACTTCTGCTAGCACTTCATTCCTAGAAAAAAAGTGACAGTAGCCACTCAGGAAGAGCAGAAGGAGCAGCAGAAGGAGAAGGAGGAGGAGAAGGAGGAGGAGGAGGATGACGACGAGGAGGATGAGGACGAGGAGGACAAGGAGAACCAGTACCAATCAGCATCAGCATCAGCAATGGGAAGAGGAGCTGCTCTGGCCTCCCAAGACATCACTAGTGACCTCACACATGGTGTTCAGAGTCCACAGAGGGGGACTGAACCTCAGGAAGGTGAGAACCTGAGAGAGAAGTTGTCAATACACTGTAGAAGTGACTCTGAAGCAGTTGGCTGCCATCCTTCTGGTAAACATCATTCTTTCTGGTAGAAATGACACAGGTTTTGCAGTTCCTCTTGGGTGACTTCTCCACAGCCCCGAGGCTTGTTCTGTGATAGCGAGGATGCCACTGAGTTCTAGGATTCTCAATGACTCAACATAGGCATGTAAGAAGTTGCAGGCGATTGGTGTAGCAGCTCTGATCTCAGCAGACTGCCAGACAGTGCTGAGTTCTGGCCTCCCTCTGACCTCCTTTTGGCATAGGGGCTGAAAACACAGGGGACTGCCTGAGAGCACCCGGATCCTGCCTCCACCTGGTGAAGGAAGCCTGAATATACCTGAGTGGAACCTGAATTGGGCTTCTGTGGGTACTCCTGAATAGCTGATCTGAAGCCATCAGTTCTCTCCAAATTAAACCTGAGAGAACCTCAACCCTGTACCAACCAGCTTTACATAACCAATAAAGAAAGGATCTAGGTACCCCGATAAAACAAACAGAAGCATACCTCAACTTAATTCTCATATCAGAATCATAAACAACAAAAGAAATTCACATGCCAAAATCACAATGAAAGACTAATTAAATGGAAAGCCAAAACACTATGTCCCCATCAAACTCCACCAATCCTGTAGAAAAGTTCTACAAGGCCTTAGCATTAACCCAGGACACTGAATTTAAAAGAACAACAGTCATAAAAAAGAAGAAAGAATTCAACAAATTTAAAGAACACGAAAAAACAAATCAAGGAGCTAAAAGAAGATAGTGATAAACTTCTGAATGAATTCACAAAGAGATAGAAAGATTGAAGAAAACTCAGGCAGAAATGAAGAAAGAAGTGCAAAACTCAATAAGCCAACTTGAAACAACAGGGGAAAGCCTCACCACTAGAATGAATGAAATGGAAAACAGAATATCAACACTGGAGGATAAAGTTGAAGAACTGGATCACTCAAGCAAAGATTATGGAGAATTTAAAAAAACAGAGGAATGGAATATGCAAGAGACATGGGACACCATGAAAAGACCAAATCCATGGATCATAGGAATAGGGGAAGGATAAGAATTTCTGGTTAATGGTATTGACCAGATCTTAAACAGGATTGTAGAAGAGAATTTCCTGAAATTAAGGAAAGACATCCCCTTACAAATACAGGAAGCACATAGAATACCAAATAGACATGATCAGGAAAGAAACTCCCCACGACATATCATAGTAAAAACACTAAATGTACAGAAGAGAAAAAACTGAAA
>NW_008352891.1:14680853-14685463 GCF_000622305.1 Nannospalax galili | reverse complement strand
ACCCATCAGAATTACAGCTGACTTATCAATGCAAACTATGAAAGCCAGAAGAGCCTAGACTGAAGTATTTCCAGTTCTAAATAACATTAGATGCCAGCTCGGAATACTTTACCCAGAAAAAATGTCTATTGTAGTTGAGGGGGAAAGAAAAATCTAACATGACATGAATAGCCTGAAAGAGTACATGCCCACAAAACCAGCCCTTCAAAGAACACTTGAAGCAATACAGAGAGCAGAGAGAGAAACAACTATACCCCAGGGAGAACAAAAGAAAATAAATAAAGGTATAATTGAGGAAACACAAAACACAAATAACAATCAAAATGATGGCAACAAATACACATCTTTCAATAATAAACTTAAATATCAATGGACTGAACTCCCCAGTTAAAAGGCTAAGTGAATAGATTAAGAAACAAAATCCATCTCTTTGCTGTCTGCAAGAAACCCTTCTCACCTTCAAGGATGGGCACTACCTTAAGGTAAAAGGATGGAAAAGAATATTCCAAGCAAATGGCACTAAGAAACAAGCAGCAGTTGCAATTCTAATATGTGAAAAAATAGAGTTCAAAGGAAAACTAATCAGAAGAGATGAGGGTCACTTCATTCTGATCAAAGGAACAGTTAACCAAGAAGATATTACAATCCTTAACATATATGCACCAAACTCTGGTGCACCCAAATTCATAAAAACAACACTACAGGACTTTAAGACACAGATTAACCCCAACTCAGTAATAGTAGGGACTTCAATAACCCACTGTCTCCATTAGACAGGTCAGCTGGACAAGGAATAACTAGAGAGACATCTGAATTAAATGATACCATACATCAAATGGATCTAACAGACATCTTTAGAATATTCTACACAGGCAACCAAAGAACACACTTTCTACTCAGCACTCCATGGAACTTCTTCAAAAATTGACCACATACTGGGCCACAAAACAAACCTCAACAAATACAAAAAAATTGAAATAATTCCATGGATTCTATCAGACCTCAATGCAATAAATCTCAAAATCAACACTGGACAAAGCCCTAGTCACTACATGAACTTGTGGTGATTGAACAACACACTCCTAAACAATGAATGAATCAAAGGAGAAATTAAGAAAGAAATAAAAGAATTTCTGGAATTCAACGAAAAGGACAATAAACACAGCACAACCTCTGGGACACTTTAAAAGCAGTCCTAAGAGGGAACTTTATACCTCTAAGTGCCTATATTAAAAAATTAGAAAGATCTCAAATAAATGACCTAACACTGCAACTCAAGACACTGGAAAGGCAAGAACAAATGAAACCCAAACCAAGCAGAAGAGAAGAAATAACAAAAATCAGACCAGAAATTAATGAAATAGACATAAAGAAAACAATACAAAGAATCAATGAATCTAAGAGTGGGTTCTTTGAAAAGCTAAAGAAGATAGACAGATCCTTAGCCCAGTTAAATGAAAGAAAGAAAGAACAAATCCAAATCAACAAAATCATAGATGAAAGGGGAAACATCGCAACAGACACCCAAAAGATCCAGACCATTATAAGGGAATATTTTTAAAAACCTATACACTACTAAACTTGAAAATATGAAAGAAATGGATGGATATCTAAAATCATGGAAATCACCAAAATTAAACCAAGAAGAGATCAACAGTTTAAACAGACCCATAACATATAAGGAAATTGAAACAGTAATACAAAGCCTCCCAGCTAAAAAAAGCCCAGGACCAGATGGATTTACATCAGAATTCTAATAGACATTTAAAGAAGACCTCCAACCAATGCTACTTAAATTATTAAAAATGATGGAAACAAACGGAGAACTCCCAAACTCCTTCTATGAAGCCAGCATCACTCTAATACCCAAACTGGGTAAAGATGCAATCAAAAAAGAAAACTATAGACCCATATCCTTAATGAATATAGATGCAAAAATTCTCAACAAAATACTTGCAAACTGCATACAGACGCACATCAAAAAGATCATTCACCATGATCAAGTAGGCTTTATCCCAGAGATGCAGGGATGGTTCAATATATGCAAGTCAATAAATGTCATTAATCATATAAACGGATTCAAGGACAAAAACCACATCATCATCTCAGTATATATAGAAAAGGCTTTTAATAAAATTCAGCATGCATTTATGTTCAACGTCCTAGAGGGAACTGGACTGGAGGGAATATACTGCAACATAATTAAAGCTATATACAACAAACCCATAGCCAACATCATTCTAAATGGAGAAAAACTGGAAGCATTCCCATTAAAATCAGGAACTAGAGAAGGACGTCCACCATCTCCACTATTTTTCAACATAGTGCTTGAAACTCTTGCTAAAGCAATACAAGAGGAAAAGGAAATCAAAGGAGTACTAATTGGAAAAGAAGAGGTCAAACTATCACTTTTTGCAGATGATACATACTATACCTAAGAGATCCCAAATGTTCCATGAGAAAACTCCTAGAACAGATCAACACTTTCAGTATGGTGGCAGGTCATAAAATCAATCTACAAAAATCAGTAGCCTTTCTATAAACCAATAACAAGCAATTGGAAAAAGAATACAGGGAAATGTTCCCATTCACAATTGCTACAAAAATAAATAAATAAATATAACCAAAGAGATCTACAATGAAAATTTTAAATTTTTAAAGAAAGAGATTGAGGAAGACACCAGGAGATGGGAAGACCCTCCATGCTCATGGATTGGAAGAATTAATATTGTGAAAATGACCATTCTGCCCAAAGCAATACATAGATTCAATGCAATCCCAATCAAAATCCCCATGACATATTTTACAGAATTAGAAGAAAACCACCCTTAAGTTTATATGGAAGCACAAAAGACCCCCGATAGCCAAAGCGACCCTGAGCACAAAGAGCAACACTGGGGGGATTACTATACCAGATCTCAAAGTATACTAAAAACAGCATGGTACTGGCACAGAAATAGATACATAGATCAGTAGAACATCATTGAAGATCCAAACCTGAGTACACACAATTTCAGCCACCTGATATTTTATGAAGGTGCCAAGAACAAGGAAAGGCAGCATCTTCAACAAATGGTGCTGGCAAAACTGGATCTCCATCTGTAGAAGAATGAAACTAGATCCTTATCTTTCACCTTTCACAAAAGACAACTCCAAATGGATCAAAGACCTCGATGTGAGACTGGAAACCCTGAAACTATTAGAAGTAAATATTGGCAGTACTTTACAAGATATAGGTATAGGAAAGGATTTTCTAAATCAGACAGCAGTTTCTCAGGAATTAAGGTCAGCAATCAACAAATGAGACCTCATTAAACTAAAAAGCTTTTGTACAGCAAAGGAAACAATCAAAAAAGTGAAGAGAAAACCCATAGAAAGGGAAAAAATCTTCACCAGTGATACATCTGATAGAGGTCTAACATACAGAATATACAAAGAACTCAAACAAAGAATCAAAAAACCAAATGACCCAATTAAAAGATGAGCTAAAGATCTAAACAGACAGTTCCCAAAGGAAGAAATAAAGATGGCTAAGAAACATCTCAAAAAGTGTTCAACATTGTTAGTAATTAGGGAAATGCAAATTAAAACTACCCTAAAGTATCACCTTACCCCAATCAGACTGGCTAGGATCAAGAGAACAAATAATACCAAATGCTGGCAAGCATGTGGAGAAAGTGGAAAGCTGGTGGGATTGCAAACATTTGCAATCTCTATGGAGAATATTATGGAGAACTCTTAAAAACTAAAAATGAACCTACCATATGACCCGGTTATACCACTCCTTGGCATATACCCAAAGGACTCATCCTATTGTAGAGACACTTGTACAACCATGTTTGTTGCTGCTCTTTTCACAATAGCTAAGAGATGGAAGCAACCTAAGTGCACCTCAATTGACGAGTGGTTAACAAAAATGTGGTATATTTACATAATTGAGTTCTATTCAGCAGTAAAGAAAGATGAAATAATGGAAATTTCAGGTAAATGGATGGATCTAGAAACTGTTATACTAAGTGAAGTAACACAGACTCAGAAAACAAACGACGTATGTTCGCTCTTATATGTGAATCCTAGCACCAAATCCTTTTATGTTCCAGGTCCTTTTAATAAGATGATGCTGTACAGCAGTCCCTTCTGCATGAAATAACTACCATCATCATGACTTCAGCTGAGCCTGATTGCTAAACATTATCACAATTGGGCTTGTTGACGATTGTGTTCATTCTTTAAAGGAGGGCCAAACAGGGTCATTGAACCCTCACTGGATTATCCAGCCACTCTTCCCAGCCAACTTTTTGTAATTTGTTCCTAATCACACATGGCCTCCTGGATTGGGGAGGGCTGGGAAGAGAAGGCATGACCCATGCTGGGTAAAGGCTTTCCAGTGTGCATACCCTCAGGTCATACATACACCTCAGCAATCTCTCAGTTATCTCGGTAAGTAAGCTCAGTAAATTCATTGGTTCCCTAGTAAAACTTTAATCAAACATTGTCTTGATACTAGAACCTTCAAAGGGAATAAACATTGCTTAGTATCCCCAGGAAAAGAATTCTCACAACAGATGGAAAATTCGTTAATGTTATTATGTCTCATAAATTATTAAAAA